>NC_064849.1:150844587-151167712 GCF_024139225.1 Suncus etruscus | reverse complement strand
GAAATACTCAAAGTAGGAGAGTGCATTCCTAACATGTGTGAGGACTCTCATTTGATCCTAGCTCTTGGAGAGACCTTGGCAGACCCTGAGAATGATTTGTCCTGAGCATTTCCCTCCCCTGAAAACATCAGGAATGGTTCCTACCTCATGTACCACTAGTGTTACCCTATTTGTAAAATCACAGAGAAGCCCCAAGTTTGATATGGATTTCATAGACAATGGTGCGATTTCTTGCCATTACTTAGTAATTACTCTGATCCTATATTTCCCCATTGTGGAATGAGAGAAAATGGCTCTGAAAACTCGATTTTTTTTTCTGATTGACAAATGGTTGAATCAGGTACAGATGTCTTTTTTCCTCATTTTAAGTTTTTAAAATATTCCAGTATTGAACTAATGCATTTGACAATAAAGCTTCATACTTTATTTACATAGCACTTTTAAGATTCACGGTGCTGGGGCCGGGCGGTGGCGCTGGAGTAAGGTGCCTGCCTTACCTGCGCTAGCCTAGGAGACGGACCGCGGTTCGATCCCCCGGCGTCCCATATGGTCCCCCAAGCCAGGAGCGACTTCTGAGCGCATAGCCAGGAGTAACCCCTGAGCGTTACCAGGTGTGGCCCAAAAACCAAAAAAAAAAAAAAAAAAAAAAAAAAGATTCACGGTGCTTTTTCATCTATATTCTTATGATTTTATGCAATGACAAGATTTCTCTTTTCAAAATGTGTTAGTAATTGAGGAAGGCTAATGTGTACCATAAGTTTAAGCGATTTTCTCAGTAACAGAACAGCAATGAACAACTGAACCTGATTCACACGGATGCATTAAATCTCTAGCCATAGACTCTGAGCCACTTATCTTATTCAAAGCAATACACCAAGTCTGTGTTAGCTCTAAAACTTAGGTGAGAAATGGAAAGATAGATTATTTGAAATCTTCAAGACTAGCACACAAAGTCCACAGTGAAAGAACAAATGGATGGGAGAGTAACTATTAACAGGACTAATCTTTTTTTTAAACCTCTCTGAATCCCCATACAGGTGGTATTTAAGGAACACCAACTATACTCAGGATTTGTGCTAGATTTCTGTCCTCCAGGTATTTCAGCTTATAGAAGAAAAATACAACTGTAGGTTATTTAATTGAAAATTAATAGCAAGGCAAAAATGACTAGATACATCTTATATGACAGAGCAGATGCCTTATCCAAACCAGGTACATCCTAGAGATATAGCTGAATGCATACGTTGCATACCAGAAGTCTGGGTCCAAGTTCAAAAGTCTAATTCAAAAGCAACCCCTTAGCACAGAGGCAATGTTACTCCTGAGCACTATCCTGTGTGGCCCAGAAATAAAATAAAGGAGGAAAAATTAGGTGAGTACTGGCATGATTGGTGGGAGAATTCTAAGGTGTTTGGAAGCAGTAATTGAATTAATAAGTAACAGAAAGTGATGCTAGTTGTGGAGGATATTGTTGCTTTTTCTAAGAAATGCCCAGAAGTAAGGAAATGGAGTGTATTAATATGTACAGAATCTTGGCCCTGGATTATAGCAATGAGTATGCCAACGTGAGAGGGGAATAGGAAAAGGAGATCAACAAGTGGTAGCATAGAAGCATTGGTCAGAGTACATGGACATTCTGGAGTTATAGAGGTAAAGTGACCATATATATAGAAAATGTAAAATAAACTTTATTGTAAACATGTGTGCCAAGCACTAATAAATAAGTATAATGCATTTGATAAGGAGGTAAGGAGGGCTGGGTAGTGGGAAACCAAGGTGATTTGTGGAGTATCTCTGACAGTAGCAGATTCAGAGGTGGAACACTGATGCCTGAAATTCTATTAATTCAAAAGTAAAATAAAAATTCATAAATTAATCAGAGAGATAATATAGGATTTAGTCATCCACCAGAATGATAGAGAGAATATAGCAAGCCAGGAACTTGCCTTGCATGTGGCCAACCTTGGTTCAATCCCTGATCCTATATAGAGTCCCTGGAGCATTGCCAAAAGTGACCCTTAAGTAACAAACTAGGAGTACTAGCAGGTGTGGCTCCAAAACAAAATAAAATTATATTTTAAATAAAGTACTCACATACATAATCAACTAGGACTTCTATTTATTAGCCATAGTGAGTCTTTTCTTTGTTCTAGACATAACACTATATATTAGCTCAATGCAAATGAACCTGAGAGTCAGCTGTTTAGGCTTGGTTACTTATAAAATAAAACCAAAAACTTATGTTATAAAATAAAACCAAAAACTTATGTATCTCAGTTTGCAGACTGGTATGGACAAGAACAAGGTGCCAAAGATTGGGTTTTTGGTGCGAATCCCATTTCCTGACCACCTTTTCTCTAGTAACTGCAAGTTGAAAGGAACAGAGACTTCTCAAGTCTTCCTTTTAAAAGTACTAATAACTACACTAACAACCAGCATGACAATGTTAAAGAATGAGAGAGGTAGAATGCTGTTGTGATATAGGTAGGGCAGGGGAGGTGGTGGGGATACTGGTGGTGGAAATGTTGCACTGGTGAAGGAGGGTTATTCTGTATATGACTGAAACCCAACTACGAACATACTTGTAATAAAGATTTATATTTAAAAAATAAAAGTACTAATACCATTTATGAAAATTCTCCTGGGACTGAATCACCTCCTAAATTTCTCACCACTTAATATCATTACATGGGGCATTATATTTCAAGCCTTAAATTGGACAACCACAAAAACATTCAAGCAGGATCACTGGTAATTAGTATTAAATTCACTTTGCAAAAGTACCACATCTGTACATATTTATTCAAAAGTAACAAGGAAGTAGAATTTTCATCCCTATACTCACTTGCACAACACAGTTGTTTGAACCCAACTAGAACCTGCTCATAAGACTTTAGTGTAAAAGCAAAAGAATAGGAGCTGGAGCAATGGCACAGCAGTAGGGCGTTTGCCTTGCATGTGGCTGATCTAGGACGGAACCCAGTTCAATCCCCCAGCTTCCCATATGGTCCCCTGAGCCAGGAGTGATTTCTGAATGCATAGGCAGGAGTAACCCCTGAGCATAAACCAGTTATGGCCCAAAAACATAAATAAATAAATAAATAAATAAATAAATAAATAAATAAATAAATAAATAAAAGCAAAAGAATAGACCAAGAAATGGAGTGAAGGAGGAGTAAAGATGTGATTTGTCCTTGATGGCTAGCTACTCTATTAGTATTGGTCTTATAATTAGCCATTTCCCATGTAAGTGACTTCTATACATACCTGCTCCTTTCTTTAGTTTTGTTGTGATCATGTTATCCTTGTCTTTCAAATTAATTGACATTTTCATGAACTGTTTGCAAAGTGTTTTTCTTTGATCATGGGCCAATCTGAGCTTGAGCTGCCACATTGTGAAACTTCTCTTAGGTCACCTCTGATAAAGACACTGAGCTACAATATTTTCAGAGAATTTGTTTTTCTTTCAATTTAGGCAGTGTTCTGTGAATAAGTTGGCATGTATTTAAAATGTAAAAAAAATTTTTTTTATTGTGAAGGGTCACTCATGGACATGCACTGGTACTGGCGGGAGTAAGAGGTCTGGAACTGGGCTGGAGAATATTCTGTGCCTGACATTAAAGCCAGTGCCTCCATCACTTTATCACTTGCTCTACTTCATTGGCCTCAAAACATACTTTAGGGTATGATCCAAGGGGTGTGATCTACTTATTTCTTAACAACATTTGTGTATGTCAGAAAATGCTCTGTATTTTAATTTATTAGAGTATTAGAAGTCCCTGCCAACTTATAAATACTGCAACAGTGAGTGATAATCAAATAAACACCTATTTTGTATCTTATGGAGCACAAGTGATTGATTAGATATAGGAGCATCAAACTTTGAATGTTGTGGAAAAGTTAGCAGATATAGAAAACATAATCTTCAACTGGTCCAAATGGCATTCATTGATTTAGATGTATTCCCACCCCCCAACCCCCCGAAAAAAAAAATCTAGCTAAATCAATGAATTTGTTTCTAGGTGCCAGATCGATCTGTCTGTTCTCAGCAGGGAGCAGACACACAAGTTGGAGTTGCGGCTGGAAGAGGGTGAAGGACACTTGGTTCTGCTGGTCACCCTCACAGCTTCAGCCACAGTCAGTATCTCTGATCTCTCTGCCAATTCCCTGGAGGACCAGAAAGAAAGGGAGGCGATATTAAAGAGATATGTACGTATGTAGCTTTCCTCCTTTGGGGTCATTTTTTTTACTAGATAAGGTTGTAAATAATATGACTGTTTTGACAGAAGTGCTTGTGAAAGGCCACCTGATGGATGAATCAGAAGATACAGAAAACTTGACAAATCCAAGTTCCATACAAAAGCAATTGTATTACCTTTTAACGCCTACAAAGCTTATCTCTAGTCTTCCAGATCAAATTCTGGATTCTAAGATTCTACTCTGTGGTTTGATCTTGCTGCCAAATTATCATGCAGAGAAATTAACGCCTCATGAAAGCAAGTCAAGCTTATACAGCATAATTTAAGTTTAATTCATCAACTCTGTAAATGTGGTTAAGATTTCTTTGTTTTTCCAAGTTGAAATGGAGCAGGGCCACTTAGAGTAATTAGTAGTTTGGTATTTGTTTTTTATTGGCTACCACTTAGAAAAGCCCTATGTCATCTCAATTATTTCCTAAAATTAAAGGTAAACTTTGCTTAGCAGGAAGCATTCTTTACTTCTCATCAATTGTAGATGATAGCATAGATCAGTGCATTACTAAAACAACTCCTTTTCTCCAAGGATTCACACTATCAATCTTTCTTAGCCGCCTCATCCTGAGCGCGGGTCCAGGCTGTAGTTTACTTGAATCAGCAGAGAGGGGAGCTCTTACTCCATCGTTCTTCCTCATAGGCAGCTCGAAAAAGTAAATGCCTCAGTGCCCATAAAGCTGGGGGAAAAAAAGCTTTTCCACTTAAAATTACAAAGCTTGTATTGTACAATGCCGCCAGGTGTTTAGAAAGCTCCTCTAGACACTCAGCCATGAAACCAAGCTCTGACTAACAAAGAACTGCTTAATTTTTTCCCCCAGATTTAAAAATATTCCTATTTGCTGACTGACATCCTTTCAATAACTGAATTTAATAAAGATGTACCTTATCAGGCTGTGCAGATAACATGAAGTGCTCGTACTAATGCTCTACAATATTCTTCAAACAGATTAGCAGGATGTGTGCTTCAGCAAATTTATTCTGGCTATCTCCCCTGAATCAGCTGTCTGCTAATGCTTGTACAACTCATCCACCAATGGTGTTATCATAAACATTTTAATAGAGGTGACTTAGTAAGGCTAAATAGTATATATTTTTAAACCACCTTAGAACCTCAGGTATTAGGTGGCATCTTCAACTACATGTCCGCACACAGGGAGGATTATTTCATATTTTTGGTATCTACCAAAACTTATTCTCCTGTGACTAGAATGACCTTGATAAATTAAAAAACCATTTTAAAGAAATTAATTGGTGTGCTAATAAAAAAAAACTTGTTCTGGGTATTATAATACCATATTCAATGGATTAATATTTTGACATGATCCCATATGTTTGAATGGTTCTGTAGACAAGGTAGTTAGAAATAATCCAACTATTATTAATTCTTTTTCTTTTTTTTTTTTCTGCATTGATTTCCTTAAGTTGGCCAGTTCCTTTCAGTACTTGAATACTTGTTTTCATATCTTCTTTTAGATGTTCATCATTGTAGTAAAATACAAAAGACGGTGTGGATATTCAATCCTCATATTATATTCTGCTCCAAATACTAAAAAATTGAACCATATTTAAATTTGCTTTATGTAGTCTTGAATCTCAAGCATAGACTTCTATATCTTTCTACAGAACTATTTGCTAAGACACTAATATATGCAATGTAACACATATGTTATAATTGCTCATAATAATACAAACACAAAGACTTAATTATGAAACCATCTTGTGTTTCCTTTTTTATATAGATGATAAAGTGAATGTTTACTCTACCATGTCTAAAATACCTCTTCTTTTGAGGGATACATAAAAAGGATATGATTTGGAAAATTCTTTATATGTTTTTCTGTGAGAGTATGTGTATTTGTTTGAGATTTAAGTTAAATTCAGGGACTTGATTTGGCATTGATTGTGGTAAGGAAAGTAAATGATTTGGTCTCCCTCTCATGAAACAGCCCTGTAAAAGCTCTCCATTGCTGTTGTTCAGCTGTTCATTGCTGAGGCATTGAAGCCCCACAAATTAAACAGCCTATACTGTGTGCACCATTATTTGATCACCACATTCTGAAAAGATGGCTAATTCCATTTTTCTCTTTTTCTTCTTGAAGGGTGGGGTGTGGGGGGAGGAAAGCAGGGAAGGTCAATGGGGGGCGAGTAGTAATGGGTAGTAGACCAAGAGCGATTGTATGACCTTTTCAGAATGGGTATGCTGAACCCTTGCTCCCCCTTGTCACAGTTTAAAAACCAGAGAAGCTAGTTTAGAGAAGAAGTTGTTAGCATTCCATTTTTATTATGACATTTCACAGTCATCTGATTTAATGTCCCTTGACCGGATTGTCCACCGTGAGACGATGGGCTTGAAATGTTATTTAGAGCATTGATAAAAGGTGAGCGGTTCTAAGATGACAGCGAGTCATAAGGCTGGTGGTGTGACATTAATTTTCTCCATAACAGAGATGGAATAAGACGTCACGGTGACAAGCTGTCAATCAGCTCTGGCCCCTCAGAGCATCTCGAAGCCATAGGATGGGGTATTGCCTCTCCCGTAATAGAGCTGAACTGAGCTGCTCTCTCTGACAGCTGCTGCAGCCATAGAGAAAATATATTATACAGCCTTTCATTAAAAAAATAAAGAGGACTCCTCTCCAGAGCATTTCAATCTTTTCCCATCTATTGAGGGCTGAAAGGATTCACAGCAAATCATAGATTCCTCTGCTATGGAAATTTCTGGCTTCACAAACCATCCAGGTTTCGAGGCCTTCTAAAATAACTATAAATAACAAGGCAGAAATACCTCTTAATGAAGTACTACTTAAAGTTAAAAATTTTAACTGGTAAATTTAAGGTTTGGGCTTATTATAATTGATATGTCACTGTCTTAAACCGTTGAAATTTGCAATGAATTACTGGATGCCACTGATGGGTGGAAATGAAACCTTCAAACAATAATTGCCTCTCTAAAGTGAACACAGAAGCAAAAGTTCCAGAAACTGTGTGTGTGTGTGTGTGTGTGTGTGTGTGTGTGTGTGTGTGTGTGTGTGTGTGGTGACCCGTGTATGAAATGACTCTCAGACATGAGCACGGATGATATTTGTTTTAGTCACAATGAACTTGATTTAAAATGTGCTTTTAAAAGAGAGAAAAAGAGAGAAGAAAAATGTCTGCCATAGAGGCAGACTTGAACTGCAGGAGAGAAATTGGGGTGGTGGAAAATATACCCTGGTAAAGTTGGTGACAGGATGGGTATTAGAACATTGTTTGATAGAAACTCAATCATGAACAACTATTAACTATGTAAAGAATTAATTGCTCCTTAATATCCAAGGAGAGACCGAAAAGGACTTTGAATACGATTTGCCCAGGTTTAAACCTGGTACCACATAGTTTCCCTAACCACTTCCTGGAGCAGTGCCCAAGCTCAGACCCACTTATAGCCCCAAGAACTTTGGGCATGACTTAAGAAACAATGGGGGTAAAAGCTTTAAAAAAAAATTAAAGCAAAGATGCCTTTAGATAAAAGAATCTTTGCTATCATTTTATCATTCTAGGTTAGGAGGCATACTTGGTTTATAAGACTGGGTAAGCTCTCAGACAGAAGAAAGAGGACTTTAGAAAAACTACTTGAAATCTCTGAACTATAAACTGCTGTCAAAAGCCCCACTCATTACTAAAGCCCTTAATTTATAGGTATTCCAGCTGAGTGAGAAGTGCATTTTCACTGAACCCTGTCATCTGGGTAGTTTAAACTGGTTTTTGGTGATAAACAATTATTTAGAAACAATCAAAGATAAGTGTTAAACACTCTTTTTCAAAAGTTGGCTATCAGATCACACATACATGTATTCCATCCTCTCAGTATACCAATGTCATAGGTTTGTGCAAACAATGACTAATCATATGAGACTGATAAAATTCATATTACAGTAAGCTTTTGTTTGGCAGTATTTTCGTTTTTGATACAAGTTTAGGAATGTTTTCTACTTTAGTAACATTTTACTAGGCAAATTTATAATCCAAAAGTATGTTTTGATCACTGATTTTAAATCATTTTAAAGTTTCTAATGAAGAAAGAAGTTCCTTGGATTTACTGAATAAAAATGCTGATTAAGAGGAAAATATTCTGACATAAGTATATCTCTGAGTATCTGTATTCCAAAGGTTTAATTTCCTCTCCAAGTATGTGTGCCCTTTAACTACATTTCAGAATTAAGGTTCTGATATATTCTTTTAATTTATTTAGGTGTTGAACTTATTCAAAACACATGTTGTTTAATTATTTTTGTTTGTTTCGGTTTTGGGTGTTTAGGCCACACTCAACAATGTTCAAGTGTTATACATGGCTCAGCATTTAGGAATCACTCCTGGGAGGCTTAGATAAGCATATGGGAAGCCAGGGATCAAATGTGGGTCAGTCGTATGCAAGGCAAGTTCCTTTTACTATCATTTCACCACCTTAAATTATTAAATAAAATAATATAAAAACCACAAAATTGTAAAATATTTATTACTTTGATCTGATTCTTTTAACATTTCTATATTATTACTTCTTACATATTAGAATTAGATGAAACTTCAAAGGAAAAATTCTCATCACTTGAATTTATATTTGTTATCAGATTTTTTTAGAAAATAATATGAAAGAGGCAACATAAACATTTGATATAGTCAGAGAGATAGTTTTAATTCTCACCTACCAATTTAATCCTCATCTAGTACATGCAAACCACAAGAGTCACTAAGAAGAAAATAATAAAAGAAAAAGGAAAAGTCTTTAATATAATATGAACTTTGCTACTTCCAAAGTCTGTAGTATTATATGATAAGCAATTTAAGATCAGTATTAAAAATCATAAGTCTCTAAACCATCACATTTTAGCTGAAAGATTTTTTTTGGACTCATGGTATACAGAATGAAGGAAGAAAGAAGTCATCAATCACCATTGTCCACCACTGAAAATAATCATGTTTTGGGAAAAATTTTTCTTTCACAAATTTGCTTATGACAAGTATGCATAAATTAATATATGATTACATACTGGGGAATACATGTATTCAAGGCTCATCTGAATTGATTTTTGATTATTTCTCTGCATGTTCTTGGAAATCCATTGGCACCTTTCTTTTTCTAATACTGATATTGGGGTCTTTCAGAGCCCATTGAGGATATTTCATAACCTGAAAGATGTGGGATTTCTCCAAGTGAAAGTAATCAGAGCAGAAGGGTTAATGGCTGCTGATGTTACAGGTAAGAACTGATAAAAACACTTCAATTTGCCTAAATAAAAGTAAATAGTATAAATATAAAAGTTCCGGTTTGATCTGACATATGTGTTAGCCACCCAATTTTTGTGTTTTCTCTCCTTTCTCAAAAATGTGTAAATAAAAGATGAAAGTGTTTGAATTTTTACCTTCCTCAAGATTAACTCAACAAAATGAGAATGTTTCTTCTAGATTTCATCTCTTTAGCATTTGGGAGTCCTGCTCTGCCTTCTCCCAGACAGTATCAGCTTCCCTCAGATGATCCTAGAACAGCAACTCTTTCAATTAAATCTGCAGAAAATCTGTTGCAGAGTTCACTGAGCAGTTATAGGCATAATACTCAATTACTTGGTATAAACTCTTGTTAGTTGTTTCTTAGCATATCTCATAGATAATTCTGAATCTATACTAAGCATCAATATTTTTCTAATTATTCTTTGTATTAAGGGTCATCACTATTGAAGTTTATGGAGCCAGCCAAGGAATGGTCTGACTATGGGAAACTAATGATTAGATACTTGAGCCCAGTAATGCTGAGGGAGAAAGTCACCCAGGCCACACTCAGCGATGCTGCTAATGGGAGAAGCACTATGTTATCTGGGGCTCGAACTAAGAGCCTCAAACATGTTAGAAATATGATCTACTACTTCTATCTATCTTCCAAACTCCTTGTCTGAAATTTCTTAACCAAGTAACAGGACTGTAAAACTGCCACAAATTAGCTTATCTCTTAAAGCCTTCTGATTTGGTCATTGTTTCGGAAGTTTATTAATTAAAAGGTTGATGATAATTGTTTCTTCATATTCTAGAATTAAATTATCATCAACCTTTTAATTTTAGGAATCGTCAGACCATCCCTAAAATTCTTGATTTCAAATGGGTGATAAATAGAACTAGTGACTAATTTTTATGAAAATTTTAGTGTAATTGCTACTTTTAAGCAGACACTATGGAGGAGTAGGTATACCTAGGTGATTGTTCATCAACTTGACCTTAAAAAGGTAGCTGACTTTTCTGAAGTGGAAGAATATACTGTTCCACTAAGCCTTTAAAATCTATTACAGGAGATTGAAGCCCTTTTTAAAATTCATTTAACAGAATTAAAATGAAAAGGCAAGAGCACATGCCTTAAAACTAAATAGCAGATGTTTGCTCTCAAGGGAAAATATTTTTAATTTTTTTCAACTTTTATACCACTAAGTGACAAAAATTAAATATTTGTAGTTTACAGTTGCTTTCAAGGTAATTATCAACTCATTTGTAACCAAGAAGATAATAACAACTGTCATTCTTTCAAAATCATCATACCTGAAAAATGTGGGAAAGTCATTTGTAATATTTTTGCACATGTGCTGAGTTTACTCCTTTACTAAATAACAAGTGGATACTAAATGTAATTCATTCTCTTTTTTATTTTTGGTATGATTATAATCAAATTAATGTGAGCATAATCATTTCTTTTTATTGTGCTGCATTTATTATTAGAACCAACAGTCAATAATGAGTGAATAGCTGCTCTTCTTTTGTTCTGTTTAAATATTAACTTAAAGATAGAAATAAGAGCTTTCCATTGTTTTCACAGAGATTATGCCTATTCTTTGTATCCAAATAACCTATAGATTCTGGAATTCTTAGCAGTAACATTCAACAACCTAATAACACCTTTCCTTTCCCTTAGCACCCGGAATCCCCAGGATTTTCTATAGAGGAAGGAGCACTGGGCTAAAACCACATGAAAATAGAAAAAAAAGTCTAAAAAAAATCAATATTCAGGGGACACCTTAATGCAGAAACACACTACAGGACATTTATATCAATACAGTATTTTTTATAGAAATATTCAAGTACCTTTTAGTTCACAAACTCAGATACCTACCCATTTATTGAGTACCATTATATAAGCTTGTGAAGGGAAGCTGTCATTGTTTTTAAATCTTCATGAATATGCAAACTATATTAACCTACTTGGCCTACATGCCACAATGGAATTTAAAGGACATGTTCTCTCAAAGTTGCAAAAACAGATATATTTCTTTCTTAGCAGTCTATGTAAATTAATGTGAATAACAATAGGCTTTTCCTTAGGAATTCATTTAAACATGATTTCGGTTTGACCAAAGAACGTTAATTTAGGGAATACTAAATAACGAATTCTCTATTTTTACCCTTCCAATTGTAGGAATATAAATCTAATGATTCTTTATTCCACACTGATTTTATAATCTAATGTACTCTGAATTGAATGGCAGTGATGTTGAACTATTCCGGAGAAAGAGGATAATTCAATCTTTGACCCTGGGTACACTTTTGTGGTCTTCATGACATTTGTGATAGTGGCAGAAATTAAGGAATATATATGTATATATATAAACATGTGTAAACATGTGTATGCAATGTATTCCAATCTTTCTCATACTGATCATTAAATTTGGGCATGGCTGAGCATTTTATAAATTTTATATTTCTACTTTGTTCAAAGATCTTAAAAAAAATTTATATCTCTAAGTGGATAATTATAGCCAGATCCTACAAGATACTAAGCAACAGTGAGAGAGTGTGTGGGGCAAAACATTACTGTCTTGGTTATCTTGTATTTAGGAGTGTGTTGTAGGTGAAGAAGGAAGTGCTGTAATCACTGATAACTGATAGGAATATTTTCTGAACTGATATGATGTTATAATAAATAAAATTATTGCTCTAAGATGTTTGTGTCTTGAGAAGCACTTTGTTTTTAGACTAGTCCAACAAGACAGACAAAGTTGACCAACTTTATTTTTTAAAAAATATTAGTTATTATAGCATAAGTTTCCATAGTTTAAACCAAAAAAGAGACAGAATTATATACCATCCTTTAGCATGAACACAGGAAAGATTCAACAATCTTTTAAATAGGCATCAATCTTACTGCAGTTACAAAGAATTTTTTTCCTTTCAAAATGTAAAATTTTTCTTTTGTTACAACACATTCATTGAGAAACATTGTGATACTGTATTAACTCTGTGTGAATAAAGAGCAATTGAGACTCCCTTTGAATGGGTAAGTATAAAGCACAAATTACTTTTTAATGAAACCCTCAATTCTTTCCCTTTCTACAAAAAGCCTATAGCCTTGTTCAGCTGAACACTACTACAGTAGGTCACTTCAGTTAAGCCCCTAATAAACTGTTGATAGTCGAGGGTAGTTTTTTCTTCAGTCTCAATAGCCCAGTGTTGGACAGTGCACTTCAAATCATTAAGGTTAATACAGATTTAAAAAAGAGATTAACTCTGGTGGTTAAGGCCTCAATTTACAACTCCCACACATACACATGAATTGAGCAAGGCACAAGAGTGGATTGAAATTTCAGTCAAATTGTGGGCAGCCTTTCACAGCCTTGAGAAAGTGGCACTCTAGTTTTAAAAGTTGGTCGGCGAAATTCTTCAGGAGAGAAAAAGTTTGATGAACTGAAAAATACTACTTGGTACAACTTACTTACCTTTCAACTAACCACTGAAAAGGTTAATGTCTCTCTATACCGTCAAAGCCCATCCTAGCCAGCCAGGCCCTGCATTCACTGGGGAGGTTTTCTCTACAGCTAAATCAAGTGTTCCTTCAAACTGGACAGATTGTGCAGAGAAAAAGGCCAAAGAGGGGGAGAAAGTTCTTTTTTTGGTGATGGGAAACAATTCATGATAGAATTTGTCTTTTCTAGCTTCTAATTATCTTTTTTCTTGAACGGGGCCCAATTTATGCTTTCAACAGAACATTTTCAACTCTTCTATGTTGCAGGAGGCTCTTTCTTTGTAGAGTATTTAGACCTGGCCTCTTGGTTCTTTCAAGTTCTAAAAGCAGAAGAGAAAGGGGTTCCTGGGCTCTGCCCCTCCCCTTCGTTTTCCCCTGGGTTGTTTTGCTGAGTTCCCTTGGAAGAGGTCGCAGCCTCCCCTGGGACAGCAGCCACTCAATTTCAGAAACAGTGATCCGAGAGAACTGTGAAATCCTTTCAGAAAATGCCCTACCTCTCTGCTCTAATAAAAGGTACACTCATAGAAAACTTCTCCACCCCAGGTGAATTGATCTCTCAAATTAATGCACCATCTCTTTTAGGAAACAATAGAGGGAAAGAGGGAGGAAAGTAGGGGGAAGAGCATTTTACAATTAACATAATCTGTCACTGAACCAGTCCCATTACATGAGCAGATCTTCTAAAACAAGGCGAGGCATACAGGCACTGCTCAGCACAGTTTGCAGACTCCTAAGTTTGAAAGAAGGCTTGTTTACTACCTTTTATGTGCCTAGACTTTCCCCGTGTTTTTTTTTTTTTTTTTCTTTTCTGGAGAAAAACTGTCTTCATTGTTGGAAAATATTTAAGTAACAAAACAGCAGAAAAAAAAAAGGCATGCTACAGTTTTTTTTTTATCAGCTTCCGGGAGAGTCTTATTATCTTAAGAAATAACAGTTAGCGACTCAGATTCATTAGCAGAGCTAAATTTAAGCCCCGGTTGACAGGCTGCCTAGAAAACATTTTGTTTTGCTGTCTGTGGGCTTTAATTAAGATGTGTTCAATTTCAGTCCTCTTTAGTCTAGCGCCCTCCCGCCCCCAGCCCCCCAACTTGCTGTGTCACAGACCGGCGATCAGACACTTTTAGATGGTCCGGCCCATGACTTTGACCTTCTGCGCGGTCCAGCGTTCCCTGGGGAACCGTTCAACTCATGAGGTCTGATTTCACACTTCCAGGATGCCTCAGCTCTCTTAACAATGACAGGGAGACAAAGCCCTTTAGAGCAGGCCGCATGGGGACTTGTTTAAATTGGAAACCAGAGAGGAGTCAAGGAACAAGGTTATGGGCTACAGAATAGTGCTTTTAATAAAGAGCTCACGGCTCTGGCGCAGCTCAAAGAGGTCTACCTCTGTACAATTAATTGAGCCATTTATCTGGAGCATCTTAGGCCTCTACTTTCTCACAGACTTGCATGGTAAATATCAGCCACGAAGCAAATGAGATATGCATGAAATGAATTTTAACACTTTGATTACTGCGCTCCCGTCTTCATTAAAAGTAAATTTATTTGTATTTCTGACCTCATTATCAGTAAGCTGCCTGCATTTTTATTGGTTCCTATGATTTTCAGCTTGAGGATGTCACGGAGGTATATTTTATACAGAGATTTGGATTTATTATTCTTGGTATTTTCCCCCTAACATTATGGGTCTGTTTCAAAGAAAGAAAATGAAAAGGTAGCTGTAAAGAAAAAGGCAGATCTGCTCTTTGGAAGTTTAATATACAATTGGAGAAAGGCCAAGTGCATCTACAACTCGGATGAGATATTATCCTTTTATAAAAATTAACGTTCTCTGGGTGATTCAAGCAAATTTGTAATTGTTGCTTCATGGAGCCCTAGAATATAATAGTTCTGTGAAAGAAGTCCCTAAATTGCTTCTTTTGTGAAATCATTAACAGTTAAGAAATTTAATAGCAAGGACCATCATCACATTTAATAACACTAACGTTATTTAATAATACAGCCGAGGTTTTATAATGATTTTTTAAAATATGTTGGAAGAAGAAAAACATATAAACTTTAAAGTCTCATATATTATTCTATCCATGTGTGACTATTAATATATTACATGTGACATACATGTATCTGCAATATTACATAAGAAAGTTTATGTAGAATATAATGAAGTCTTCCATGTTTGTAAATTACCATGGTTTAAAAAATTTAGCAGATAAAAAGTGATATATTCATGCCGTTTTTTAAATTGTATCATTTTAAAATCATAAAATGATATTACATAAAACATTGATGATTTCTCAAGTCCAATAAATAAACATGTATAAGACTATTGACCAGATAACACCGGTAGAGAAGTTTTATTATAGAATTTATAATGGATCAAAAATACCTAGCATAGCATTCTAATACTTGCAATATTTCTAATTCATAGAACAATATTATAAATTTGCATCTTAAATATCTGTACTATGTAACTCTTTCCTTAAGAACAAGGGAGGAAAGTAAATTTCTGCTCTTCATTCTTTTGTGTCACAAAGATGTAAAAGTTGCTTACTTTTTAGTAATTGCATTTTTAAAAACACTAAATCATAATACAGACCAGGTCTGTATTCTAGAAATGTAGGTCCTTTTTAAAGGCAGTCATATCAAAATTTTGTGGAAAGGGAATTAAAATGACACTTAAACATGGAGAGGCTTGAGTGTAAATTTGTGCTTTACTGGGAATTACAGAAATCATGGGTGATTCATATTCAGGTCACATGGGTAGAAGATACTGCTCTGGAAGAATAGGTGGAATGACAAAAGAGATTAATAATTGGGTTTGATATGCTCTAAAGGTGAAGGACTCTGGGCTGAGAAAGTGGTTGTCCCAGTATGGAAGGGAAATGAGGGGGAAGAGAAATACTATAAAATAATTAATTGAGTTCTGTGAAACTAAGATTACAAAATGATCCTTTGAGTAAAGAAATGGAGAATGACTAATTTTGCTTTGAGGGCTTGCTCTAGGATTTTACTCAATGCTTAAGGAAATGCCAAAGTGAAATGTTAAAATATTGCTCAAATGAAGCATTAAAATTAAACTGTTCATATGTATATTTTTGTATATAGTAGAGTTATGTAAACTTATAGCACGGTGTCCAGAGCAATGTATTAGGGAAATGCTAAAAAATGAAAGCATTGGAATTGAACTAAACTTAAAAATACTGAAACACATGTGGGTTATTTGAAAGCACAATTAGACTCATAAATGACCATATACCTAAGTACTAAGGGTAATTATATTGAAGAATTGATGTCAGTTGTGCTACCAGGTAGAGAAATACCAGGCTCTATTTGTTTTCTAAACAATTTAATTTATTTACTAATGATAGTGATAGTTACTTCCTTATCAAACTTTCTTGTAAAAATAACTAATTTTGTAAGAGAAACATATGTATATAATTTGAGTAGACATTATGCAAATTTATGCACATTTGCATCTCTGTACCAATGAACTGAAATGAGAAGTTTAGTTAAACAAGATAAATATTAAAAGTATAAATCAAATGTCTTTCGTTTGTACAAAATAGGTTTTGCTCTATGCAAAATACAAAAATGTACAAAATATAAAATATATACAAGATATAAAATATATACAAAATATAAAAGGGCATTAGGGTTTGAATTGAGTGTAAGGTTCGTGAGAGTCAACTTTATTAGTCTCTGTTTTGTTAATTAAATTCAAGATAAATGTTATGAATAATGTTCTCTTCCGGATTCCCCACACATAGATATAAATTCAATATTGGAAGCCACTTATTAATGAAGGGCATTGATAGACTAATTAGAATATACTAAATCTGTATATCTGGTGTTCAAATAAAAGGCCTACTGAGAAAATGTCAAGAAAAATGATAACCCTAACAATAATAGGGGCAACTAACATTCAGTGAGTCCTTATGTCAGACACTACCCAGAGGTTAGTATGAAGGATTATAACAATCTCACAACAACTTAATTAGAAATTGCCATCCTACTTTTTACACAAGAAAGAGTATAAATGTCTTACCAACGATATTACTGAAGATCACTAAGAACACACACACACACACACACACACACACACACACACACACACACACACACACAGTCCAGTTCATAAATGTCAAGGCAGGGATGCTGACCCAGACATGTTCACTGAAGCCACCATTTGTGTGACTGTAAGAAAGATCTTAAAGGAGACAGGATTCCTTTTGTCAATTATCCTAAAAAAATTTTTTTTTGGAGGGGAGGATGTGGTACAGGGGCTAGAAAAGAGCCAGGTCAAAGTTTCATTCTATAAAGAAATTTTTATCTTAGAAATTTAAATGGATTGCAGATTCTATTATTTTAACTCTGTTGGTTTTGGTTTTGGTTTTGGTTTTGGTTTTGGTTTTGGTTTTGGTTTTGGTTTTGATTTTGGTTTTGGTTTTGGTTTTGGTTTTGGTTTTGGTTTTTGGACCACACCCAGCGGTGCTCAGGAGTTACTCCTGGCTCTGTACTCAGAAATCGCTCCTGGCTCAGGGGACCATATGGGATACTGGGGATTGAACCTATGTCCATCCTGGGTCAGACATGTGCAAGGCCAATACCCTACCATTGAGCTATCACTTCAGCCCCGGATTACAGATTCTTCAGAGAGAGCAAAGAACTTAAAATACATACTTGAAGTTGATTTTTCAGAGCTTACTATAGTCACATGAGTGGACCAAGGAATTGCATTTGCTCCTGTCATATTATTATGTTGGGAATATAGGACAGCTGCTCATGGTTTGGAGTCTGCAACAGCAACTGGACTCTACATGCTCTCATTTTACTGAAAGTTATGCTTGATGTTGGAAGAGTAGCTTTAATTAATGAAATCTATACATATCTATAGCCTTAGCTGCAAGAGTCAAAAACATCTTTTTTCGATATCTTTATTTAAACACCTTGATTACAAATATGATTATAGTTGGATTTCAGTCATGTAAAAAACACCCCCCTTCACCAGTGTAACATTCCCATCACACCCATGTCTCCCTCCTCCCCGCCCCACCCCCACCTGTACTCTAGACAAGCTTTCTACTTACCTCATTCATTCACATTGTTATGATAGTTCTCAGTGTAGTTATTTCTCTAAATGCACTCACCACTCTATGTGGTGAGCTTCATGTAGTGAGCTGAACCTTCCAGCCCTCCTCTCTTTGTCTCTGAGGATTATTGCAAAAATGTCCTTTATTTTTCTTAAAACCCATAGATAAGTGAGACTCTTCTGCATCTATCTCTCTCCCTCTGACTTATTTCACTCAGCATAATAGATTCCATGTATAGGAAAATCTCATGACTTCATCTCTCCTGATGGCTGCATACTATTCTATTGTGTATATATACCACCATTTCTTTAGCCATTCATCTGTTAAAGGGCATCTTGGTTGTTTCCAGAGTCTGGCTATTATAAATAGTTTTGCAATGATATAGGTGTGAAGAAGGGATTTTTGAATTGTATTTTTGTGTTCCTAGTGTATATCCCTAGGAGTCATATAGCTGGATCGTAGGGAAGCTCAATTTCCAGTTTTTGGAGAAACATCATTTTGACCTTTAGGACTCTATAGTTCAGAAAGTGAAATAGAAGATAGAATAAGTACTCAGCGAACAATCTACGCTGACCCAAGTGAGAGGGAATATACATTAGTCGTGTGCTCAGATGTTATGCTCCTACTTTATATTTTTTATTTCTTTGAAACTTAAGTTGCTATTGAAATTCCAGCATCACATGACCCCGGAGCACTGCCTGAAGATGACTATAGATCAGTGATTCTAACTGAGGGGAGAGAGACTGTTCTCCCATTGGGGAGTTAGATACTTGTGAGGGATGTTAGTTGCCAAAATAATTATGGAGTACTTAAGTGATATTTGAAACTAGAATGTACTGTATTACTTTAAAATATTAGATATTTTATATTAAATATTATATATTAATTATATTATATTAATTATATTATATTAAATAGAGACAGGTTTTCTATTTTATGTGTGACTAAATTGAGATATCAGTATAGATTTATTAATATTTTTGAGGAGCTGGAGAGACAGTACAGTATGTAGGTCACTAGCCTTGCATGAACCAACCTGAATCCAACCTGGACTTGATCTCTGGTATCCATATAATCACCCAAAGCATCTCCACGAGTAATTCCTGAGTGCAGAACCAAGTTAACACCTGCGCATTGCTGGCTATCCCCCCCACAATTTATTTGATAATTATTTGAGCAAGTTTTATCCTGATATTAATGATTTTTGTTCAAGCCTTGTAAATGGCTGCTCTTATATAATAAATGCAGTAAAAAAAAAAAAACTCAGGTTTGCCTCTAAGAGCCTTTATTCTCACTGATTTATTTCTGTGATTTATTCTTCAATCTTTTTATCCTTACTCTGTCTCAAATAGAGATTCTGAGCACACCAGGCTTTTGACCAAATTCTTCTCTTTGAAATACTTAACTCTAGATATCCACTTTCAAGTCCTTCACTTCATTTCTTTTCTTGGCCTTCAACTTCTCCATGAGCCTTGCTCTGATCACCTCAGTTAAATGTATATAAGTTGCTGCTCCCTGACACTATTCAAACACTTATTCTGCTCTGTTTTCTTGATTCCCATGAACATGCGTCACTCTCTAATATAGTCTTAATCTAAGTTCTGCTGTCTAATGTGCATTATCTTCCTCTGCCCTCCTCATTCTAAATGAAATCCAAGAAAGCATAGATCACCCCCAAGCACTGTCAGAAGTGACTCTTTAGTACAGGCCTAGGAGAAAGAACCCGGAGCACAGCCAGGGTCAGGCTTGACTCACATACTGTGGGGAGTTGGGTCAAGGAGGAAAGCATGGACCTTTTCCTATTTTATTCATATGATGGGCACATAGTAGTAAGCCATCAGGAATTATTTGTTAAATAATTTAATATGTTCATTACATTTTTCTCTTTATCATTTTTAATAGTTTTAAGGCATTTATTAAATTTTAAGATCATTCATGGTGTCTTTTTTTGTTGTTTTCAGAATAGCCTAGATGTCTTTAAAATAAAATAAAATAAATAATTTAAATAAATAAATGAAATAAATAAAATAAAATCTTAAAATCTTTAGTAAGAAAATATATATTAGGTAGGCCTAGTTGGCCAAGAACCACAACTCTAAGCGGTCAATTTCTCTGCCACTCTAAAATCGGCTTCATGACTTAGTAAGAAAAGAAAAACCTTATTATCATTACTCAGACTCAGAATTAGGCCCAGTGGGAATCTGGCAAAGAGTGTCAGTTAATGTAATTTTACCAATCAGATGTTTAAAATATGTTTAGGTCAGTTGATGAAAAAGGCTAAGGTCAAAGCCCCATCTCCAGTGATAAAGGAAGGATTGGAAGATGTCTCCAACATACATTGGTCTTTGTTCTGAGGGACCCTATGGAATTCCCCCTACTATAACACTGTTATATGTTATGATTGAAATTCCAGTTTGTAGAAAGAACAGATGGCAACCTTGATTGTAATTTCAAAAAAAAAAAAAGATTAAAGTATAGTCATTTCAAACTGGCAACTGAGAAAATTAAACCAAAAGGCTTAATTTGGGCAAGTTAGACCCCAAGTAAAAGACCCCCATGGATATGAATTGTATTCAAAAAGGAAACCCTTTTTGTTTTCAGATATGACAAACAGGTAGTTACTGAGTTCTCAGAGCTTCTCACTCTTCACTGAAGACACAAATTTTTATAGCACATCAGATTCAGAAAATTGTGTGACTTTTCTGCAACAAAACGACCGTGAACAAAACCTATTGTTGATGGATCAGTATTAACTTCTATTCTGAGAGCAGGAATGTGATTCAGTATCATTTGAGTGACCTTCGTGCTCACACTAAAAGTTTTTGTACAAACTGAAGTTGTCCGCTGGGCCATAAAATAGGTAGCAAGCAAGTAAAAATGAGGCAAGACTTTGTCACAATTCTTTCTCAGTATATTCATGTTATAACCTCAAGAGCAAGGGTGAAGAATGAGAGAAAATTGGGCCATGAGTTTGTGCCAGTAAGTCCTTTGTGCTGTTGTTTGAGAGATTATCAGAAAATATGCCCATTGGCACCAAATCTGATATTTTGTTTTTATTGTTCTAGAAATGGGTTTTCACCATAAGAAAAATTGAATAGAGTCTATGCTCTAAATCTCTTATGGATTTCATTTTTATGATTAGGTTAAAAATAGTCCCTTGAATTTTAATTCATTTGATAGATAATCCTCTATTAAAATCCATAGAAAAAAATTGATCTTTGATATTCACTAAAATTTGGGTTAAAGCATCAGACTTAATAATATTTTAAGGTTCTAGTATATAGCAGTAATGTCATGTGTATCTAGAGTTTTGAATTCTAAAGACACTAATAAAGGTACGCAAGTTATTTAAGTTAAATACTTCTTATCACACATTTTATTTGTGTTATATCATTGTCCTTTGGTTCTAGACTTGTGATGAAGGAATAATGACCATATATCACCAGAATCAAGTTAATTGTAGCAAAATATTTGCTTTCTTTCCTTCTTGTTCTAGGTTTACAGTAAGATATCCTCCTTCTCATTGCATTTACTGCAAGCTTTACAACCTGTATTAGTGCACTTACACTCTACTTTATAAATAGATATTTCTATGTCTACCATGACCACTAAGTTGTGTGTACTTTTGTGAGCATCTTAATTATATTTCTTATTCTTATTGAGAAGAATATACACTCAATAAAGAACAAACGTATAAAAAGGTTTTCTTACTTCTCCATTTGGAAAATTCTCAATTTGGAAAATGTTATGTTCTCAAACAAGGCTAGGCTCTCTTTAGCTGTCATGGTGGCTAACACAATCAACCTCTCTACCTCTAGACTACCACTCCCCAGTTAGCTCTGCTATAATCTCTCTCTTCCATGCAGATCAAGATCTCCAGTTTCTTGCAGCATAAAAGAAAGAAATAGGCACTTGCTTTTTTTTTTTTTTTTTGGCCAAAATGGTAAAGGAAGAGCCCACAGGTGGACTTTATTTAGACTCATGACAGGAATGAGTAAGAGGGAGACAATAGATTGTCTAATTTGTGTTCCCATACACATCAGGCTTTGTAAGTCATCAAGAGTTATGAGACTGAAAAAAACACTTTAAACTTGGATGCTATTTTTATATGTGTTGTACTCCTGGCCATATAGTATTGAATAAAATTATTATGGAGGATGACTTTCATCACATTCGAGAATATTGCATAGACATCAGCACTCCATCCAGTAGTCAACCCTGCTTCTCAGATACTGTCAGCAAGCAAAGCAGCATATCACAGGATCTAACTAGGACGATAAAAGGATAAAATGAAGGAATAATTAAGGAGATAATTAATGGTTAGGTCCATCACTGGTTTTTCTGTGATTGTTTTCATTTGTTTAAGTGGCACATAATCAAGGCTGCAAATTTTAGGAACTGAAAAGCCAGTCATTTAAAGCATCATTTAGCAAAGCAGATAAGCACATTAACTATGTGTAGCCACTTTTTAAAAATAAAACCATGGCATGTACATTTTTAGTGATAACTTTATAGAATCTGATATTTTGTGTTTACTATTATTTTGGTAGAAATTGCTGTTAATTTTTAATAACATTTGAATTATACAGTGGCAGAAGGAGACCTTTTAAATTAGTAAAAAATGTAAAGACCTGATATTGGCATCCATTACTGATAACTTTTAAAAAGATAATTTTTAGAGGGAAAAGATAAAATTAAACATAAAATTGGGGCTAGAGTGATAGCACAGCAGTAGGGCATTTGCCTTGCACGCAACTGACCCTGATAGACCTAGTTTCAATTAGCATTCAAGTCAGGGCAATTTCTGAATGCAAAGCCAGAAGTAACCCCTGAGCATCACTGGGTGTAGCCCAAAACAAAACTAAATTAAATTGCCTGATCTCTTCTTACCTACTTATTCTCTTTGTCAATTTCTAAACATCTCAGGTATGTCTTGTTGAAAATTTCTTATCCTTGTTGAGAGTACAGGGAGGAGAAAGTTTAACTTGACTAATCTCAGTGAATTATTTTTCATACCCCCATAATATCAGACCTAATTGAGTTAAAGTGGAACATGGTCTAATCACTGATATTGATATTCAGTATTGATATCTATAAATCCCATTTCTTTTAGATCTAGATATATTCAGACTCCAACTTCTTTTTATCACCTATTACAATAGCTTACTAACTTTCCTCCCTTTCAATTCCATTGCTTTTTTTCTCTCTTTTCTCTCCTTTTATTTAAACACCACAATTACAGATTTTTTCATGACTGGATTTTACTCTTACAATGTACACCATCCTTCACCCTTGCACATATTCAGACACCAATATTATCTCCCACTCTCTTTCCTGCCCACCTCTGGGGCAGCATTTTACTCCTATCCTTCTCCACACCCCCCATTTTTCCCTTTAGGCACTGTGGTTTGCACTATTATTGATGAAGGAATACTGTGCCTATTTATCTTTGCTCAGCACCCAGTTCTTGCCCAGCATGATCACTTCCAATTTTCATTGTCATAATGGTCTCTTCTCCTGCCTAACTGCACTGTTCCACTATTTGTGGCAAGCTTTCTACCATGAATTATTCTACTTGGCCCCCATCCCTATAGTTTCTAGACATTATTACCGTCCTATCTTCTATTTTTCTTATATTCCACAGATGAGTGTATTATCCTATGTCTAACCCTTTCTCTCTGACTCATTTAACTCAACATAATACTCTCCAGATCCATCTAGGGATAAAGTTCATTGCTTTCTCTCTCTTGCTTCTCTCCAAATATCAGTGATCAGATCATGTTCTACTTTAACTCAAATCTTCCAAGCTCTCAAGCATTTAGAATTAAAGTTCATACTATAAAGGTCTGCTACCTTTCCCGTAAACCCTTTTCACCTTATTCTTCATTTCTGCAGTAACTGGTTGCAAGAATATTCCTAAAAACCCTACATAACCACTTTCCTGACCATTCCAAGATGTTTTCAGTTAGCACAAGCCCACTCTTTTAACTTCTTTATTTGCCTATGTGTCACTTTCTCTCTGAGACCTCTGGCATTCCTTTTAAAAATGGCAAATATAGGCATTAGATCTAGTTAGTATAGGAAGTAAAGCATTTTGTATGTATCTACAGCTACCACCCTAGTTCAAATATCTTGTAATTACCTCTGGATGGGGCCTCCCAAAGACCAAATAAATAATTAATAAAAAATGCAAAATAAACTCCTTATTTTCTATTTTAATTTTTCTCCTCAGTATTTACCATGTTCTAAAATATTATGAAATTTTTTCATGATCCTTCCCCTAGAAATTAGCTTCATCACATCAAGTATTTTAAGTACTTGGGTGTCTGAGGTCAAGGGAAGCATGGGTCTATTAGGTCTTTGCTACAAGGATGGCATAAAGAGCTGGTATAAGCTCTATATTCAACTACAGAGTCAAAAATACTGAAAGCAGGTGACCCAACCACAAGAATCAAACTTAAAAATGTATATGTGAAAGATTTTCAAATTACTTTGTTCAAAATAAAAATTATTTAATTAAAAAACTGTGTATGTCAAAGAGGCAACCTGGGTGTATGGTGGGGATGGGATTTAGAGGGAACCTGGAAGACAAATAGAGGGACGCTGACACTAATGGTGGGATCTGATGATGGACCATAGTATGCCTAAGACTCAACTATGTCCATCATGGTGTCTTCACCTATTAAAAACAAACAAACAAACAAAAACAATGAAAAGGATCACTAATTCCTAAAAAGTTATGAATTTTCAGTTAGTGTGGTCAAACACAAATTGTCTAGTTTCTTTCCATTCTCTGTAAATGGATATGTATTTACTATTAAGGATCCAAATTTCAAAGACCCCCACCAAAGATAAAAAACTTTTAGTCAAAATATTATATTTAAGTAAAGAAAATAACTTACATTGTAAAGTTAAATACAAAAGACAAGCATTCAATAAACAAAGATTAGAGTGTAAAAAAATTTTGTTTGCAATCTCCTCAACAATACAGACTGCTGCATGGTAACCAAGAATGATCTATTTGAAGATTTAAAAATAAATGTCTCTTGTAGAACCATACCGGTAAAGGGCATTGCTGGAGGGAAGTGGACACTGGTGAAGCGAACGATGTTCAAATACTGTATGCCAGAAACCCAGGAATAACTTTGTAACTATG
This sequence comes from Suncus etruscus, assembly GCF_024139225.1. NCBI lineage: Eukaryota > Metazoa > Chordata > Mammalia > Eulipotyphla > Soricidae > Suncus > Suncus etruscus. Next base: position 151,142,461 of record NC_064849.1, on the reverse strand, counting down.
GTGACTGTATAAAAAATTAAAAATTGTACTTGTTAAGAGAAGCTATAGTCAGAGAATTACCAAATTCATCCTATGCGTGGTCCACTAATATAGTGTGATTACTGGAAAAGTTCTTAGCTCAAGGTTTACTTTGAACTATGTATTATTTAAAGTGAGAAGGCACCGTAGAGGTATATGTAAACAGGTGTATGTATTAAATTACATACTATACTATAGGTATACATATATATACATATACATCGGTATACATATATACAATGCTCTAGGTATTATAGGTATATGTAAACGAGGACTAGGAATGTCAGTTTGAACTGGGGTTTAACTTGTAGCTCTACTATTCATTGCCTATAGGTTCTGGTGAGTTAAATATTATCCCAGTTTCAGTTTCCTCATCTACAAAATGGAAATAGGCAAAGTATTCTTTGTTAAGAATAGTCAACATGGAGGTAAGGCGTTTGCCTTTCATTTAGAGGGATGGTGGTTCAAATCCTGGTACCTATATGGTCCCCTGTGTCTGCCAGGGGTGATTTCTGAGTGTAGAGCCAAGAGTAGCTCCTGAGCGCTGCCGGTATGACCCAAAAAAACAAAAACAAAACAAAAAAAAGAATAGTCATAAAGTTGAACTTCTGGGGCTCAAAAAGCTTTAGATAGATAGATAGATAGATAGATAGATAGATAGATAGATAGATAGATAGATAGATAGATAGATAGATAGATAGATAGAAAGAAAGAAAGAAAGAAAGAAAGAAAGAAAGAAAGAAAGAAAGAAAGAAAGAAAGAAAGAAAGAAAGAAAGAAAGAAAGAAAGAAAGAAAGAAAGAAAGAAAGAAAGAAAGAAAGAAAGAAAGAAAGAAAGATAAATAGATAGATAAATAGATAGATAGATGGGTAGGTAGATAGATGGGTAGGTAGATAGATGGGTAGATAGATAGATAGATAGATAGATAGATAGATAGATAGATAGATAGATAGATAGATAGATAGATAGATAGATAGATATAGGTAGATAGATATAGGTAGATAGATAGATAGATGATAGATAGATGGGTAGATAGATAGACAGACAGACAGACAGACAGACAGACAGACAGACAGACAGACAGACAGACAGACAGATAGATAGATAGATAGATAGATAGATAGATAGATAGATAGATAGATAGATAGATAGATAGATAGATAGATAGATAGATAGATAGATGATAGATAGAAAGAAAGAAAGAAATTGAACTTCTCTGACCACTTGAACCCAGGATTTAATTCTCTGCATCCTATATAGCCCCTGCCAGGAGTGATTCCTAAGGCAAGAGCCAGGACTAATCCCAAGCAATCACTGTGTATGGTCCAAAAACAAACTGCAAATATAATAATCAGCATAATACTTAATCTTTATTGACTAATTCTTTTGTAAATATTTTACTATTATTTATTCTTTTGACCAAGAGTTTCTCTTTTCTAGTTGTTTTGGACTATTTTTGAGTCTAAATTTTATTTCAGTTTAAATGTTTTTGAAAAGCATTACTTAAATCTATTATTATAATGATTGCCCTGCTAGTGTACTATACATTTTGCTAGTTCCATTGTATTATCTCTGGAAGGAACCACTATTGTGCATGAATGAGGATCAGAGGTTCTGGTGTGAGTTTCAGTGTCATTTTCTCAGCCTTCAAAGTTTTGTCATTTCTCCCAATGTGGCTCTGGATTTAGTGCCTTCTACAGAGCTCTGGGAGTTCTTGAGATAGTTGAGGACCCACACAATATGATATAATAAGGGACTTAAAATATTTGAGATAAAGGCTGGAAAGGTAGCATGGAGGTAGAGTGTTTGCCTTGCATGCAGAAGGACAGTGGTTTGAATCCCAGCATCCCATATGGTCCCCAGAGCCAGGAGTAACCCCTGAGCACCGCTGGGTGTGACCCCCCCAAATATATATATAAATATATATATATTTGAGATGAGAAATGAGACTGTATGATCAAATTGCATGCCGTATAAGTGTAGATTTTAATCTATAGACACAGATGGGTTCAAAGTGTCAAATTTGAGGATAAATTTTGAAAATGTGTAAAATGAAAAAAATGTATATTGATTAGCTCTTGTCAGTGAGTCCAGGTTTTCATTAAATATTGTGGTCAGCATAGAAAAATAATAGATGTCAGAGAGAAAATAAATCAGTATAAATGAAAACTGTATTAAAGAGTAGTTTTTGCCCATGAAGTATGCACTGGAATTTAGAATAGTAAAATGACTGAGAAGTAACTTCAGAAGGTGCTCAAACTGCTTTTTGGTATGAGAATAGTTCTTCTAGTGTTTTAACACCTTTACTACAAAGGGGTGAATAAGAGAGTAATGTAATGATGATTGATGTAATTAATGTTCTGGAGTAAAGACTAAACCAGAGGAAAATATGGGTGGTTCACTGCTCCATGTATATAACTATAGTTAAGACTAATTTCTTCTCAAGTTCTGAAAATGATAAAGATTAAGAACAAATTTTGTTCTTTAAGGTCTTTTAACTAATAACTGACTCTTTTACTAGCAAATAAAGATATAGTAACAAAGAAAAGTGGTGATTTGAAAAACTTTCCACGGGGCTAATTTGAAATCTTTTAGGTAACTTACTGTAATTCCTGTTGGGAAAAGAAAAAATAGGAAATATTTTTACCCTTTTTTGTGTAAGTTTCAAATATATTTTCTCCTGAGACACTGGTCTTAGAAATTTGCTCTTGTGTTTTGCTATTGGAGAAGTAGTATAATTTTAACAAAATCTATTGCACATTGTTGATCATTCAAAGGCAAGTAAAGTTAAATCAATGGAAATAGAATAGCTATTGTAATAAAGCAAATGAAAGTCACAGAACCAATAGCCAAAAAGTGCTTTATTAAAATGAGAACCTAGGAAGAAAGTGAGAATTATCCTTTAAGTTAATGTTCCCAAAGCTAGTCATTTAAGCTAAAGCTCTATCTAAAGTGAAAGCAAAATTGTTCTCTTTTGACATAAAATAAATGTACCATAAACATTACTTTAGTTTTTATTCTCAGTTTTACAGGTATATGTTTTATTTTTCCAGTTCTTTATATACTATTTGATATTGTAACTTATTCCTCTATTCATATGTTTATATCATGCTACCAAACACAAAAGTAGGTGAAAGAAGATATTTAATATCAATCTTAAGAATAAGTAAGATTTGGGGCCGGTGAAGTGACACTAGAGGTAAGGTGTCTGCTTTGCAAGTGCTAGCCAAGGAAAGATTGTGACCGCGGTTCGATCCCCGGGCGTCCCATATGGTCCCCCCAAGCCAGAGGCAATTTCTGAGCGCTTAGCCAGGAGTAACCCCTGAGCATCAAACAGGTGTGGCCCAAAAAACAAAAACAAAAAAGAAACAAACAAAAAAAGAAATAAAAAAGAATAAGTAATATTTGAAAATTGTTTTATTCAACTTTTTATGCATATATCTGAAATTTAGGGGACAGGAATATGTAGTTGATAAAATCTCTGGCAATGTGTTTTTAATGAAAAATGAACTTTTATATATATTTTATATATATAAATATATATTATATATATATATATATTTTTTTTTTTTTGGTTTTTGGGCCACACCCGTTTGACGCTCAGGGGTTACTCCTGGCTATGTGCTCAGAAATCGCCCCTGGCTTGGGGGGACCATATGGGACGCCGGGGGATCGAACCGCGGTCCGTTCCTTGGTAGCGCTTACAAGGCAGACACCTTATCTCCAGCGCCACCTTCCCGGCCCCAGGAATATGTAGTTGATAAAATCTCTGGCAATGTGTTTTTAATGAAAAATGAACTTTTATATATATTTTATATATATAAATATATATTATATATATTTTATATATAATATATATATTTTATATATATAATATATAATATATATAATATAGTATATTCCATGGTGTGTGTGAGTTGTAAATTGGTATGGTTGCAGGTAGGGCAAGAGAAATGAAAAGCTAAAGGGGAAAATATAGTGTTAAATCACAAGTAAACTTTTTACCACACCTCTAATACTTGCACTCCTTTATTCATTGAAAACAATTCCAAGTCCAAAAATTGAGACAGTTATAATAAAGTTAAATTAAGAAATTATCCTGTGATTTGTAAGGACACTGAATTACAATATGGAAAGTAAATACGCTGCTGTGTGAGAATACATAGTTTATCTGTCATTGATAGCTAATGATTCCTTCCTATTAACATTTAATTGAAAATCTCAAATTATATTTAAGCTTTCAAAGAAATGTAAACTGCTGTGACTACAATTCACAATACATTTAAAACAATTATTCTTTATCATTAAAGTTAATAATATGCACATTAACCTCTTATGTAGTGTAAATCAATATTGTAGTTTAAAAGATATGACCTCTGGACAGCTTTGTCTAAATATTGATTTCATTGTCATTTGTATAAGATATCAAACAAATTACATGCTGCACTAATATCATTAATGCTGCCCCAAAGAGCCTCTGACTTTATGGTTTCTTATAATACAAGACTTAGCATTACAAAAATATTGAAGATATCCCAAAACTGCTATATTGAGTGTGGCAGAGTTGAGTCACTGTGAACAGATGAAAATATATAAATTCTTTTCTTTTAGTTGGCCAAAAAAGACTACTCTTTAACATGTAGATTGGGTGCTGAGTTTAAGTTTCAAATGGAAGAAATTTTTCTTCAGTGTAACTTATTTTTTGGTGATGCCTGAGATATTTTAGAAGATAATAGTAAATCCCAGAGTGTTGAAATTCTGCAATTTGCCAAAATATAAACTTGTTTGTAGTTTTTTATTACAAGTTGCTAGTGAGGCAAGACAAGTTGGAAAGATCAGCATAAAAGGGCCAGCTGAACCTTTGAAATGGCCACTATAAAATTCAAAAGAAAATAGGTTTGGATGGTTATGCATCACTCATAACTGGTAGATATATCATTTAAGTAAAAATTAATTGCCAATTTGTATATTATCTATTAAATTTCATCTCTTACATTTTGCAGGTTATAAATTGCTGTGAATCACTCTTGTTCACCAATCACTCTTGTTGCTGCTGTTCATTTTAATTTTTTGAATTGTGCTTTCCTCTTTGAGTTATATATATATATATATATGTATATATATACATATATATATGTGCTTTATTTTTAAAAATGTAGTATCAAAATCATGACACTATAACTTCTGGGTACCATTTAGAGTAAAAATGCCTCCCCCCAAATCTTTTACAGGTAAAAGTGACCCATTTTGTGTGGTTGAACTGAACAATGATAGACTCCTAACACACACTGTCTATAAAAATCTCAATCCTGAGTGGAACAAAGTCTTTACATTGTAAGTAATTATTAGAACTCTTTTCAAAAGTATTTTTTTAGAGAATTTGTATGTATGTTGATTCTTAACTGGTTAATCGCTCAAGCCATCTGATCTGCCTTTGCTAGCAACAGTGAATTTCATAATTATGTTACCTTCCTGGTAGTGAATCAAACCAGTAATAAGGGTATGCCATTTTTTTCTTGAATTTATACTTATTTTTTTCGAATTTTGCTTTTCTTTTAAGTTGATTAAGGATTAACTGAATGCCATACTACTTCTTCCTTTTATACTTCCTATTGAAATTCTCTCCAATTGCATTGACACTAAGGAGGACAAAGCTCTATTTGTTCCATTGCTCAAATCAGCAAACAATCCAGGCTCAAATTCAGCAGATGCTTTTTAGTTTTGGTGTGTTGCATTTTAGCACAATAAGAATGTTAAGTATTGTCCTAGTTACCAAAACACTCTGAGTTAATTTTCCTTTTGTTTGAAATAGTTTGTCAGTTTTTTGGATTGTACACTATAAAAATCGCTCATGCTATAGAGAAGTATTTCCTAAGATTTCTCCCCCTGCTCAAATGAGCTATAGAAATAAACTCTGAACAAAGAAGAACTCTCCAAATAGAAGTACTTCTTCGAAGTTTTCTAACAGTTTTATTTTCTTGTATCTGAGAAACTGCTAATTCTCATGAATTTTTTATGTTTCTCCTTAAGAGCCAGTTACTAATCAACTTCAATAATCTGACCAATTTATCTTTAAGGAACTCCACATTTTACAAGAGATGAAAGCCTAATCAGGGAATTTATACACTTAAAACTGCTGAGGAGAGGTTATTTTTTCTGGAATGCATAATTAAATTAATAGATTTGATTATTATCAAAACCATTAATTGATTGTGCCCTGATAAAACCTGTTCTCACATGTGGTTGTGGTCTTTAGTAATGAATATATTTATGTTTTGTTTTCTCTTAATTCATGTTTTCTCGGTAAACACTTTGATCAAAGAATCAATGCTGTCAACAGTTGTGGCTTATTTACCAGAAACAAAAATATGAAGAACTCACACATTTGTTTATTAACTTACGTTTCTCATCGGAACATAATGAAACACTATTTAATTTCTAAATCTGAGGGAGGTACACTAGAGAGAAGTGTTCTATTTCTCCATTCTGTTTCAGTGTTGGTTAACTTTTAATACTAATCCGTGTTTTAGTGAGAGCTATAAACAAAATTGTAGATATTTTAAGATTAGAAAAAAGAAAAGTCATAAAAATACAATGTGAATCTTGCAGATACTGATCTTCAAGGAGTGCATTAGGAAGATAGTAATTACTAGAATAAGAAGAAGAAAAAGTCTAAAAATCATCAGAGCCACTTAATTATTAGTGCCACTTATAGATGGTTTGTGTGATTTTTTGTTTGATACTTTACTTTGTGTCCATTCAGATGGAAAATCATGTTTATTTAAAAAGTTGCAACTTGAAAGCACAATGGTATTCAAAGTCCTAGATAATAGAACTATCACGTCTACTAAGGTGTATTCTGGAAAATCTGTCAGATAGCAAGCTATCTTGTCTATGTAAATAACATACATTAAACACACACACACATTCACACACATATGTAATCAGCTGGAGCTAGCTAAAGTTTCGAAAGCATTTTTTGTTCTTGTTCATCACTGATGGAGCCTTTTCTTCTGATCTATATTTATTATGCAGCAACATTAAAGATATCCATTCAGTTCTTGAAGTGACAGTTTATGATGAAGATCGAGACCGAAGTGCTGACTTCCTGGGCAAAGTTGCTATACCATTGCTGTCTGTAAGTTTTATACACCTGACACATTGCTCTGTGTTGCTTTTGCTCAAGGAAGAAAAAAAAAGAGAGAGAGAGAGAGCTTCGGCTCTCTATCTGTCATTTCTCAACCAAGGTCTGTAATAAGGAACACTAAAAATTTTAACATACTCAATTCACGGCCATGTTGAATCCCATGATAGTTAATTTTTCCTGACAGACTTGATCCTGGTAATGAACAGGTACTTGTCAGAATTGCCACAGTTGTTTTGGGTTCTCTGTCAGTTTCAGCAGCTGGGGGTCAAAGGTCACCGAGGGAGTGTATTCAGTGGAGACCGCGAGACAGACGGCTGTCATGTCCTTTTCCCGCAGATTCAAAATGGTGAACAGAAAGCCTACGTCTTGAAAAACAAGCAGCTGACAGGGCCAACAAAGGGGGTCATCTATCTTGAAATAGATGTGATTTTTAATGCTGTAAGTCTTAACTTTGGCTTTTTTGTACTGCTAAAGAGTTCAGTTTCATGAAAGCTTTTGTTCCTGATTTGTAGAGAATTTCTGTCATTCCTCATTTTCTCTAAACCTTGATGTCTCCTGGAGAATACGCTTCTGTCACTGCCTGGCACACCCACACGCTGCTTGCTAGGCTAGGCGGCTGCCGCTGCTGCTATGCTTATGCTGCCGGCGGAAGGAAGACATGGAAGCGCATGCATGTGCTACTGTATACATTTATATTTTATGAGCACAGCAGCCAGCACTTTGAAACTTTAGAAATGATTGCAAATTGAACTGCGTGCAAAACTTGTAAACAATGGTGCTATATTCATTCATAACAGACACATATGTTGATGTATAGGTGAAAGCCAGCTTACGAACATTAATACCCAAAGAACAGAAGTATATTGAAGAGGAAAACAGACTCTCTAAACAGGTAAAAAAAAATAATAAAGCAAGGAAAGATTAAACCCTCTGGGAAGTCCTGATTATATCTGTGAAACATCTTAGTAAATTCAAATAAACTATGGAGGTGTGGAGGGGTGGAAGACGAGGGAATTTTTTTTTTTTTGTCATCTGCTTATGTGAAATGGCTTTCTTCATTTTTTTTCTCCCTTTCTTTTTCTCTCTTCCTTTGCTTTCCTTTAAAGATCAAACAAGGACAATACCAAACTAATAAATTGGATGGGGGTGGTCAGAAAGGAAAGGGGTTATGGTTAGGTGCTACACAGAAGGGTTATATACTCATGTCTTAGCAAAAGGGTTGATCATTTCTAACATAAAATACGATTTGATTGCCGTGGAATGTGTAAATGAGAACACTAGAAGTTGAGGTTCAAATATATGTCCAGACCACCCAAAGGTAATAATGCAGGTGTGTGCAAAGAGAGCCCAGCATAAAGCTCTTCCCTCTAATCCACAAAGGGGGGAGGAGGCTCTATCTTTTAAGGAAAACCTTCCTGTTAATTAGATTTTGACTATGATCTTTTACAAGCGAACTTTTATTGGCATTTTTAGCAAAGAAAATAGAAAGTCAGGAACTCTGATCAGGAAGGAATTTGAAATGAGGCTTGATATCTTATAATTAGGCTTATAGTTTTAAATGAGAACTGATGACAAATTAAGAGGACCGAGTGTTCCTGTTTAAAAATGTTTGCTTCTAATTAGCACAGCTTCAATAATATGTATTCATTATGGCTATAAAGTTTATAGGACTCATTTGTGTGTTAAAATATTTAATAATTTTCTGTGCTATTAAAAGACCAAAAGTATTTTTGCTTTTAATCCAAGTAATTTGCTATAAACAGTGGGATCTTTGGTTGTTTAAAGTTATGCATGAGTTACAAATGTAATGTCTATCTAAATAGAAACACAAATTACATTTTCCCACAGTTACAGATTAAAGTAATTCTTAAAGGGAGTTAAGTGGGGACCAAGAAAAAATAAACTAATAGGAAGATTCTACTTTGTCTGAAAGGAATTTCAGTTTTAGCAACTTGTTAAAACTTATATGGAAGTATATGAATCTGTGTTTACATATACACACACATAATTTTTTCCTATGTCCTCAGTAAACTTTACAGAACTGCTTGTTTAAAATGCCAGAGCAGTCTGGAAGTATATTTGGAAGCAGCAAAATGTTATCTTGAAGATCTGTTATTCTAATTATTATTAACACAGTAGTAAGAAATTTTTTGATTTATCATCTAGTTTTGAGGCTATTCCTCTCCTATAGTTGTAGGTGTATCTTTTTGAAGTTTAAAATTCTAATTAACTTTTATATATTCTTTTAAATAAAATATTTTGTAAAGCAAGTGCTTGCCATATTTGTCAAATTTTTGAAAAAGGAATGATAAAATATAGATTGCTACTTAGTGTATTGTGGAAAAGAGAAAGGAAAGGAGAGAAAGATAAATCCAGAATATAACAGTAAGAAAGATAATGCTACTAAAATAGTAGAAAAGTTTGTGTTTTCTATCATAAAACTATATTTAACAGGTTTATTTATTACCTTAAATAAAAACATTCCAAGCTGTTCACTTAGCTTTCATATATCATGAAATAGTAGGATTTAAAGAAATTTAACACTGGAATAAGATTTAAGAGTTAAAAATTTTATCTATGGTTCAAGACGAAGCAGCAAGAAATTTTTTTAATCCATTGGAGATTTTTTTCCTTTTGAACAATTGCAATCCAACCAGTAAGAGAATATAAGCTAAGAAATTGTTCTTGTAATGGTTCATTCTATTTTCTCCAGAGATACTTTTTCTCCCTTTAACTTGTAAGCCAAAACTGTTTGATATAGTGTTACAACTTTATTAACTTGCTTTTCTCAATCACAGAAAGATTGAAGAATTTTATAGTATATCTGAGGGGTTTTTTTTTTTTTTTGAATCCCACCCCCTAATAACATTTTCATCTTTCTCCCAGCTGCTACTAAGAAACTTTATCAGAACGAAGCATTGTGTCATGGTGCTTGTAAATGCTGCATACTACGTTAATAGTTGCTTTGATTGGGATTCACCCCCAAGGAGCCTCGCTGCTTTTGTGGTATGATCATACTGTATTACTTACATTGTTATTCATTAAATGCAGTAATCATAGCTGCATGTTTCTGTGGCTATAGTAACAGTTATGTTGATGTGGCCATTTAAAAGCTCCTATTTTAAGTCTTAACTGGACAGATTTGCCGTGGGCTGGAACCTGATGGATTGCTCAAGGTCTGAGTCCAAGAATATATCCCCCCACCCATATTTCCGGAACGCAAGACAGAACGCCTATGTGTAATTTTCTCTGACAGTTAAAATGTAAAATTTTACATATTGCATAATTCCAAATCCCAAAGAGAGCCAAGAAAAGTCCTTGGTGTTAAAAAATTAATAATCTTGACCATCCTCTATTTAATTTTATTCATCCTCCAGATACTTTTTCAAAATAGGAAATGCACTGGCCATAGAATGCTAACTGATAATACTTTAGTCTATGAATCAATTGAAGAGAACATGACCTATTTTAAAGATTTTATTTTCTTCTCAGATTTTCAGTTTTTAAAAAGGCACAAGGAGAATTTGATAGATCCAAATAGGCCTCTAACAGTATTCATCTTATAGCCGTTTACTTGAGTTATTTAAAAACTGCTGATGAGACCAACTTGAAGAGCTAGAAAATCCAAAGGAATACTTTCCTCTAAGCTTTAGCTGGGATTTCTGCTCACACATTATTTTGCTTATTCAGGACTTTGATTTGAAGTGTAAGTGGAGTCCTTTTGATAGCCTTTATGTTATTGTCATATTTGTTACAACATAAGTTTTTTATGCTTCCTTAGAGTTGCTAGTTTAGCAGAATATGACTTTATTATGGGACTTAGAAGGAAAGCCTTAATTATAGTTACAACTCAACATTTTAGTATTATTATTCAAATTATTGTATGTATATCTCTTTAGTACTTTGAGGTCTGTCCACCTTTCGGGCCTTGTAGAGGACTTCACTAATGTCTAAGCACATGAAACAAAGAGTGTATATGTTCCTTTGTGCTCTAAATTACCAGAAAGCTAAGCATCCTGCTTCCGAGAGACATGTTATTTCCTTGAGAAAACCAGTTGTCATCATTAAATTTTAGAAAAGAAAAATCTACCTTGCTCAATATTCTTTTATTTGGCTCTGTCACATAATAGTATGAGGTGCTATTAAGAAAATTTAATTATAATTTTTCACTAGCATAGAAGCATTCTGATATTATGAGAAGTGGAGAAATGATACTAATTTTCTACACTATTTTATGACATGGCTTTCAGGTTCCATAGATCTTTGTTTAACAAACACAACAATACTCCATTGAAAAGGTCTTGCTACCATCTAGTCTATAGCTGTTTATAAAGTTTGAAAATGGAATACTATATATAATGATATTTTTCAGGAACATTACTTTTCAATGCTTTGGTAGTACAATGTGTTGTGTAAGTCTTTGTAAACTTCCTTTGGCTTCTATAGGTCACTCTATAGGTCACTCATGCAAAATGAATTCAAAATGGCAGTTTTTTTTTCCAGTTTCCTTTTGATTAAAAGTCAGGCATGGAAATTCTAAGGAATTTATGCCCATGTACTTGATAATGCTTGAGTAATTTTACTGTAAGAGAATCAATGTTCAGAGGGGAAGAAATGTAATATTATCTCTCAGTTAGAGATTACTTTCTAGTAGATTTTTATTAGGAAACAAGCTGAATGCACAATATTAGAAATAAAGAAGTAGAACTCAGTAAAGATATGAGAAAGGACTGCTTGGATTGATGGTGGAAAAATAAGAGACCACAACCTATAACATCAATGTACATCAGAAGAAACAATATTTTGCAAATACAGGTTCCTGGTCCACAGCCTGCATTTACACCTAATTCTACCTTCAATGATCATTCCTGGTGGTGATTAGGTTGTCATTATTTGTTGCCCAGGATTCAAACCAGGGTAGACCACTTGCAAGGCAAGTGCCTTATATCCTGTACTATCTTTAGGACTCAAGAAACAATATTAATTATTTTGTTTTTTAAAAATAATGTTGTCTTGCATTCTTTTGAATATAATTTAAACAATGAATTACAAAACCAAACTTAATTTATTTAATTAAACCTGTTCCTTGAAAGAAAATTTTGTCTTTTTTTTTTTTTCTGACTCTGAACTCTTACTCTTGGTCAGTTCCTGATAAAATAGAGTGATCTAAGGAAATCATCAACCTGTAAACCAAGAATTCTGATTTTTTTTTCTCAGATGGAAAACCTCTTCACTGATATTAACTAAATAAGGGGGTTTGTTCTAATTAAGCTAGTTACTAAATGGCTATAGGCATAACTTCATATTATTGAAGCAATTTTTCCAAGATTTCCACTGACATTCCTTCTAAATTCTAAACCACTTCATAATCTTCTATCAATATTTAATTTTAACCTCAGGTTAAATTCTAATAAAAAATACTCTTAGGCAATACTAATAACTATTATCTATTAATCACTTAAGTGACTATTGTATGCAATAATTCATATAGATACTTTTCTTGTATTAATAAATGTGTTGTTTGCAATATTCTTATGAGGTTATGAAGTAGATAATGCTATTTTCCCAATATGCTGAGGAAGGAATTGAAGAACAAGGAAATTAAGCAGTGTGTCTAAAACCACACCACAGATAGCATTTTATTATGAGATCTTTTAAAATAGGTACCTTGCTATCTTAGCATCATATACATTAAAAAATGATGGAAAGATTTGTATTCATTTTCCAGATTTTAAATGATATATTAAAATAAAATGTTTCAAAGTTCTCATTGCGTAACCAGACAGAGCCTTTTAGGCAGCTTATTGAAAAGAACTGCTTTCTATTAGAAGGGTTTGAGTAGCATCCCATTGTTACAAACATATTGTCCTTACCATCCCCTGTTGATGGATCACGGATCTATTATTATAATATTGGTTCCACTTGGCCCACTTTTTTTTATAAATGCAGCTGCCTCATGGAGCACATGCATTTGTACCATTATGCGGCTTGGTTTTAGGCCCAGATCAGTAAACTTTATAATGTTTAAGTGCTTTCGTTCTATTCCATCTGATGTTTCTTTCCTAATTTACTATCCAAAATTAAATGTGGCATCATGAAATCAAAACGAAAAAACAATAATTTTTTTTGTCCCAGTGTCAATTAAAGTGGAGAGTACAAGAAATGCAGGCTGAGTGCTGTTCTTGCCCCTTCAGTGTGGCCTATGTGCTGTGGGGAATTCGAGCCTGGTTGATGATATTAGAAACTGAAATTGGTCTGGAAGGTGATGGATACAATAGAAGCAAGCACATTTCTGAGGATGTCCTTGTTCATGCGCTATGTATTCAGTTTTTAGATTTCACTGTGAATATTGTACGCCTACAGGTGAGAGTGTACAGATGTGATACATAAGGTCCTGCTTGTCTTTTGGAGTCATGTATTGTCGACATGGAAATGTCTTATAAATTGGGCCTAATTTTCATCAAGCTCTTGACCAGACATTGTGTTCTTGTGGATGTCAGTGGGTGCAACATGGGAAAAAAAAGAAAGAACATTCTTTCTTTCTTTCCAGTACTGTCATTTCTCACTGTAATGAGCACAAAAAAATAATTGGACAACTGAGCTATCAGTAAAAGGACACACTTCAGTGTGCATCAAAGAATTATTTTATAGGACAAACTTTAATCTTTAAATGTGATTGTAGATAATTTGTGGTGCCATCTGTCCATTTGGAATTGTTTTAGCCTTTTCTGTCGTTATACAGTAAGTGCCGCTGTGTTTAACATTAACATTTGATATTTTACACATTTAATTTCTGTTCTGCTGTGTGGTCCTTAGGGAATGGAGCGCTAGTGCTACATGAGAGAGACAAAGTATTGATCAGCTAACATTTCAGCTACATTTATGTATGTCGCAAAATTAATGAAAATGCCAGACAAAAATGTCAGAGTGCACAAAAAGGTAGAATTTAAATTTGGTAGTTTAATGAAAAGTTTAAGATGTGCATTATCAAAAATGTCCTCCGTCTTTAAAGTATAATTCCTAACAGAATAAGCAGAGAGAGACACACATATTTTACTTAGAGGAACAATGAACATGAATTATGAAGGGATGTCAACTTCTCAAAGTACCTTGGTCTCCAAAATGGCATGTTTGAATGCTTAGCTGTTACTTATGAAATCCATTTATTTCTGCTCATACATATTTGGAGGAGTATTGGCTTTAAAATTTTGTACTGGACAATTTACAAGCCTAGCTTCCTACCCAGAGTCTTCCCTTAGGTTTCCATGGTCTCTATGTGTTCCTTTTGTGTAAAAAATAGAGAATTCCCTCTATAGCAATTCATCCAGGCCACTCTGTTCATTATTGTTCTCTTTCTGGGTCCTTTTCAATCGCCTGGTTTTCCTTTGCTTCCAAGATAATTTGTGCTCCACTTTTATTCAGTTGCCATTTTAGCAAAGGATCACACTCGGGACAACAGCTACTCTCAGAAAAGCTAGGCCATTATGCAAGAAAATAGAAGGGAAAAAAAAGATGATGTATGCAGAGAATGACATGAAGCAGCTCTGTGGAGTCAAATGATTGGGGAAAAAAATGGAGGAAGCAGAAACTAGGGAAGAGGAAGGAACTTGCAGAGAAGGGACTATAATACAAGGATCTAAGGACAATGGGGGAGGAGGATGCCATATCAAGTACTTCCTGTGTAGAAAGCCTGCTTATTATTAAATGACATATGGATTTTTCACAAAGTTTTTACCAATAAAAGGGATATTTTTAAGTGTCTTTCATGTTTAAGGACTCTAAAGGGAGTGTTGCTTAAGAAGAAATATCAATATGAAACAAAGGCTAGTGTATATCACCTGTGGTTCAAGCCAGCAATCATATTACTGAAAATATAAAGTGGTTGTACTGGACATATGGAACTTAAATTTACATTTTCAGTAGAAACTTTCATTTAAAAATTTGAAGAGACATCGAATAGTATCTCATATCAAAATTAGGCATCAAATCAATGGCAATTTTCAAATGATTTTTATCAAAGCTTGTTTTGTTGTTGCTGTGGCTCTTTATTTTTTCCAGTGCTAGCCTAAATCTTGAAAGTTTTCCAGATGTATTTTTGTTACTTTTTCCACATAAACCTCCATAAAGAATCCCTAAATTCAAAGAAAGAAGTATGAAAACAGAATGATCTTAAATGGGTGATGTAATTCTTTATTCTTACGTCTTCCTAAAATTGTGGAAATTCAAATTTTTAGGCCCTTATGCCACCTTTTTTTTTTTTTTGCTTTCCTCTGGCATAAACTAATTTACTAAACAATACTTCTTATTTAATTGATATATATTTTAAAAATACATGAAACATTGCCTTCACAAATAACTATATAGAATATCATCAATTTAGAAGAAACCTGCTGAGTTACCTAAAATGCAGAAGTCAAAAAATGTTAACAGTTTAAAAATTCTAGTGTCATAAATGTATTTGGAGTACCTGCTCAATTTATATAAAAATACTGGAACTTGACACTCAATATATATCCTCCAAATTTATTTGCAATTCAAGAAAATAAACATTTTCTAACATTGACCAATGAAAACATTACATTTTATTCAATAGTTCACTTCATAGAGCATTTCATATAAATTCTTGTATCTTAAAATCCCTAAAGACCATACTTTAGGAGTAATTTGAGTTTTAAAATTGATCACAATTAGCTAATATCAACCCTGAATCTTAAGAAATGTAGTGAGTCAGATATTAATGGATCATAACATTTTGACTATATTTCTTTCATCCTTCCTAAGATGTGATGCTCTAGTTTGTAGGTCTATTTAAATGTATGGTCTTTTTTTGACTTTGTTTTTATAGTCATTATAGTTGTAAACCCCTAGTCCTATCATTACTGAGTTCTCTTCATATAGTCACAGGGTGCTTTTATGTTTATTTTAATTCATGTCAGCCAAAGGGTCTCCTGCTCTCTGGAGTGAGATAATCACAGAAGCTGGAGTCTACTATTCTCTGGAACTAAGTTCCCCTAAGTTTTATTTTTGTGTTTGCAATAAGAATAATATCACTTTTAGATCAGCTTTTCTATTGTCTCTAACTCAAAGAGTGGTAAGAAACTGTAATCTCAATTACATTTTTTTCTAGTGAATGATTTGATTTCCCCTAAGTAGGGGAAAATATAATTATATACATTATCATTATATTTCAGGTATGTTGCTGTTAAGCTATTTTTACAATCAAGCATAAACCTTTATCACCAACATAGCTTTGACACTGTGTGTATATGCATATATGTATATAGGGAATTGAGGGCCACACATATATAGGGGATTGAGGGCCACACATGGCATTGTTCACAAGTTATTCCTGGCTCTGTAGTTAGAAATTACTCCTAATGGTGCTGAGAACCATATGGAAATATGAAATGCTGGGTCAGCATCTTGCAAGTTAAGCACCTTAACTACTGTACTATTGCTACAGATTTCTGATACTGTATTTATCAGGAATTTGTCTGTCCTTACGAGAATACTCCTACCTCTGTGGTGTCACATGGCTGAATAGCTACTATCTATTTCTTGTCTCTTTGAGCAGTCTCCTTTTATTACTCCTCATGATATTCAGGTGATATATTTCATGGATCCTATTTTCTATCACAGTAAATTAAGGATTAAAATTATAAAATTAAAGATATCTTACTGTATATCTCAAGATTCCCATGCTATCTATCTTCCAGAATCCAGGTAAATAGTCAGGAATAAGTCTTTTGCACAAAGCAGTAAGCAGTAAACCATCTTTCATGGCAAAATTTTTGAAAGGAACTGTTTTGAAAATAGAAATGTTTAAATACATGAAATCATGTAAGTTGAATTTAGTAAAGTTTTTGTAAAAAGCTATACTTCAGAGACATTGCACATTGTAAATTGTAGTAGATATTGTAGTGATTTGTAACTTTTAAGTTAGTCAATGGTTTACTCTCTACATATTTTCATGGAGTATTTTAACAGATTCCATCAAGAAATAGAATTAGAGTGCATTGCTTTCTGTTGTTTCATTTTTCTATTCTGACCATTATGAAGGTAAATTTTTGGATTGGGTATTGGATATAATTTCTCAAATGAGATTCTAACTCGATGTATCATTACCTCTTTATCATTGACCTTTCTCATTCTGTCATATTGCCACATTATACATTTAGAATTGAGTATAGATACAATATTCAGCCACATTTGGTCTGTGAATCATAACTCTTCATTTGCTGTTGATTTTTTGACCTAATGACAGGGTCCAAATATCAGCAGGTATTATTAACACTAGAGATGGATAAGAGTGAAGATGCAAAAATAAACCATTTTTAGTGTTCTGAGAAGTTATTAGATATTGACTCAAAGGGGATCAAGAAAGATATCAGGGACTGGAGCTGTGGCGCAAATGGTAGGCATTTGCCTTGCATGCGCTGATCTAGGACGGACCACAGTTTGATCCTCAGGCATCCCATATGGTGAATTCAAGGGCTGGAGCGGTCGCACAGCAGTCAGGCACTTGCCTTACACGTGTCTGACCTAGTATGGACCGTGATTTGATACACGGCGTCCCATATGGTCCCCCAAGCCAGGAGCGATTTCTGAGCACAGATCCAAGAGTAACCCCAGAGTGTCACCGAGTGTGGCCAAAAAAGAAAAAAAAAAAGAAAGATCAGAGGAAACCTAAAAAGTAAGACAAACTATAAATTATAAAGATTATATTATAAATTATATTATAAACAGACCTTGATAAAATTAAGGCCAACCCCATTTTATTTTATTTTTTTCCAGCACCCATTTTAAAGATAAAATACAATATTTCAATTTAATCGATAATTACCATACTAAGGAATAAGATGTAATGAAGAGTGAGTTTTGATGGACCACAAATTATTCTAAGACTTTTCTTTTCCTTCCCAAGAGCCTATTGCTGCTCCCGTGGGTGCCATATTGCTCCCTTTGAAAATCATGCACTAAAGGAAAATTAAGTGTGAATTGAACTATGTTTACTTCCTTGCTCATGGAGGCAAAGTCTAGTCTGAATGTTTAGAAGTTTGTATACAATGCAAATTATTTCAATAGCTAATTGGAAAAAGAGAATGTGTGTTTTCTTTTTTGTTTGGGGGCCACACACGGTGGTACTCAGGGGTTTCTAATGGCTCTGCACTTAGGATTTATTCCTGACTGGCTCAGGGGAACAATAAGGGTGCAGATCAAATCTGCACCTGCTGCTGGCAAGGAAAATACTTACCTGCTTTACAATCACACTAATCCTGAGAGTGTGTTTTTTCTCTAAAAATTACTTGTTATGTTATAGTCCAATTAAAGAAAATATTTTGTCTTTGTAGAGATTTAAATCAGATCTTCCCTTATGAAAATCCAGAGGAGACTTTTTTCTCTACACCAATGCCAGAGGCACAATGTAGTGCTTCACCCAAATGGAGAAATGGGATGA
The DNA here is from genome assembly GCF_024139225.1 of Suncus etruscus. Taxonomy (NCBI): domain Eukaryota; kingdom Metazoa; phylum Chordata; class Mammalia; order Eulipotyphla; family Soricidae; genus Suncus; species Suncus etruscus. The sequence continues at coordinate 151,123,838 of NC_064849.1, read as the reverse complement.
TTGTTAATTCTGTCCTCTTATATTGCACCATATTATAGCAATAGATAATATTTATATGTTTAAATAAATACTATTGTGCCAGAGATATGTAAGCCTATACTTGATTACCTATAAGATGTCATTTCAAAAGCAAGATGAAAGCATGCAGAGTAGGAAAGTTATTAAAAAAAAACAGTATAGAATGTTTATTTCCAAGGCCAAGAGATAGCACAGTGGTAGGGTGTTTGCCTTGCAAGCAGCCGATTAAGGACGGATGGTGGTTCGATTCCCGGCATCCCATATGATCCTCCATGCCTGCCAGGAGTAATTTCTGAGCACAGAGCCAGGAGTGACCCCTGAGCGCCGACGAGTGTGACCCAAACCAAAAACAAAACAAAAAGAATGTTTATTTTCTATATTAAATGGAAATTTATCAAGTTCTCCATAGTTATTTTTTTATAATTTTATTTTGTTAATAGTATGTAAATAATATGTTTTATATCCTATTTACCTATATAATAGTACTTCTGTGGCATTTTTCCATAATTAGCATTCTGTATACTTCAGTTCCTGCCAATCAGATATTAAGCAATATTTACATGTTTGAAACAAAAATATAGCATCCTGTCTTAGTTTATAGAATATTGGTGAATTCAACAATATTTCCCTTAGAGAATTAAAAATTCTTTGATTTAATCTGAAACAACAGTTTATTAGATTAAAAGTAGTTCATTAATTATCTATAACTTAATATACTGGGGTTATATAAAGAAGAATAGTTACATTTTAAACTATTAGTAAAGTAATGACTACTGCTCAAATAAAATGATTCATAATAGAAAGTTAAGATAGTTGAGTTCTTTTTTTTCAGTTAAGCAGAAATGTGGAAAACCACTTTGTTTAAATTATTTTAAGTAAAAGTTTTATTCCCCTGTTGCAAAAAATTATTTTTTGTCTCAATATATTTTCAGGCAGGCATCTATAATTGGAGACAACATAGATGAAGGCTGCATTTGCAGTTTTATTTATTTATTAAAGTTCTCAGATTATTAACTTCATTCTAAATCCTAAATATTGGTATATGTACAGTTAGTTATGACTAAACACTTTGCATATGGGTTCCCAACCTTTAAAAAAGAAGTGCACTTGGTAAAACCATTGTGTAGACCAGGGGTCCTCAAACTTTTTAAACAGGGGGCCAGTTCACTGTCCTTCAGACTGTTGGAGGGCCATATTATAGTAAAAACAAAAATTATGAACAAATTTCTATGCACACTGCATATATCTTATTTAAAAGTCAAGAAACAAAATTGGAATAAATACAATATGTGGCCCATGGGCCGTAGTTTGAAGACCCCTGGTGTAGACCTTGGGACATATTTCTTATAGTGGGAAATAAAAAAACCTCAAGAAAAAAAAAACACCCTAATGCACACTCCTAGAGTACTAGCTCTAAAATGTAAATATCACATATGAAAATATATTAATTATACACATGTGTGTATATATGTAAATACATAATATTAAATATTTGTAACTCAGGATTATAGAATCTTACCTTAAATTTATCTTACCTGAGCTTGAGAATATTGCACCCTCCTAAGGACACAAATAAGAAATTTGAAGGTCAGAGATAGTTATAGACTGTTACAATTGGAAGTGAACTTGAAAATAATTTTACTTTAAAGGAAATTAAGGGGCTAAGACTTCACTGAGAGATCTGAGCGGTAGTAGAGAGGGTAACTCACTTGCCTGGCGAGTGATCAACTTGGATTCAGTCCCTGGCATCTCATATGGTCTCCTGCACCCTTCAGGAGTGATTACTGAGACAGAGACAGACAGATTACTGAGGCAGAGACAGGAGTAAACTCTGAGCATTTCCAGGTGTGCTCCCTGCCCAAATAAGAATTCAGTGAAATGGTAATTCTTCTCCCGAAACCCAATAATAGTTGTTTCAAAGACAGCAACTTTGAGAAGCTAAAAACAACAGGCAGAGGAATTGAAAGATAGAGACAGTTGCCTGTATCTCCTGAAGCTTGTAAATTAAAATGATCTTAAGGAAAATCTACTATTTGACATTATTCTGTTGTATTCTGAGTGTATATTTGGATGGTCCTTTGTACCTGCTGAAAGTGACTAATTGAGATAATAAACCTGTGTTTGCTATGCTTTGTATTCTTCTAATTTAAGTTATAAGAATATATACTACCTTTTGAGGAACTTTTTTGTTAGTTGAGGTAATATCACAGTACAGCTTCCAAAATAGTACATAGAGATGTTTTGTGTACTTCATAATAAAAGAACTTTTTCTGTTTGGGGAATTTTTATTGGGGTATAATACTTAATTGTTTAGAGGCTATTCCTGTATCTGCTTAGTAGTTGCTGTCAAGGGTATTTGGGAGACTATGTGGTGCCACTGGCCAAACCAAGGACTCCTCCATGTGGAGTAAAATATGTGCTCCAATACATTGAACAATTTCCTGGGCCCTTAATAAGGAACTCTTAAGAATCACTGTGTGTTTAAGTAAGGTACATTTTTTAAAGTAAAGAAATATTATTTATTTTTAACTAATATAAATTACTTATTTCTCAAAATAAATTGTAGATATGTTAATTATATATTTCCCAGGTTTTAAAAATACTTTTTTTAACTGAGATTCTTAAAAGTTTAATCAATATATATTGATTTAATGCTAGCTAAAATGACCTATCTGTGGTCTTATACTAAATGAATGCTGGGTAGGTGAGACAAACGTAGATTTTTCTGGATTTTTTTAAAATAGTGATTCAACTTTATAATACTCTCTCTCATCCTAAATATTTCTAAAATGAAATAATTTTTTCTGGCTTATAATAATGCAATAGAATAGTTGGTACTTTTACAAAGTGGTCCAAGTTCTTAGATAAATCTGAGCATATTTTGACATGCTGTTAGAACTTTCAGGGTATTGCCCACTTCATTATATAAGTTTGCAGTATACTTGTTATAAATTTGGTATACTGAATCATTGCTACTGGAACTGCGATAATGAAAAGAGCTAAATTCAATTATTTATGTGATGGGCTTTGAAATCTTGTTCACAGCAACAATAATGCAGGCTTTCCTTCAAGCTTTGTGGCCTTTCAAAAAAAATTTTTAACTTAAAATTATTTTGAAAATAAAATTATTCGAAAATTATCGAACCTATAAAAGACAAATAAGTCACAAAGGGAAATGTTCCATCCAGATTTGCTGAAAATGCCTGACTCTTTTTCCAAAAATATATTGGAGGCATATTTAATTAACCTGGGTTTTATATCTAATTAACTAGAATGTTTAACCTATGTTTAAGGAACTAGAAAATAAAATAGATTGTAAACTGAAAAATGTCACTTGTCAGTATTTTTAATCCATTACTGGAACCAGTGACAAGAAATAAATTCAAACTGTTCTGCTTGAGATGCATTGAAATGCCATTAACAGATCTTCCCCGTTTTCCTGCACACTCAATAAAGCTGTGTTCAATGACTGACTCAGCTGACTCCAGTAGCAAAACTTGAAGTTAAAGCTGTAACAGAAACCCCCAACAGTAGTATCAGATGAAGCTGAGCATAAATGTAGTATATCAGGCATCATAAAAGTGGGAATGTGGGATACATTTATGCCCTCCTCTATGTACTATGAGATCCATACATAAGATTCACAGTCATTATTTTCGTCATCTTAATGAGATCAGTGTGGAAACATTTCTCTCTTTCTCCCTCTTGCCTGTCAGGAATGGGGCGTTCCATTATTTCTCCTTTCTCTCTCTCTACAGTTAAAGGACTAGTTATATTTTCTAGGAACACCAGAAATGTTAACTAGTCACTGCTGGGAGCCCCAGTATATCATATACAAAGACTTGGAACTTTAGACTTGGACCACAGCATGAGTTTCCTTCCCTTCGCTATCTTTCCTCCTTTCACCCCCACCCATGCCTATGCTTCTATTTCCTTTCTTTCAGACTTGTGTATCTGCTACATTTTCCCCCAAGGATTTCACTGAGGGAAAAGATCATTTCTCCAGGTACAGGAAAATAAAGTACCCAAGTATTACCTCTAATTGTTAGCTTTTTTCTCGTTGGATCTATTGCCCTAATTAATTTTGTAGTCATCCTAAGCCAAATCTAAATGCAGTGTCACACCTTGAATTGAAAGGCAAAATGATCAAGAGACCAATGTTTAATTCCTTTTACCTTCAAATAAAATTTCAAATCTATCAGGAAGCAGTCACTAGTTATAATCAAAATTGCAAGGGGATATTTTTATAATCTGTTTATAACTTCTCTTCATTTTAGCGATAAGACCAGGAGAATTTATTGAAGCATTATTTAAGTCATTGTGGATACTGATAATTAGTTTGCATTGTAACTGTGCTGTTTTGAGTTTGACTTTTCTTTAGAGAACATGTGCTTTAGAGGATTCCCTTGAACATGATTGAAGAATTTTAAAGTAGGCATTTTTAATATTTGCTGCCCTCTTAATTATAACTTGTTTAATGCACCCCTGTTAGCAAAGGGATTATGAGTTAATAAAAATGTCATAATATTAGTGAATAAAGCCCTATATAATTTTCCCTAGGTAATGATTAAAAGCATAAGGCTATATTAACAATATTCTTAGTGTACAGTTCTTAAGTGTATTTGATCTTTATCTTTTATAAACTCATTCTATGCTAAATTCAACAATAAAATATTTGAGGGATTTAGCTAAGCTAGTTAATGTAAAATACTCAGGCACAGAACTCTTTTCAAATGATTTGTATTATATTGATGTTCTATCTCAAAGTCAATCTGAAAGTTTTAAATGTTAGCTTAACATTTGCCTGTGCAATGTTATTCAGATTTTTACAGTGCTCATTTAGCTCATCACATTATTTGTTAAAACTGTCAAAAATAAAATTAATAATCATTAGGTCACTTACATAATGCTTTGCTTGCATTGATAAATGGGTTTCTTTTTATCTTTCTTTTAAAATAATGCCTTTCTGGCTTTGTTCTATTACTGCAGCAGGCTGTTGGTATGTATCTTTATACCATCAGAATGAATGAGATATATCTGTATAAATTATTGATTCACTTGAGCCTACCTCTGTAATTCAGAGCTGAAAACTCTGGCAGCTTATCTAATAGAATGATATAACTAGGAGACTGAAGTTACCTACCACAGCAACAATTGCCAGTTGGGGGGTCAAATGCCCTTTTACCTTTATACCTGAACACCTGCAAATTGAGCTGTATCCCATTCAGAATTTTAAGAAGAGGTCCATTGTCGCAGGAAGTAGAGTTTGTTTCTTGGAGAAAATTATGCCAGTTCTACTTCTGAATGAAAGACAAGGCTTTTATTACTCAGGGGATATTAAGGCTGACTGCTTTTTTGAGAAAACAAATTTGCTGTAACTTTATCTGTAATTTAGTCCTGAATGGGTGCAAATAGACTGCACATTGTATGGAGCAGAAAGAAGAAAATAGGGGTTTGTTAGAGCCATACAAGGGCTATGTAACCATTATATTTCCGAGGGAAGTCTTATCGGGGTTGCAGGTTATAAGGAGGAATATTTTGGTTACAGCCCTAGCATCAAACACCTGTTTTGAATTTTAGTTTAGAATGACATTGAAAAAGACAGATTTCTGTCTAAAATTGTGAATGATTAAATACCCATTTCTGAAAGAATTGCTGTATATGTGCTTTCTTTGACCTAGACACTATCCCTATCCAGAAACTTCAGAAATTATCATATTTACTCTTGATGAAGTTGAGTACTCAACAGGGTATGTTGACATTTCACTTCTATACAAATATTATATTCAGAGTGCTGTATGCCCTTCCCAATTAAAAGTAAGTCCTATGCAATGTTTCTATAATAATTGGATTCAAGCTTTGTTAAAGCTGAGACAAGATGAATGTTTGAATGTTTTCAATAAAGGAGAATAAAGGGCATGCATAACTTTTGAGCTTGCTAGCCACTCAGTGTGTGGGGTAATAGAATGATTGATATTTGGAGAAACTCTTCTCTCAAATTCCTTAATCAGAAAGCTCAGTAGTTGTCATAGAAATTCTGATTTTTATAGTGCTATAGTTTAGCACACCATGGAACCAGACTAGGCAATCAAACATTTTAGCCATATTATTTTGAGTTCCAAACTAGTCAATTAGCACATTTTCTATTAAAAACCTAGCTGCAACAGGCCTTTATTGGCTTGTGGTTGCCATAATTTGAATAGTTACTCAATTATCTCCATTCTTCAACCCCTTTTTGCACCTCTCAGAATCCAAGTAGGAATATGTCCAAGAACATACTTGCTTCTTATAGCAAAATTCATAACCTCCACTTCAAACAAGCTGTTAGAGGTTAATCCATAGTTTGGTGATTAATTTTTCTTATTATGTATATCTAACTAAGCCCTTGGGATCTCCACTCTTCTGCTTATTTCAGAGATTCTAGTGTTTCTTCACTGAATCAGGGAGAGAAGTTGCCCACTGTGCAGCATGTTTAGGATGTGAGTACCTCTCTATTCTTAAGTCCATCATCCTTCTTTCACCAAACTCCAGTAGAAACCCACATGGAAAGTTCATTATTACAAGATTACTCGTTTTCTGCATTGTGGTTATTTTCACTCTCTGCCATATTAAAAATCACTAAAACTAATCTGAGCCCTTTATCATTTAATCATCAAATCTGTATCTAGAATGGGAACAGGGCCATCTCTACAGAACATATGCACATTTTGTCATCGCCCTTACAGTATTTTATTTTCTTAGACATTCAAGTTATTATTTATAAATATATGTAAAGAGCTATAACTAAGGTATTAGAGAGCAGCTAGAGCATTGGAGTGACTCCAGATAAAACCCTTTGGTAACTTTCTGGCCAGACCATTCACAAGGATGTTCTAAATTGGTGAGAATAACATTCTTTCTTCACTATAAAACTCCCTGAATAATGGAACCTCATAGCTACACATTTTTTTAGCCTCCAGAAAGGCAGAAGAAAAGGAAGAATAGAATCATAGTTATACCAATGTTCCTGTTTCTGCCCATTCTCTGTCACAGTAGTGTCTTTTTAAATGTACCCCAACCCTTCAAACTGGATCTTTGCGATTTAAATTTGTAAACTGGATTCAATGTGAAGAATATAAATTGTTTCAGGGATGACAGATTACACATCTGTTTTCTTCTTTCCCCACCCCCTGTGTTCACCTTTATAACAATTTTTTTCAAAAAGTAATGTAGTTTAAAAATCATTTAAAGTTGCCTAACATAAATGATAAAATCAAATATTGGATTCACAAACAATAGCCTTTATTGGTTTGTGACAAGTGATCCATCTTTTTACATTAGTGCAGCTTTCTGAACCAGATTACTTTTCATAATTGATAATTTGTGAGTCATATATTTGTTATCTGTTCTTTTATGGCTTTGAAAATAGTGAATGATGCCAAAGATCACTGTGCTTTTATAAAGAAAATTATTTTAGTGTAGTTTATTGGCTGGCATTTTCTGAAAGTTATGTGACTAATAAGTTTTGCAGAAAATGTAACAAAGATAAAAGTAACATCCTTTGCTATAAAAAGACTTGATGGGTCTGGAATTCATATTTATACTATAAATTTAGTTTTAGAATTCATTCATGTTTATCATGATAACAATAATAATACATAAAGAAGAAAAATCAAATATATTTCTGCAAACTAAAATCATGTTGTTACCTAGATGGGTATTTCCCAATATATCATTTACATTAATACAATACACATGTGCAGTAGCTTCCTTCTGTAGGAGCATTACAGTTATTCCAACAAATAATGACTCTTACAACCCATTTTTTTTCTTAACTTTGAGTGATAGCCTTCGGATATTTCTTCAAACTATAATGCAATTTTTTTAATTTACTTTTGTATTTTGGTTGCTAAGGCTTCCTAAATTAAGCAGGAAAATCCTTACTCTTTATTATATTTTAAAATTGTATTATGATAAAATACATAGAAAAGCTCTGTGTCTAAATTTGTCCTACACAAATTAAAATAAGATTCTTATTAAGTGTTTTGCCTGAGAGACAAAACTTTACATTTTTTTCTTACCTTTAATTGACTAGTACTTACACCACCTGGACATTTTCATTAATTCTATGTACATTGTACTGACCAACAAAGAATGGATCAATTGGGAAAAATAACCTAATTTACTCTATAGAAAGAAAAGTATTATTAAATGAATAAAATATTAATTTCACCAATAATTTACTACTATTTCTCGAATGATTTGAGAAATTGTCTTGATTAAAATTTTTCTTAATAAGTTAATCACAGAAAAGTATAAGAATACTGTTTTCTTAATTGAAATAAAATGTATATTTAAAATAATTACATATTTATTTCTACATACACATGTAATCAAATATGTATGACTGGCACAATCCAATGGTGCTCTGAAATCCAACCCCAGTTTAAGAAACAGGATTACCCTTTGCATGGATGACTCTGGCGATAGCCTGGTTAAAGCCCGGATTGGTGAAAGAGGCTCATTTAGAGTCTGTTCTGGTTCTGGGTTGTGATGAGTCTTCTTTCATTTTTTTCTTTACCACAGTAAGATAAAAATATATATGCATATGTAAATACCATATATGAAGCATTTTCTATTGAGGATACTATAATAGTAAAGAAAAAACACTTGTATGTAATTTTTTTTTATCAATTCCACTTTTAAAGTGGAATTTTTGTATCCATATATATAATATGTAATTGCTTAAAATTTAATGTTTCTGGCAAAAATGCCAGAAAAGATGCCAAAAATGCCAAAAAATGCCAAAAAAAAAACTACGTACAGCTAAAAATCAGAATAAACAAGTATATTCATGACTAGTACTTTTACTTTTCTTAGATAATTTTGTGTTATTTGAACTCTCTTTAATTAAATTTCACCCTAGATTATTACATCTAAATATTTCAAAGGCCTATTTTAATTAAAAGTTGTAATATTCAAACATGAATTTTATTACTTAACTTTTATTATTCAAAACCTCTTATTCCCACTTATGATTCAACAATTTCATTATTCAATACTTTTTATTCTAAACGAGTGGTAGAGAACGGTGTTCTTTCCTTACTCAGCCAGAATATGTTTTAATTGAGTTTAAATTAAGAAAGTGAGCAACATTTTCATCAAATGGGTGAACAGAATGTATGAACTACATAAATAGCAGCATTAAAGAAAACCTTCATTTGTGCTTATCTTAGAAAATGTTGACAATGTTTCTTAGCATCGACAACAGTATAGCGAAGCATTCCCATTACCTTTTCAGATGTTTCATTGGCCTCACTTGTGGCATATGTAGCTATAGTGGAATATGTTTATTTGTACATATGGTGGGACAGATTGTTGATGTGTTTTAACCATAATATATTATTCAGTTTTGAAATCTACTCTTTAGAGCTGGAATTTCTTTATAGTTAAAGGAAAATGCATTTCTAATAACTTGTCTTAAAGTTTTTAAAGATTAGAATTTTCCAAATTACATTACCAGTGTTCATATTTCAGAAAATATGACTATTATATAAATTATGGAGGTGTTGGTGTCAATTTGATCTATTTTGCCATTGAAATAAAATTTCTTTCTATAAAATGGACTACTATATGAACTTAAAACTGTTTGAATTTAAAACTATGTTAAGAGTATGTAGTAGAAATTGTTTAAGCCTTTCCTTCCTTCTTCCTCATGAGATTTGTACAAATCATAGAAACGAATTTCAAATTCTGCAATTGATTTATTTTCAAAAAATTAAAGTATTTATGTAGCTTAGTCTTAGAACCTATATAAATAGTCAATATACATTTGGAGCTATTAAAATACTTTATTGAAAAAATGTTTTTCCTATCAAAAAAGCAATTTACCTTTTTAAAAAAGAAAATGCCAGAAGTGGGAACTAATATAAACTCTACAGCCAGATTATTTTAAAACAAAAACATTTGATATGTATCCTAAGGCAGTCCTCACCTGTACCTGGTTTTATTGACTGAAATACTGGATAATTTACTTGCCTTTATAAAAAGTTGTTTAGAATCTTTTCTTCCTCCATCCTAATTAACTCGTGTGTCATTCTGGAGTTTGGCCTGTAGGTAGCAATCTTGTACCATTAAAGCTCTCCGTTCACTCACTTAACAGGCTGGAAAAACTTCCAACATGGTTTGCTCAATGTAAGCAGCATTATTTGCATAAATTCTAGACTTTGATGATGGTCTGTGGCCTACTGATGATTTATGCAATGTTTGGCCCTAAGTTCATGGTTTTGCTCAGAGGAGACTTTACTTTGCATGCTGACCCCATGTAGGTGGGTGACAGCTAACCCATGTTAGTAGGGTGCATAATTAGAGTCTTAGACATCATAAAGCCTCTTGGCTGAAATATAATGTTTCATTCCTCATACAGTCCTTCAGATAATTAGAAAAAGACTAAATATAATATTAGGAGATGGGGAAATAGTACAGTAGATAAGGCACTTGCCTTATACACAGACAACCTGGGTTTGATCCCAGTACTCACTCTGGTGCCCTGTGCCTCCCAAGAATAATCTCTGATTGCAGAGCCTAGAGCAAGCCAGGTGCTTGCATATATATATATATATATATATATTAATATATATATAATATATATAATATTTAGTATTTATGTTACATAGAGAATTTTAAAAAACAACCACGAATTCAAAACTTCTGATGAAATCAGGAAATCTCACGTTTCAGCATTTGTTGTTAGCATCTCAGAACCCTTACCAATTTATACCTGTTTTATTTCAACTAAGAGCTCAGAACCCAAAGGGTCAACACATTGGGTTGACCTTACACAAATACCAAGTGCTATAATATCTCAATTTTCTAATGGCAAAGATCATTTCTTTCTACTCAGCTAATTTTTTGGAATAATTTACAGCACTGTATTAATCCAATCAGTTGCAGAGCATGTGTTCTATACCAAATTGTATCTTATTTCTAATTCTTAGGTTGAAATAGTATATGATATTTTAAGAAGTAGAACTTCTGATTTACATTGCAACAAGATAATTCTCTTTTGTTAACAAGGTCATCTGAATGACTCTGATATGCTTTCATTCTTTATCCTAACGTTTCTTCCTTATTTTTATTGGCCGAGTACCCTCTATGTGTCCAGATTCTGTTCTAAATTGAAATTCCTTAATTGGTTTGGTTCTATAACAACATTATTATATTTAAAAATCTTAACAAGAAGCCAAAGAGAAGCATAGTTGGCAGAGCATTTGCCTTGCTTGCAACTGACCCAGGTTTGATCCCAGGTATCTCATACAGTTTCCCAAGAGTAATCACTGCTCATTAGTGTATTTTATTTTAAAGTAATCAGTTATGTCAATGAGTGAATAGCTGATGTTCATGTGAAATTCAAAAATATATAAAACTGTATTCAGATATATTCCTTTGCTCTCAAGGCCTCCTTGGATTTTAGATAATGGAACTAGATTTATTTCTGGAATTCTTTAAAATTTGTTTTTGAATGTTTTTATTTCTTAAAAATCATTTTAGATCAGATAAAATGATATATTCAATCATCACATTTAATAAGTATATTTGATTTGCATGTTGATTTTATTCAGATTCTGATATAGATTAAATCATTTCTTAACTTCACTTCTTTTTCATTTTTTTAGTGAAGCAAGGTATTTTTTATTGAAATTTAGAAAGATAGGAAAGAAATTATATGTTCAAGAGAGAACACAGGCTTCTCCAGAGTGGAAATAAGCAAGCAAGGAGTTAGGGACAGAAAACTGAGATATTTATTCAGGGGAGAACATGAGACTGTGTTCTTTTTAAATCAAAAATGTTTTTCATTTGCCATAAATGTGGATCATCTAACAGCCCTTCTCTCCACCTGTCCACCAGCCCTCCCAAATCAAGGCTTAGGCTAGGATACCAGACAGGTGAAGGACCAGCAGTTTCAAGAGATCAGTTCTTATCTGAGCTAAATGAGGCTGACATTGCAGATGAAAATAGAAAAGTGGAAAAACAGGTGCTTAGCCAGGTGGGTTTGTGATCTTTTGCCATTACACTGGTTCTATAGTTTTTGAATAACTACATGAAGCAACAGAGCTCCCTCTGTTACTGAAAAAACTGGGACATTCTCATATCAGGATAAGGTTTGACCTGAAGGGGTGATGAACTTGACCTTGGTAGGGATGGCATTTCCCTCTCTCTAATTTACTCATCTTGATATATAGACATGTACATACATTGCTGCCTCTGAACACAATCAATGGATTTTTTTTTTTAAAAATCTTCAAAGATCCTATTTGGGCTGGAGGACACTAAGCCAGGAAACAGTTTTTATTGTCTGTCAAACATAAAGATCTCATTTTGAGAAGAATAAAATAGTTTCCTCTCAGACTGTTTCAGGATAACAACAGGAATTTGGGACTTCTATTTATTTTTTTAAGGTGATGTGAAAGTTCCATTAGAATAGAATTATTGCAAAAGACTTAGAACAATCACCACAGTAAAAACACTGTTTCTCTTTTAATAGCTGAAAACATAAATAGGTCCAACCTTTTTATGGGGAATATGCTATCATTGCATTTATTAGTAAGAACATAGCAACTTGGCAAAGCATAGAGTAACTTCTTAAAAGTGCTTCTTAGCCTTTGATGTATGTACTCATGACCTGGGATCTTCTTATAAACAAGTGAAAACCAGAGTAGGGCATGGTGAGGAGACTGCTGGTTATGAGCTACATTTAAATAAGACCATGTTACAGGTCTTAAACTAAACAATAAATGGCTCAGTTATCTATTACCTAAGGTTTCAAGTTTTAAGTGTTTCATCATCATCTGGAAAACTCTTAAAAGCACTAAACTCTATAATTAAAGTTTCTGATATAGTGGGTAGATCTGAAACTCAAGTATTTGTATTTTAAACAGCTGATAATGAAGATGGTAGGCCAGGGTCTCTACCTTAAGAACCACTGCTGTAATACAATTAGAATCATGTTGATGCATAGGAGAATCAATATGCCCATACACATACTTTTTGACTTCATATGTTTGTGAACATGTGCTCACATGCACACACACTGGTCTCAAGTAGGGTGAGCAAAATTCAACTATTAAATTATTTAATAACTTTATTAGTCAGGATATTCTTTTGTGAAATCAGGACAGAAAAGCCAAATAAACCCCTTCCATGGAAGATACATTTTCATGAAGAACCAACGAGAAGAAAGGCATTAGTTCCTTAAAGACTGGCAAATAGAACTGGTTGGAGGAAGAGAAGGAAAAATAGCTAAGATCCTGGTATTTGTGTGTATGTTATTGGAATTATCAATATAAATTAAAACTCGTGAGTGAACAAGTTTCAGAAAACTGTAATCACCATTGGCATTTGGGGGACGGCCCAACTGACGTTGTTCACTCCATTTTTCTCTTTCTGTGCCTTAGGCGTGGCACTCTGCTGCCTTTGACCCAGAAGGACGCCACATTCTTGATATGGTATCATAGACCTCTTGGAGTAAAGGAATGTAGCAGAGAGAGAAAAGAATATTACACAATCATAGAATTATTTTTTTTGATCATAGAAATATTTAATATTATCTCACTAGTACTTTTCATAAATTCAAAAGAGAAAGCCGAGTCAATTCTCAACATCACTTGATGATGTCAATAGGAAAATGTTCAAGAAGCAGAATAAAAGTAGAATATGGGAGAAGGATAATATTTCATTGTCACTTTTGCTACTTGGTATCTACTCTATTTAGGATCGATGAAGCAGCTGATTTCAATTCATCTTTTTGTTTAACATTTCAAAACATAGTAAAAAAAATCTCTCTTTTTGTTTTTTTGTAAGCACACCTTTCGAACAGAGAATTATTTTATTTGCCTCATTCAAATATTCTGGTCCCTCACTGAGAATTTCCTAAATCAGTGAGTTCCTCTATCATGAAATCTTATTTTAAGTAATTACTGGCTTTCTTTTACATGGCCATTCCGAGCTTCTGAATCTTCAGCTTTAGTACCAAAATATATGTTCATGCTCTGGTATTCTTTTCCATAAATATCTGTAATAAGCAGGCACAAAGAATTCTCCAAACTATAATTTTTTGTTTTTGAAAAAAATTAACATAACTGTTCTAATTTGTCCAGCTCACCTTTATAGTCTGACTTCTAAGCCAAGCTTGACAAACCCATTCTGATGCCCTTTCTTGTGAGAGACATTATAAATCGATCATAGCATGCTAAAATACATTTGTGCAAATATGAACACACACCAAAGTTATCATAGCTCAAAAAATACATGACAGCCACCATTAATTAGATTTAATTCCCAGGGTAGGGAATTTGCTGTTCTTTAAATTTTTGTATATCTGTCTGTCTTCTCTCCTAAATTTGACTCTAAAAAAGATGGAGAAGTTTCATTTGTGTCTCCGTTGTACTCAGAATGTGATAGAGCTTTGTATATAGCTGATTTTCCATGCCAATGCATGTTTGTTTAACTTTATTTTGTAGGCTATTCTAACTTGATGGGAAATATATTTTATAGATTTAACCTATAGGTTTTACTCTTAAAATCAATATATCAACTAATGGAAATCAAAGGAATTACTAGAATCAAGAATGATTTCTATTTTAGATACTAACAAGACAGCTAAAATAAAAAGTACATTTTTAAATCCAAAATAAACACTTTATCCCCTAAAGTCCTTTTTATGTTACTATATTTTTGTTAGTAAACCCTTTTAACAGGGAAAAAAATCAATGCAAGTCTCTAAATTTTCACAATGCCTGACTTAATGGAGTTTACTTTAATGATCCTTTCTATATTTCTACTATGGTTCAGTAGTAAAATGCAGGTTGCTAATACCTCTTTATTTTCTCAGTTGTGATATTTCAGTATTATGATTATTAGAGATATTGTTTATTCATAAGATAGCTCAATAACATTCATTTGAGGAGGCACATTTTAAAGTAGTTAGATTTAGTGTACCCTATCATATCACCAAGATAGATTAATAAGAAGGAATTGATTGTGTATCTTATTTCTTTGATTTTACTCAAAACATATTGTTAATAACTTTGATAAAAGTTTACATAATTCAGAAATAGAAAGTAGTTAGAAACAGACATGGAGAAATTAAGGAAAAAGAATTTGATGCCACAATTCACATTGCAGTATCCAGTGAAGTGCTTTATTGCTTATAAAGTAAAAGATACCCTTTCTTGTAGCCACAATCTATAGTCTCTGCATTGAGTTTGTGTAATTTTTAATTTGAAAGAAAACTATTAATGAAGTAAAATTTTTTTCTGAAATACTAATAATTTTGTGGTACATTCTCCAATGTTGTCAAGGGAAAGAAAGACCATAGTGCTTTTTAATTTTACAGCTGTTTCTGCACTTCTATTTCCTCGTCTTCCCACATTTACACAGAAAACCTCAAGTCTCTTTTAAGCATTGCAACAACTTAATCAATCCTAAGTGGCAAACATTTCTAACGGTGTGCATGACTTTGTGTTAATTAGCACCAGTAGATTATCCCCTAGAGTGCGGTGGGGTGTTGGTGGGAACTTCTCAATGTGCAGAGAGTGCTGAGGATTTCATGTTTATTTTCATGTATTGAGGCAAATTCTCAGTACATCTTCAAATTATCTCCTTGGGGGTGTTTTTCCTGAGCTAATCCTGACAGAATCTTTCTGTCAGATATGCCCATCATCAAGAACAGGAGAACAGCACACATACAGGAACCTCTGTGCTTGGGGCTGTATGCAAATTTAATGCCCAGCTCATTTCTGTTTCTCTTACATGGATGACAGACATTTTAACAATGTGTTCCACATTTCCCTCTGGGAATTCAGTTGAATTCCTATATGTATATGAGTACATATATGCCTCTGTTCAGGAAGTGTCTTTGATGATCGTATTGGGAACATATATGCATACAAATGTGTTTATATATGTACATATCAGCACATTTATTATAAGTAATGTAGATATTGGAATGCAGGTGTGGAGATGGGAAAATGTCAAGCAGCTCTTGATCAGAAATGTGTCTACATCCCAGGGAGACTAATCAGTTGCTAAAAAATAGATAGGGTAGAAAAGTTGATAAACAATCTATACTGCATATAATTCTACAACATTTGTGGTAGGACTCATGCCACTGTGAAATGGTGAATAGCAACAGCATAGAAAAACACCTTTGTTTCTAGCTGTTTTCATTGGAAAAGTTATTTCCTATGAACATTTCCAATCTGTGCCAATCTTTGTGATTGACCATCAGTTAGTGATTTACTCATCATATTGTATCAGAAATTAGTCAACTGTAAAATATATCCTTTGCTGCACCATGTTTTATTTCCAATAACAACTTTCCATAGTAGGGGTAGATCTTAAAATTGCTATCCCCAATTTAATGCAAACTAAACTGGCAACCTAGAGGGACAAAGGATTAACCATCTCTGTCTCTCCTCTGGTCCTAGGTTGTAGGCCAGAGAGCAAGCTTTATGCGTTTCTCTTTTCTGTGACAATGTTTTGACAAAGATTCCTCCTATATAAATTATACTTCTATTATGATGTCTTAGGTATTCTGCTTTGAACAGCATAAATCAGCCTCAGATACTTTCCATCAACAAAAATCAACCACAAGTGGACATAGTTGTTCAGTGAAAATATATTGCTTTATATTCAAATACAACTTTAAAACAAACAAAATTATTTTTCAGAAATCAAGATTCATTTACAGTATTGTTATCTAGATTAAAGCATTAACTGTAGAGGCCATGTGGAATGGCACAACTGTGAGGGTCATGGAAAACATTTAAATACATTTCTTCATTATTTATAAATAATATTAGTTTATTTTATACATATATACATACATACATCGTTTTGCATAAAATTACTCAAATGAAAAGGGGTTGTAGGTAGAACCTCTAGTCTAAATCAGTGTTTTTCAACCATCTGTCCATGGAATCATCCTAAAACCCAATCCAGTTTGCAGTGTGAAACAGTTGAAAACCATTGAACTAGGATATGTTGTTAATGAAATCATGTCTAATTGAAATAGTACTTCTGTTTCAGGAAGGGAAACTAAGTGCAGTAAGTTTAATCATTTTTTCAATGGCATCTGATTGGAAAGCCCTGATCAGTCCAAATTTTGATAGCTAAATATATCTTTTTCCTTTGCAACTCAAAATAAGAAATAAAAGAAAACCGAAGGACTTACTGAGAAAGGATGTCATGAGACACGTAGAGGATCCACAGAGTCTGAAAGCCCCAGTCAGATAGCTCTGGTGGTCAAAACCACTACTCTCTGGGGAGTTAGCATGTGTGTGTTAAACCACACATACCCTGGCATTGGGTATGGTTTACTGAGCATCTCCAGAAGAGATTCTGAGCATAGAGTCAGGAGTAATTCCTGAGCACATTTGGATCTGGCCTCAAGAACCGCTGAAATAAAAAGGCTTTTTTTGTATTATAAATTCTTCAAGACAATACAAGGAAAGTTTTTCTCTTCTATACACTTTTGTAGGTTTTCCATGTTGCAACTAAGAAGTGGAAAAGTGAGAAATAGTACAGGAGATAAGGCATCCCATATAGTTTCCTGAGTATTGCCAGGAGTGATTCCTGAGTGCTAGTCAGGAATAACCACTAAGTATTACAGAGTGTGATTGAAACATGTCCGCTCAAAAAAAAAAAAAAAGGAGAGAGAAAATCAAATGCTAGAGAATGCAAATGTCATGTCAACAGCTTCCTAATTCCCCCTATTCTTTTTATAATAGTTGGAATATAAATTCATCCTGACATCCTAGAAAACAGTATAAAACTTCTTCAGAAAGTTAAAAGAAGGGGCTGAAGCAGTGGCGCAGGCAGTAGGGCATTTGTCTTGCACGAGCTAACCTAGGATGGACCATGGTTTGATCCCCCGGCGTCCCATATGGTCCTCCAAGCCAGGGGCTATTTCTGAGTGCATAGGCAGGAGTAACCCCTGAGTGTCACCAGGTGTGGCCCAAAAACAAGCAAACAAAAAAAATAACAAAAACAAAACCAAAAAAGAAAATACAAAAACTACATTATAATGCTGGAATTCAAGTCCGATATTTAAAAAGGATAACAATTAAAAGATTATGTACCCTGCTTGTTTCTGGGAGTCATCAAGAGAGCCAGAGCTATCATACAGCATATAAGGTATTTGCCTTACACATGGCCAAATCTGGATTTGACCCCCAACATCCAATATGGTCCCCAGAGCCTGCCAGGAGTAATTTTTAATGCAGAGTTAGAAGTAAATCCCTATTGGGGCTTGAGTGATAATGCAGCAGGTAAGGTGGTTTTTTTTTTGCATGCAGCTGACTCAGGTTTGATCCCCAGCATCTCATCTCAAGCCTGCCAGGAGAAATTTCTGGGCACAGAATCAGGAGTACCTGAACACTGCCAGCCTGGTGTGGCAAAATAAATAAATAAATAAAGTAAACCCCTGCTCGCCTCCAGAAAACACACACACACACACACACACACACACACACACACACACCAACAAATGAGAAATGACTAAGTGTACCTTCATAAAATAATTGATAAAATGTGATTTAGACATAGCAGTTACATCAATATCTCATACAATGGAATATTGTTTTTCTATAAAAATAAGTTAATCTTGGGTCTGGAGTGATAGCCAATAAGGCATTTGCTTTGCCTAGGTTTTTCTCCCTGCATCTCATATGGTCCCCTAAGAACTCCCATGAGTAATTCTTGACTGCAAAGCCAGAAGTAACTCCTAAGCCTTGTTAGGTGTGACCACCCACACCTCCCACCCCCCAAGAAGTATATCGTGTCAGCTGCAACAGGCTGGATGGACACAGTACATAAATTAAGTTAAATGGAGAAAGATTTAATTTTATGATCTCTCTAATATGGGGAATCTGAAAAAATATCAATACAGACCAGAATGATGGCCTCTAGAATAACAAAAATGGGTAAAAGGGATCAATCAAAAAAGGGAAGAACAAGTATAAAGCAAGGGAAAAAAACTAATACATAATTTATCCTTCTTATTGTGTGTACATAATATCACTATGCATTGTTAAGGGAAGTTTTCACATTGTTTTTCCCTCCTTCACACTGACTTTGATGGCTCCAGGAACGACCCTAAGAATTTGGTACACAAATAGTTCCCCCACCTGAGTTATTTGAATGTAAGACGGGTGTGAATTTGAATACAACCCAATTTTAACATATGGAGTTTATTTATGGTGATTTGACTTTGAGTCAAAGAACTTGGTTTCTTATCCCCTGTGATAGTCAGATTCATCCAAGTTCTAGTGCATAGCCTGAGGTTATTATTCGAGGTCTCTAATTTTTATCAGAGGCCATAATTAAATACTGAATTGAGGCTATCTAAAGTCCTAAAATTTGATGTGATGTGTGAATTAGTTTCTTTCAATTAAGAAGAATGAATATTTATTGAGAATATGTTATATGTGGCAGTAAATGAATGTCATATGATCTTTATAATCATCTTTAGAGGTAAATGCTGATACTTTAGCCTTTCATGGAAGAGATAATCAGAGATCTGAAAGAAAAAATATTTGCAATCATAATTAGGAATTAATAGAACCAGATTTCTAGCTCTTTGTAATGGTATCTTTGTATTTGGATCTCAGTGCTTCCCAGATACCCCATTATGAACAGAGCAGTCTTTGACAATCCCAAAGAAGCTCGAGCAATTCAGTCTGAGATAGGATTGTGGTAGGTAATTTTTTTTAAGTTATCATTTTTATTTATTTATTTTTGGTTTTTGAGCTACACCCAGTGACAGTCAGAGGTTACTCCTGGCTATGCACTCAGAAATTGCTCCTGGCTCCAGGGACCATATGGGATGCTGGGGAATTGAACTGAGGCACATCTTGAATCAGACACATGCAAGGCAAACACTCTAACACTGAGCTATCGCTCTAGCCCTGAAGTTATCATGGTTTAACTATTCTTATGGTTTAACTATTCTTACTCTAAAACAACTCTTCTTTATTTTACACTACACATTCTTTTTTTTTTTTTTTTTTTTTTTTGGTTTTTGGGCCACACCCTGTGACGCTCAGGGGTTACTCCTGGCTATGCGCTCAAAAGTTGCTCCTGGCTTCTTGGGGGACCATATGGGACGCCGGGGGATCGAACCGCGGTCCTTCCTAGGCTAGCGCAGGCAAGGCAGGCACCTTACCTCCAGCGCCACTGCCCGGCCCCACACATTCTTAACATTGCTGCCCACTACAAAAATTGTCTAGTTTTATCTCTAACTGCCCTTAGCAAACTTCTATTAACCCTGAAGATTTTTCAGCATTCTAATGTGAAAACTCTTCTTCAGAACACAGAAAGACTCAAGGCCTTCCTATTGTTAGTTAATAGCTAAAACAGAATTAACAGCAATGGAAAATTCTCTTAAAGTTATGACTACAGTTGATTATTATTTTTTACAGTTGTTTTTGTTTTGTTGTTTTGCTTATTCGGTTTGGGGGTCAGACCTGGTGATGATCAGGGGTTACTCCTGGCTATGTGCTCAGAAATCACTCCTGGCTTGAGGGTCCATATGAGATGTCGGGGGATCGAACCCAGGTCTGTCCTAGGTCAGCCACATGCAAGGCAAATGCCCTACCATTGCACCACCCCTCGGGTCCTTGTTTATTAAACTTTATAAATACTCAGATCTGATTATTTCAAATTTGGGAATATAACCAAATACTAGCTTTGGGAAAAAGTTTGGGTATGCTTTAAAATATTACATTTTAAGCTTCTCTATGTTACTATGAGCTTTCTGGATACAGTTTTAGCATCTGAAAAGAGTTGTCATCTCTTTGTCCTAACACCCAGCACATGGTGTAAGTCAGTCCATTTGTTTGTTATTGCACAATATAGATCTTCACATTTTTCTAGCCTAGAAAATTTCAGACATTCAATATTGTAGAACTAACCAAGGCAAAATGATGGAATGCTGTCTTAATCTATACTAAGTAAATTTGACATCAACAGCTTTCAGGATCTCTTTAGTTTAGTCAGTCTATGTGTGATCCTGCCAATCATGTCATGTTCCTTGCCCAACATCTTTTACTTCCCTTTTTCTGATTACATCCAATGTGCCCATTTTAAATAGAGATTCTAAAAAAACTTGGGTTTTTTTGTCTGTTTGTTTTGTTTTTGTTTTGGGACCACACCTGGCGGCGCAAAGAGCCCGAGGAGTCCTTTTAGAGGCTATAAATATCAATTTGAGAAGAAAGGGGAAAAGGAAGAAAAACATAATAATACAAAAAAAATCAAACAAATAAAACCCCGAAAAGCACACAATAATAAAGACAACACCAAACAATAACCGCAGTCCTGAAATAAAATCCACCCAACTTTTATCTGTCAAGCACTTTAGCATGGTAATGGCTACTAAGACGAATAAAAGAATGTCAAGTTTAGGGCCAGAGCAGTAGTATAGAAGGTACTTTGCACACAACTGTTTTGAGTCAATTCCTTGCACTCACTATGTTTCCCTGAATCTCACTAGAGTAATTCCTGAGTTCAGAGCCTGGAGTGAGGCTTGAGCACTACAGGGTGTGTGCCCCCCCCCAAAAAAATTAGTGAACTTCAAGCTCAGGTGGATTGACATAAGGTGATATAGACAGATGTCCTTTCTATATTTTCCCCAATAAACTTTCTAGGGATTTCTGGAAATCACAGTTTAGCATTGTTCACTGCTTAGAGTGCAATGATCTAATGATTTAGTCAAGTGTCTTCACCAGCCAAAAGAAAAATCTTGGTCCTTCAATCCTCCCATCTGTCTTCTACATTCTAGGAGTTTAGACATGATAGTTGTAAGCATACCATCATGAGACTATTAGGGACTTTGAGAAACGAATGTAGCTATTCGCTATGAAATGGCTAAAGAGAAACAGTTAAGTCACTGACTGTCCTTTGGAGATTAGGGTTAGCACCTCTGTCTTAATGAGATTTTTATAACATATAATATTCTGGCAGGAAAGATGCTGGCTCAGTGTAAAGTATGATGATGGCTGCTGCTGTTACTTCTGTGACATTTGGACAACTTAAACCATCTGGCCTAAATGTAACTCTAGATAAGTGTATAATTTTAGGTTGATTTTGTTTCAGAGTACTTGGAGGTCTGTTTGAATTAGGAGCCAAAGCAAATCCAAGAAACAGGTGTATCTGAAAAAAAGGAAGGGGTCTGTGTTACAAATGACCCAGTTAACAAATTACTGCATTAAATCAAATATTGGTTTGTGAAGAAATGTTTAAATAGACTTACTACATTGCCTAAAGTCTTATTCAAGAGATGCCTCTCTGACTCCTTGTAGCATAAAGTAACATGAAATATACAGATTAATATTTGACCTTTATGTCTGTATGTATGCACAATAATATGAACTAGGGCCCTTATTAAAATTATTTCTATGTTGAGAGTAATTAAGCAGTCCCCAAATCCAAGGGCTTCAGATTTTAGAACTTTTCTTTCTTATCTGTCTAATAAGCAAAATATTTAAAGAAAAACTAAGTTTAGTTTTTGCTTCATTAAACCTGTATCAAAAGTTGTGCTGGGGCCGGAGAGATGGTATGGAGTTAGGGCATTTGCTTTGCATGCAGAAGGACGGTGGTTCAAATCCCGGCATCCCATTTGGTCCCCCGAGCCTGCCAGGAGCGATTTCTGAGCGTAGAGGCAGGAGTAACCCCTGAGCGCTGCCAGGTGTGACCCAAAAACCAACCAAACCAAAAAAAAAAAAATTGTGCTAAAAAAAAGGGCTCTGATAAACATGTGTCATGCTGTTTATAAGGACTTTATAAATAGCAATTCATTTTGATCTGATAACAATCAGATAAATTAGTTTCCCCTTAGTTTGCCCAAGGACTTGTGCTTGCTAAGTCATTGATATCATTTCAAACAGACCAGCTTCCAGTTCTGTTCTTAATCACTATGCTCTCTCATCTTTCTATTGACAGTGTGACTCTTTGTGAATCTTCCTAGGAAGAGATTATAAATTGGGTTTTTACAGGCTGGAGAAATAGTACAGCAGGTAAAAAACTTGCCTTGCAAGCAGCTGACCCAGAGTTAATTACCAGGATCCCATATGGTATAAATGAGTAATTCCTGCCTGACTGCAGAGGCAGGAGTAACTCGTGAGCATCACTGGATATGTCCCCTCCCCCAAAGTAGAATTTTCAGCAAGATTTGCTGTGGGGGAAAACAGACATACTAAGATCATAATTAATAATAATCCTGTATAGAGCTGAACCTGGTCCCAATTAAAACCTTCTTGCTGCTTAGGAGACAAATGGCCTTATAATTTTTAAGTCCATGATTTTTTAACTGAAAGCAGGAGCCAATAATTACCTTCCTTATCCTTTTGACTAATAGAAGGAAAGATGTTATAAAGAGGAAATTGCAAATGTTTGCAGCTCCAGTTTATACAAGAAATAAAGTTGCTGCTCATGACAAAACTTTGGGCAATCAGATGGGTTTAAAAAATGTATTCCAGGGACAAATACTGGCTGTAAAATCATAAAATCACCAAGGAAAGAAAATTTTGTCTTATAAACCTTCAGCATTAAGTCTCAACTTTGAATATCTTTATAAAGAATGTGAGTTGATTCCAGCCACTATGGTAACCAGAAAAGCACAGGAAACTGGAGAAGGTGAAGCAATATAGAAATAAGGTTCCTCAATGACAAAGGTGCTTTCTGTCTTTACCATTCATTCTGGTGCTTAACAATACATTATGTTTTATATATTAAATCTGTTCTTGTATGTGCTTTCGTTTCCAGCTAGAGTTGAGGCCCTTGAAAACCATTTCACATTTGTATACCTTTGGCACCTCTCCATTTTATAATGCAGGCCTATAAATGAATTTGGTCTTCAATTTAATTTTTACATAATTGAGGAAAGGGCAATCACTTTGAAGTAAAACAGTCTGGTTCAAATTCACATTATGAAGAATGAGAATGACGACACTGCAGCATTGTCAGAAGCAACCTTTTCAGTTAGTACATATGATGAGTCATGCTGTAATAAGCACCTCTCTAAAAACTCTGCACATGGGACAAAGGAGTTCAAAAATGTTAAATCGTTGCTTATTGCCACAGACAGAAGTAGCTGTAGTTCACACTTAAACCATTATAGTCTGTTCTGTTTTATTTCTCACCTAAACAATAATGAAAACTTATTTGATCTTCACTTTCCTTCTCTGCCACAATGAGGAAACTCATAGCTACCTTATAGGATTTTAGGAGAATGAAGTAAGAAAGCCTAAGAAAGGGATCAATTCCCTGAACCACTTCCATAGGCAACCCTTGATGAGAATCAATTTATCTTCCTTTTCAAAGTTTCTCTACGCAGACTCTCAAAACTGTGCCTTCTTATCTGCCAATTCCACCAAGGAAGAGAACGTGCCATCTAATTTCAGTGAGTAGGTCTTGTGAAGTGGTTGGTTGAGAAGGGGGAGGAAGAGAGAGATTATTGTGGACTATTTCTGGAAAAAAAAATGGGAAAAATCACTGGAAAATTTAGAAGAGCGTATCTTCTGTCATAAGAAGAATAACTCATCTTTTCAGAAATGGACACTAAGAGAAGCCACTGAGGTGAGGAGACCCTTCTCTTTAACCTGAGATCTCTAATTTCTGAATGAGCTGCTCAGAGTTGCCATATGATGTCTTTTTGTCCCTAGCTAGTACCTCCTAGTTTGAAAATTAATTCATGGCAGCTTTTGAGATTTCATAAAGGAAAATTCCAAAATGTCTTAGACTCCTAAAAGCTTTCACAAGCCTCATGAATAAGGCTTGCAATAAAACAACAAAAAAGAGAAATCTAGTCTCTGTTTTGAGAAACAAATTCCCAGTGGTCAGTCTCTTTCTCTACATTGTGAAAAAATAAGTCTTGAAAGAATGTTGAAGTATGATTGAAAGTGCGAGGGGGCAGCTAGTTCTAGGAAGTGTTCATGGGCAATACTAAATATTCTCTCATTTTCCCAGATCGTAAGCCACCTATTTTTCCCACTGTGATGTGTAGCTTCTTCAATGTGGAATGTTCAGGCAAAGAAAAAAAAAGAAAAAGAAAAAAACCACACAACTAACACACAACTCACTTGGCTTGGCTTTGCAGTAGTGAATTTTCACTGCCTTAAAACCTGCATTTCTTACTTTTACAAACTTGTCACAAACTTTAATCATAATGTCCAAGTCTCCCCTGAAAATTGTGCAAAGCGAAATTCAAAATTCTTGCACAGCTTTAATGATGACATCAGTGGTGAGAAAAAGATTATGCACGCACATACACAAATCCAGCTGGCACATGAGCATAAATAACAGTTTGGTGACAGCAGAAAAGTATTGATGCCTTTCAAATTTGATGTCTTTCCCTGAAGAAATTTGCTGATTTGCTGTGTTGAATTTAGGATAGTTCTCTCTTTTCTTGATAAATCTATTTTTTTCTCACTTTCTTAAGTTATTATGCATTCGTAAACTGCATCTTGAAAGATCATAGTTGTCATCACCCACCCCTATTTTTCTTCTGCAGATAATCTCAGGAACTTTTTTAACCTTTATTTTGGCACTTGATGAACAGCAAGATATTAATACATTTAACAGAAATGGGGAAAATAACTTGAATAGCCAACATCTGATCTCCAAAACTCAGAGAGAAAAGTTTTGATAGCACAAACAAACTAATAATGCTGCTAATAATTTAGAAGTATGCATATATTAGTATGCCTCTAATTTAAGAGCTAATTATCTTTGTTTTCATTCTTAAAAACAAATTTATATTTTTCCATTAAATATAAAAATGGCTGCACCTTCTAGCAACCCTTTCATTAAAACTATACAAATAATTAAAACAAAGAAATTACCACATAATTGGGCTACATTACGCATAATTTCTTATGCCTTTTCAGTCTTTAGATAATGGTTTATTTGTATAAATAATTTTTATAGTGCTTTGGTGTGGTAGGGGGAGATATTGTGTCGAAGATGAAAGAAGCAATGTGATTAGTTGATGAGGTGTTGACACTGCCTTTATTTTATTATAGCTACACAGGTTGATTAGCATCATAACATTAGAATAAATCTGCATACAATTAAAACAAAACATATTGCCAAAAAAGGCAATATAGAACTTATCTGCCTGGTTCAGTAAGTGCTCATATAGATTTTGCTTTGAATTCTTTTTCACAATTCTTCTTTTGCTCATATTTCTTGATGTGTTTTCTCCAACTGTTTTTCTTTACCTTCTGAAAGATATTTATAACTCTCCAGGGTGCATCATCCTACTGAGATAACTGTGTTCTTAGATGCTTAAAGACAAAGACGAACAACTCACTTGTGGTGTGTGGTTATCTCATTATCTCTATCCATTCTATTGTAGGGTATTACTTGAGCTGCAGTGAACTGTTTGCCCTGCTGATGAACAAGCCCCTTGCAGCTCATGACATGTGTTTTAACTGTTATTTAGGCCAGTTCTTCACTGAGTCTGAATATGGCCTTAGGCTCCCAATGAAAAGAGAGCTTAATGATGTGTCAAAAATTGCTCTATAAGGGCCCACAATAAATTCAGACATTATAAATACAGGAGCCAACAGGGAGGCTAAAATTTAAGGTGGTTTCAGAATCAGACCACTCATTCTGAAGACATTCTGAAGGGTTTGTGTGTGTGAGAGTGTTAATTCATGTAGCCTAAAGCAAGAAAAAAGAATCTGTGTTGAAATGACACAGTGAAGAAGTCAAAGGATGAATCATGGACTCTGAGTCAAAGCAGCCAAATGCAGTCTTTTAAAGCAATTTATAGAGAGATATAAATGTTTAAGTTGATTAGAAAATCACTGGCATATTTCCCCAGCAAAAACCACCTTAGGTAGAAAATGAAGCTTTGAAAGCTTAGGAGAAATGACTCCTTCATAGCAGAGATTTAGTGATTATTTGCCAAACTTTCTCTTTCTACATAGAAGTTCAGGTAAAACTAGACAATTTTTTCACTGCTTTGGTAGTGTAAATACCTGCTTATTATATCTTCTTTTAGTCTAATTTATACATATAGTTTGTACTACGAGAAAATGCACTCTAAATAACACCCAATATTTATGATAAAACTAAGATCTTTTATTTTTCTAAAGTGGTTATTAAATAATGAACTCAAAGTAAAATTAATTAAGACTATCATAGAAAACAAGACCCATAGGATTGTCCCCATTTTTAGAGATCTTTTAATACCGTAATCAAACATCAGTAGTTTCATTAAAATAGCTACTTCATACAAGGCTCTTTTTTTCTTTACACTTTTCTTTTTTCTTTTCTCTAGCCTAAATATTATTGCACTAATAAATTCCTTCTCTTTTTATTATTTGAAGAATCTGTTATCTAAACAGTTGCCAACAGAAAATTTTTGTATCCATTCTATGAATCCTTGTAGACTTTACATTCTTAAACACCCTAACTCAGGTTCCATTTATAAATAGCAGTTAAAAAAAGTCATTAAATCTAAAGTTAATTACATAACACAAAGGATTTTTATTTAAGCACCTTTGATTCCTAAAAATGAAACCTAAAGACAATATAAAATACCATGATTGATGGCTAAAATGTCAGGTGTTCATTAATTGTGAGAAGGAACTTTGTAGTGTGTTCACTCAGAATATTCAAGGACTATTTAACACATTAAATTTAGGATTTTCAAAAAAATATTACATAAGAATCTTATGAAAGTTTTTGTAACAAACTTTTGTGTATGGGTTCCAAAAGATGAATTCTG
The DNA here is from genome assembly GCF_024139225.1 of Suncus etruscus. NCBI lineage: Eukaryota > Metazoa > Chordata > Mammalia > Eulipotyphla > Soricidae > Suncus > Suncus etruscus. The sequence goes on along the minus strand of NC_064849.1, from coordinate 151,096,048 downwards.
CTATATAAGTATTTAAGTAAGTTGGAAGTAGTTAGTAGTGGTTGAAGAAGCAGATAGAAGTGATAGATTGATTCAAAGCATAATACATAATACACTAGTCCCTGCTATAGAGCATCTTTGATGTAATGTCATTAACACCTATAAGATTAAAATCATATAGTAGTTGGGGCTGGGAAAAAAATAAAATCATACAGTAGTCTATAATTTTTTTAGCATTTTTTTACCTGACATTCATTCTGAGTCTCCACTCTATTGACAGTGCTGTTTTACTAGTTTGGTATTTATGCTGAGTCCTTTATATAACTCTGCGTTTCAGTATCCTATACTTTAAATGACATATTCTATGTTCCTATGTTCTGGATTCTAACATCACACAATTTTTAGCTAATTGGCAACAAAGAAATTTATAGTCTTTCCTTATATCTTGATATAGAACTAAATCTGGATCTATTGATCTTTAACTTGGTGATGTTTAACCATTTATAAAGGATGTTCATATGCATTATCTTCAGAATACTCTTGCTTGATTAGTTGGATCATTGTATGCCCAGAGTGACTCACTTCAGCGATGGTAGAATTGGAACTAAACCACAGACTACACTCAGTATTTGCTTCTTCATTTTATGTTCCTTTTAATTCATTAAGAGTCAGTGGAATTTAAGAAATGATAAGATATTTTGGAATATCTCCCATGAGTAGGGCAGAACAAGACCCCCACCCTTACAAAGTCCTGGCAACAGCACCCACACCCCATAATTGCCACCACACCAAGCACCCAGCTTCACCACTTTACCACTAATCTTTATAGAGACACCAAACCAACAGCAACTTTAGGTATACCAGTTTTGGCACTAAAAACTCTGGAATCTTTTCAAAGTGGGGACAGGAAACCTCCTCCACTCCACCATAATTCCAGAAGCCCCAGCAAGCATACCCATGATCCATAGCTGCTTTCATGTCAACTCATTGTCCCAGCACCACAGAATTTAGAATTCCTAGAGCTCATGACTGCATATGCTTCTGTGTAACACCTATCAATTCCTCAATACTGACATGCCAGTAGGAATACACCAGTGAGATATGAAAGTTGCATACGAACCACCTAAACTGAACAAACAAAATCAATGATAGACTGTTTAACTAGCCTCAAACAACTTAGCAAAACTTCAGACAATGACCTAATGACCCCATTGTGAAATATAATAATTTCACTAATTGAAGTTTTTTTGGATAATTCCATTATCATTTAGTTGTATTAGAAGTATTATATAGGTTTGTGGGTAGATGGGAAATTGGAGACAATGGTGGAGGTATGGTCACACTGGTGGTGGAATTGGTGTTGAAACATTGAATATCATAAATAACTGTATTATTAACAACTTTGCAGTCTACAGTATTGAAATGAAGCAACATTTTTAATTAGAAAGAAAAACTAAACCAAAAAGTAAGTAAATATCTCCGGCAAAAAGGAGGAAAGACCATGGAGAGATGATGAGAGTGTAAAAGTGAAGAGGTGTTTTTAAGGGGAAACATGAATGTTCACCTCCCAAATGTAGATTTCCTCCATGAGGCTCCAGCTAAACCAGAAACTACATTGGATTGAAAAATTAAAAAAAAAAACAACTTGATACCAGGAAAAGAGAGAGAGAGAAGAGAAAGTGAAGAGAAAGAGAAAGAGAGAGAAAGAGAGAGAGCAAGAGAGAGAGAGTGAGAGAGAGAGAGAACAAGAGAGAGAGAGAGAGAAGAGAGAGAGAGAGAGAGAGAGAGAGAGAGAGAGAGAAAGTACAGGATGGAAAGGGCTTATATCAATTTGGTCCCAGCATTTGATTTCTCTGAGCTTTCCCCAGGGATACTTCTAAGCACAAGGCCAGGAGTAATTCATGACTAACACCACAAGGGGTTAAATTCTAATTTTAGCTTGGTTGGGGAAGCAACAACTAGTTGTACTTAGGGTCACTACTGACTGAACAGAAACAACTCCTGGAAGGACTCAGGGGACCATGTAGGGTGCTGGGAATTGAACCCTGGTTGGCAAGGCAAACAATCTACCTGCTATGCTGTTGTTATGGCCCCAGGTTGTTAAATTCTAAAAAGAAATTGTAATATTGGGAATTTCAAGTCCAAAGAACTATAAAAATTAGCAATTATGTAGAAAAATTCTTTCAAGTAATGACATATTACATTTGTTAAACCTCAGAGATGTTTCTAGTTGATAAATTCATAGTTATAACCAATGTGAAATTTTAAAATGCACACCATTCCTTAAAACAAATAAAAACAAAAAAAAGTGGGTAAAGAATGCACACCATTCCTTAAAACAAATAAAAACAAAAAAAAAAGTGGGTAAAGAATGCACACCATTCCTTAAAACAAATAAAAACAAAAAAAAAAGTGGGTAAAGAATCTTTTGTTTCAACCCTTAAATATAAAAGTAAAATCAGGTAAATTTTTCTAAAATGTCATGAACTACTTTAAAGTCCTTTTAAAGTTCATTATAAATGCATATTATAGATATAATGTATTCTGGTATACAACTGGTACTTCTCAAGAACATATTTTCTCATGCTCACTTTATTGTTCTGGACCTTGGAAAGAAACTAGGAGTGATTTTTTTTCTTGACCTGGTGTCATAAAAACAAAGTTTTATTTGGTTTAGTTTTGTTTGTTCTTGACTCTTATGCTTGATTCTTCCTTTTGTTGACCTCTGTAGGTGGTAACAGAGAAGGATTTATTTGGAGTGGAAAATATCATGAAGTTAACATTATCTCTTACTATTTGCATCATGAAGTCTTTGCTATTATTATGATATAAAGAGTATGGTTCCTATTTGCATTAAGAGGAAGACTCTACTTACCTTGAACATGAGAAAACAAAGCACTAGGGAAATAGTATAGTGGGTAGATGGGGAGGACACTTAGCTTGTTAATTGGAACCTGGTTTGTGACCTGGCACCTCATATGGACCCCCTAACTCCATCAGGATTATCAGGAATAAATCCTGACCATTGTCAGGTATGCTTCCCCCAATTCCACAAGCCAAAATAGGTAGTTTTCTAATGAAAAGAGCATAGATTTAGAGCCTGAGAGATTATAGAGAGGGTAAGGCATTTGCCTTGAGTGAAGCCAACCTGGGTTTTATCCTAGGCACATGCTGTGGTTGGCCAAATACCACCAAGAGTATGCACTGATCACAAAACCCAGAAATAAAAACCCACAGCAGGGTGTGGTCCAATCCCTCACAAAAGGAATGTGTTGGGATATGCTACTTTAGGGAATCTCCCTCATATTTTCATGTTTCCTTTTCATCCTGTCTCTCTTTATTCAAATTCTGTTGTAGCATATTTTACTATTAACTATGATGTGGAGCTAAAGAGCTACATACTGCCTAGAAGTCCTTGTCAGCCAACCAGAAATCTGATTCTGTTGAGTGACTTGGACACATCTCTTGCCCTATCTGAGTCTCATTTTCCTCATTGAAATGCCTCATAGTTAGTCTAATGTTGGAGGTGGGCAGTGCCTAGAGGAATAATGTAGTGGCATAGAATGCCTGACTTGCATGCATATGAGCATGACTTCAAATCTCCATTTTCCATCGTGTGCTCAGCATGAAGCTGAAAGCTCTATCTTTGGTGATCCTTAGTGTCATAAGCAATTTCCAACCACACCAAAGCCAGGATGTGTGTAAGCATCACAATAAAGAGGTACAACCCTCAGCAAATGCCCCAAGTCAGAGCATGTACAAGCATCATGGCTAGGAAGCAAACATGTTTGTAAGCACCATAGCGACCCCACTGCTTAAAGCACCAAAACCATAACCTATATACCTCACAGTGTGTACCTAACAGTGTGAACAGTGAGCAAGTGTACCAGCAACACAAATCTCAACGTGCACACACAGTGCCCAAGTGTGAAGCCCTGTAACCTGATGCAGTCCAGGCAAGAACCACAGCTAAACTTTGCATATGAGCAACACCTATTCATCATAACCATGAAATGGCCATGACTAAAGAAAGGGGGATGGGAAGGAATAAGAAAGAAAAGAAAAGGAAATTTTTAGAGAATTTAACAGAGTTTATAATGCCATCTTACAACATTCCTAAAATGAAGTGTTTAATTATTGTATACTTTTGTTTGTTTTTGTTTTTGGGCCACACCCAGTAATACTCAGGGGTTATTCCTGGCTATGCACTCAGAAGTCGCTCCTGGCTTGGGGGATCATACGAGACACCAGGGGATCGAACAGAGGTCTGTCCTAGGCTAGCGCTGGCAAGGCAGACACCTTACCTCTAGCGCCACCGTGCCGGCCCCAGGACTTTTTTTTTCTAACTTCAAAAACTAGAAATGAACTACAGAAATTCATCAGTATAGTAAGTAAATATGTAAATATAGGCATCACATTATGACCAAGGAGTGAGAGGATGATAATGATGAAGGTGGGTATGAAAATAAATAGCTCACATGCCAGATAGAAGAAAATAGAAATTTGATATCTAGATTTCCCAATGTAAGGAAATGGTGTCAGTTATATGATTTATATATTATTATTGTTATTATTATTATTTTAAATAGAATTAGTGCAAATGTAAGCCCAAATAGTTCTAGTATTTAGACCTTATTCAAGAACTTCCATATACTTGACTTTATATTATGAACAATATATCTAAAGTTAAATAAAGGGCTTTGCTTAATAGAATTATCTCTTCTAATTTACCTCATTAGAGACAGATGGAACACTAGAATCAATCCCATTGAATCAACTACAACACTGTTTCTTGCTTCTTTTATTTTTATTTTTGAACCATACCTGCTGGTGCTCAGGGCTTACTCCTGGCTCTTCTCTCAGGGACAACTCTTCCCAAGATGCAGAGGACCATATGGAGTGATGAGATTGAATCTGGGTTAGCCACATGCAAGGCAAATACCCTACTTGATGTACTATTGCTTCAGTTACAATTACATCTCTGTATGTAGAGCATGAAATTTGATGTTAGAGAGACTTTGGTTTACATTGTAATTCTAACATTTATTTCCTTGGTGGTTTTCTGCATTTGATGGATGCTTTTAGTATTGCTTCCTAATCTGGAGAGAAGACATTTACTCTAACATTGAGCAATTCTTTTAAAGATAAATCATCTGTGAAATACACCTACCTATGAACATGACCACAGCTGAGAACTATTTAAAATTATATTATAATACTTTTATTAATCAAGTTGCTCATAATACAGTTGTTTTGGGCACTAAATGTTTAAACACCAATTCACCACCAGTGTGACCTTCCATCAGTTTCTCCAGTTTCTAACCCACCACCCAGTCATCCTCTTTCTATGCACAAGCATATTTACTTCATATTGTTTGATACAAAAAAAGATGAAAGATGAATAAAATTATCAAAACATAGATCATTATGAATAAATTTGTAGTAATTGTTATATCTCTCCATGATGTTACTAAAGTTAGTGTCTAAGGATATACTAAGCTGTGGTTGGTGATAGTTGTGCCTTCCATGTTATTTAGGTTCACTGACCTTGCTGATCTTCTATATAACATTCACATCTGATTTTCTGTGATTTTACTAGGCTGACATTACTATGAAAATTTGAGGTGTCCAGTATCTCTAGATCTAAAGATAATTTGATTGCTTGGCAGTTTGATAAGGTTAAATTGTGGACTTTTTCTGTCAGAGGTGCTGGGTTTAGCTGTAACCCGCTGTGCCTTCAGGTAGAAAGAGGAAATGTGTCTGACCCCGTTCTAAGAATGTCCCAGAGTTTTCAGCCCAGCCAGACTACCTGAGAGGAGTTGGTGGCCATCGTTGTGTCTGAAGTTTAGTAATAGAGCTGGGCCATTTTTCTGCCAAGCAGATGACAGGTGTGGGTTGGAACTACTGGGTTTCCTATGACAGTGGCGCTATGGGGGAGATTGGGTCCATCCATATCCTGAGAATATACCCCAGAGTTGTCAGCCATAGACTAGTCCCAACTGAGAAGATTTAGCCGATCATATAATTTGAGTTAAATCTGGAGCTTTGCTTTTTCTGTTGGAGGGTGGTGGGTGTGGCTATGGACTGATGTACCTTCATGCAGAAAAGGGGCTCTGCCTACCTAAATTCCATGAAGGGCCCCATAATTTTCAGCCCTGACCAGACTACCTGGGAAGAAGATTCAGTGGCCATCATTTTCTTTCTCTGTTAACTATTATAAAAGTGTTCTAATCATGAGATTTTAAGTATGTTACTCCAAAAGGGCTTGGCTAAATATAAACATTAAATTTATAACTAAAAAGGAATTGTATGTCCTTCAGGCAACCTTCCATAAATACAATTTTTTCTGACTGATTTTGATAGGCCCTGGGCAGCAAGTATTCAGCGTTATCCTCTTTGACAAGTACTTGGAGTGCAAATATTCTGTTGCCAATTAGGGACAGACCATGCTTTAAGCCTCAGCTGAGATGGAATATAGTTGACAACTCTTTTAAAAGTTGAGAAGCCTAACCAAAACATACGTCTGCAAAATGCCACCTCGCCTCCACATGGACATGGGCTGAGAATGGGACAAGATTTTTCTCACAAACTCAATATTCTATGCCAAAGAGCACGACTGTGATTATTTTAGCCTGCAAAAATGTTAAAAAATGTTATGAAACTCCCACTGCCATGGCAGAGGAATGCCCATTAACACATCCTAGGAAGAGCTGACCTTATAACTTCCTGTAACTCCACCATCAAAATTTGCTGTTCGGGATTTATTCAATTTTTGATCAAAGCAAATAATCTGGAAACAAAGCATACATTTAAAAAATAATTATTTCAATGTTAGGATGATTAATGTTGGTGCTATTTTTAATAGTAATTAAATAGAAGCCTACTTGTTTTTTTAAGTCAACCCTATTTTGTGATAATAAAGTCATGATATGGGACATCAGAAAATGCTGTTCCTTCTCTTCTTAACTTGCTCTGTGTCTCTTCAGTCAAAATTGACAAGATTCAAGTGTAAACAGTGTGGGTTGTTGCAAAAGAGAGTAGAGCATATCCTATTCATTTCAATAAAAATTTCTATGCATCAATTCGAGTTACCCATGACATTCAATTCAAGAGGTCAGGTTCCAAACCACCATTAACCCTTGGACACCCACAGGATCTCATAGTAGCTTATCCATAATGAATTTCTGTCCAATTTGAATTGTTCAAGAATAAATTATCTGTACGTATCTGCACCTAATTCCTTAAAAGAAACCATTATCTGTGGTAAAATAATATGCTTGAAATCATCTTGTTCCTTACTTAAAATTTTGAGAAGATAAACTTTAAAATGGTCATGGAAAGAAAACTAGCCCAAAATATATCATTTGGAGAAATTTATCTCATTTTTAAACATTTATCTTACTGTATAAAATATTAGTCATTAGCAAGCTTGCACCATTTACACCTCATGTGATGATGTTATGGGAAAAAAAAGGAATAGCCATAGCTGATCTCCAGAAAGACTCAAGGAATAATTCAAGATAAAAAATCTAGAGTCTCATTGCCAGTGATTCTAATTAAGTCAGACTGGAGAAGTTTTTCAAAGATTTCAGAATTGCATTGAAATATTTGAATCTTTTTAACCTTATTTTATATGTGCATGTGTGGAAGACAAGATTATTCTTTTAAACATGCCTGGATACGGAGGTGCCAATGATTCAGTCAAAAGTTACTTTCTTTTCATTTCTAGCTTTGAATCCATCTGTCTTCACGTTGGTTCTAAGCAGGATTTCCTGGAAGTGACAACAATAACCTTGTATTCTTATATCCAATGAGTCTTAAGTTCTTCTAGTTTTATGTCAGGGAATAAGAATGAGAATGAGAAGAGAGATTCTCTTTTTCAGTAGATCCAAAGACCTAGATTTGAATGTCACTTGAGATTGGTATATTTTTGAATCAAGAACCATTACAAGGAGCAGGTGCTATTCTCACTGACATTATGTACACTGCAGTGTCCATCTCTCTGCAATCAAAAATAGAATCAGTACTACCCAAACTATTAATCAGAGCAGTGGAGAATTTCCACAAAAGTAATTCAGGATCTGAATAAAGAAACAAGGTATCCACCACTGAATTAACTAAGGTAGATGGATTAACAGTTCCTAGTAAGTGCATTAATCAAATATTTAAACCGTCAGTTACAATATGAGAGAAACTAGCATACATTTAGAAATTAAAAGCTTAGAACCAGAAAGATAATATAGTGGATGAGGCATAGTATGTGGCTGATCTGGGGGTCCATCCCTTTAACCACCTACAGTCCCCTGAACACTGCCAGGAGTGATCCCTCAGTGTAAAACCAGGAGTTAAGCACTCCCAGGCATGGCCCCAAAACAAAAAAAATAAACAAATAAACTCTTTAGCTCCTTTCTTGTGCTGAAGATCAAGTCAGAGTTTATGTGGAACTGCTAAAAGTTATGTAGAACTGAAGTCTCACACCAGAAACAATGAAAGCAACATAGAATAGAAAAGCCGCTATTGTACTCATATATATAATCAGTGCATCAGGGGACTGATACAACTTCTCCAATATTCCAAATGATGGTCTAATTGAAAGGTTATGATGGAATAAATTTTATCTTTTTCTATGTAAGTCAGACATGTTTTATTTGTGTTAAGGCGCTAGTGAGTTTTAAAAGTGTGTAGATAAGAGCTCCTCGGCAAAGTATAGGATTTCTGTGCTACAGGTTTTCAGAACCAGTTATCAAGATCATTTCTTATCTTGACACCTTTTATCTTTAACAGTCTTTAAAATGAATCTTAAATGTGGAGGGATAAATTCCTAGAGCAGATGAATAAAATGATACTTTTAAATCACATAGTATAAGAATGTTCTTTTACACTTAACAAGCTTTAAAAATATATACTTAGGATATTTTAATATACTCTTGAAATGAGATCACAAAAATTGTTTAAAAATTCTGCCAAGTTTTACCAACTTTTTTTCTGGAAATAAATTCAATAGAAGTAGAGATTGGAAATTACAGACTCATACTTGTTAGAAAATATTTGTTTTGTTCTAAACTCAATTTTTCTATCTGCATTATGGGAATAAAAATAATGAAGGTAAAAAAAAATTAAGTGGCCCTTAGGGTATAGAAGTGTTGAGACATAATTATTCCTCTATGATAATAGTTTTATTTAAAATTACTTTAAAGCTGTCTTCATTTTTAATTCTTATTGAGATTTGAAGTAATAAAACTCCTTAAATATATTAAAAGTACTATATTAATTCCATGTAAAATTATTTCCATAGAAGTGAGATAAACTATATCATTAACAACATTTAATGAACTTTCATATATAATTGAATTGGTTTTTCCATTCTATAGTTGAAAAAGAGGGGCCTGTAAATAATCGCTGACTATTTATAGAAATGCACCTCCTATGGCATTAGTAAATAAAACTCTATAGGTCCAATGCAGATAGAACTTTACATACATCATTTAGTATTTCCAATTACATTTTAATTTATTTATTATAGCCAAAATGGATCGTCTCTATTCTGTTACTTTTTTTCCTTTGAATAATATCGTTATTTGAGCACCATGATTACAAACATGCTCGTAGTTGGGTTTCAGTCATAAAAAGAACACTTCTCTTCACCAGTGCAACATTCCCATTGTCTCTATTCTGTTCCTTTTTTAAAAATTTTTGCTTACAATAGGGAGTCATAAAGGAGACAGAAACAAAGGTATATAGAGAATGAAGCGATATTATAAAAGTTTTATTTGTGAAACTGTATTGCCATCTCTTTGACATAAACCATCTATTTACACTAGCTCTTAATTAAAATGAGTCACCTTTTCTAATTAACATTTAGAAGCCATATTTTTCAGTACCTCCTTGAGATTAAACTGGAAAATGAGAACCTATGCTAGTCCATCCTCATTCTCTGAGTAAACACACAAGCTGGACTTGTCACTAAGTTGATGTCATAAGAATGAGAAATGTGATCAACACTTTTGGACCTACGTGTAGTCAGACACATTTTAATGGCAGGATAGGAAATAAAAGAACCACAGTGTTGCCCCAACGGTGAAATTCTGGATGGGGAGCTGGACTTTATCCAGTGTCATGCACTTGGAGCACAAAGCCACACCTGTCGCCCTAGGGAATAGAATGGCTTTGTGACTCTCACAGCTGAACTGAGAGTGCATTTAGATTGCAGCAATTGATAGAGAAAATGGTTGTAAAGAGAAAAGGGAAAATTGCCAGATTCATCTGCTTTTCTGGGCTTAATATAATTTAGTTAACCTGCAAACACATTCCTTAAAACTAGATCATGACCAAAAATGTAAGAGATGTATGCATTTCCTAGCCACAATATAGGAAGACAGGATTAGCTTAGAGTTTTAGAAGTACTGGAATAAAAACAGTTGGAAGTGGTTTTCAGATTTATTTCACTCTTCCTGCTGTGTTCAGCAGTTTTCATTTCTACTGCCTTGATGTAATATACTGAGAAAAACAAACTCAACCAACCAAAGGAAGCTGCTGACTGTTGCTGACCAGAAAAATAAAACATATCTCTCCTAATGTTTTCCTGCTATTTTTGTGGGTGGATGTAGAGGGGAGAAGTTTTATTTCCCAATAGGTGGTATTAAAGATAACATGGTAATAGAGCCCACTGAAGAATTCAAACGAAAACCTCTGATGTGAGGCCCAAATTAAAAGAGCTCCCCAGCATGACTGCAAAGACATCATTGTCATATTTATCTACTTTTGTTTTCTTCTGGGCAGGAAAGATGAGCCTGTATGCTTTATTTTCTCCTGTCCTAATATTTGCTTTCATTTATTTTAGTTTTTTTCTTAGTCCACTTCTCTAAGTTTTCCTTCATCCTTTTATCTCCCTAAGTTTTCTTCTCATAAATAATGTCTTCAGCTAGCTCTTACTAAGAGGGTAAAGAATTTAACTTTCTCTTCAAAATTGACCTCTTTTTCATTGACATTAAGAACTTGCATACTTATCTCACCTTGGCATGGTAGTCCTTTTCATCACCTACCTTGAAGACCTTAATTTTCTACTTAAATCTAGAAATGATTGATTTTGGGGGGGAGGGTCACACCTGGTGGAGCTCAGGACTACTCCTGGCTCTGCACTCAGAAATCGCTCCTGGCTGCTTTGGGGACCATATGGGATACCTGGATTCGAACCACCATTCATCCTGTTTGGCTGCATGAAAGGCAAACACCCTACCACTGTGCTATCTCTCTGGTTCCAAAATGGTTGATTTTTATGTTGAATTTAGTTATTCTTCTTTCACACCAATTAAAAATTATTTATATTTTACTTACAATCTATAAAATTTCAGAAATATGGCTTCACCTATGTATATATGTATGAGGCCTACTGCACACATCACCAAAAATATAATGTCATCTCACTGAGACAGACATAATCCCTCTTCCTTTTTTAATTCCTACCCCATGTCCCCATTTCCACTGGTACTCTCCACCATATTTTCAGTCAGTCTAAGCATTAATTTTATTATGTTTGCCGTACTTATTCATAATCTACATAAAAGTAAAATCATCAGATAATTATCTTTAACTTTATTTCACTCAGCAAATTATTTCAAGCACAGTTTCATCAAAACCATGTACAAAGCAAATGCCTTACCTCTCATACTATCTTTATGGTTTGAATATGCTTTTATTTGATCTTTAATGTTTTTAGTATAAAATTGTTTAGTTTGATGTAGTACTTTTATCTGTTTCTTAATAGTCTTTTTGGAACTTACCTGGGTTTACAGGCACAACTGTCTGTGTGATGGATCAACTAGCATATTAAATATTTTTAAGGTATCGACAAATAACAATTAAAATGTATCTAATTTCCCAGGCTTAGTTTCTCTGGGTTTTTTACATTAGATGCTAACTCCAGAGAAGTTATCATATTTAATTTTCAAGCAATTTACTTAAATCAACTTGAAGCACAATTTATATACCATAAAATTTCCCATTTTCAAAGCATGATTTTTGACTTTATAGTAAATTTACTAATTCCATTATCACCTTGAAAAGATTCCTGTTTAGTGGCCCTCTGCTCCTACCTCCAACTCCTAGCAATTACTTATCTCTTCTCCATCTCATAATTTACTTTGTTAGAATTCCATGTAGAATCAGAGCACTGCAATTCTTTACACCTGACTTTTATTTAGCATCACTTCTGAGGCCTTCTTTTTATTGAGATGATCTTCCTTTGTATGGATAAAGCACATTTTAATTGTCCTACATCAGTTGGTAAATAATTGGGTCGTTTCTATGTAAGGTGTCATGATTAAAATTGCTATGAATGAGTATTCTTTTTCAACTTTATTTAAATTAGTGGCTTACAAAGTTATTGATAATTAAGTTTTAGGCATATAACATTTCTTTTTTTGTTTTTGTTTTTGTTTTTCTTTTTTTTGGTGGGGGGACATCCGGCGGTGCTCAGGGGTTACTCCTGGCTGTCTGCACAGAAATAGCTCCTGGCAGGCACAGGGGACCATATGGGACACCGGGATTCAAACCAACCACCTTTGGTCCTGGATTGGCCGCTTGCAAGGCAAACGCTGCTGCGCTATCTCTCCGGGCCTAGCATATAATATTTCAATATCAATCCCTCCACTTTAGTAGGCACAAAAACTGAGTGGCTGAAGCTTAGATCTTAAGTTTTCATAAGTAATCAATATTGCTGATGTTTTGGATTTATAGCAATCCTCAATATCATCACTATAACCCTGCCCTTTATTCCACAATTACTTTCTTTTCTCATCTTCTTCCTTCACACCTTGATTTCTTTCCCACACTGCCCTTCTCAGTTCTAAGATTCTCCTTTACTACATTACATTTTCCCATCTAGTTATTCTATATGTCACAGATAAATGAGATCAACCTGTATTTGTCTATTTTTCTTCTGGTTTGCTTCACTCAAAAATATATCTTCTAGTTCTAACCAAGTTGTAGCAAACTGTATAATTTCATTGTTCCTTGAAGACGCATAGTATTCCACATTGTATATGTACCATGTCATCATAATCTTGAATTTACATTTTTCTAGTACCAATGATATTGAGCTTACTTTATCTATTTTTATCTTATTATTAAAATTTACATACTTTTTATGAGGTGTCTTAATACGTATCATTCATTTTTATTTTTTTTCTTTGTGTAATATTTTATTTATTTCGTCATGGGAGCTATACACAATGATCCTTAGGGGCTATTCTTTTTATTTTTAAAAATTATTTATTTAAACATTAGGTTTACAAGATTGTTCATAAGACAGTTGTTTAATTTCACAGTTACAAAATTGTTTATTATTGAGTTTCAGTTATACAGTGTACAGCACCTTTCATCAGTACACATTTTCTGCTACCAATGTCCCCAGTTTCTCTCCTACCCTTCCCACTGTTCTCTCCCCTGCCCCTTGCATGCCTCTGTGGCAGACATTTTTCTTCTCTCTTTCTCTCTCTTCCTTCCATTTTCCCCTTTCATATAGTGTGGTTTGTAATATTGTTTAAAGAATATCATGCATATCTCCTTTCAGCACTTGATGCCTTGATTGCATTTCCCAACTAGTTGTGGCAAGTGTCCTAACATAAACTAATCTGCCTGGCTTAAGGTTTACTCTTGACTGTTTTCCTGGTCAAGACTATTTTTATTCCTTTCTTTGGATTTAGGGGACTATTTGCAATGGCAGATACTAAACTGGAGTTGACTACATGCAAGCTAAATACCTTACCTACTCCTATTCTCTGTAGCAGTAATTTTTTTGTTTGTTTGATTGGTTGGTTTTTTTATATTTTGTGCCACATCCTACAGCACTCAGGTTACTCCTGGCTCTGCACTCAGAAATTACTCCTGGCAGACTCAGGACCATTTGGGTTGCCAGGGATAGAACATAGGTAAATCACTTGCAAGGCAAACACCTATCCACTGTGCTGTCACTCTGGCCCTGGGGCCAATAAATTTTAAGTGTTCTATATCTACTCTGTGTTTATCTACTAAAGTGTTCTTTATAAACTCTATACAAGTTGTTTTATCAGATACATGATCTCCAATTATTTTTATAAATATGTGACTTGTCTCTTTATTTTTGTTTTGTTTTGTTTTGAGACCACATCTAGAGGTACATAGGTCTTATGCCTGGCTCTGAGTTCAGAGATTATCTCTTACACGCTCACGAGATCATATAGGATGGCTGATTAGAACTCAGGTCATGGGGGCCGGTGAGGTGGCACTAGAGGTAAGGTGTCTGTCTTGCAAACACTATCCAAGGAAGGACAGCGGTTCGATCTCCCGGCATCCCATATGGTCCCCCCAAGCCAGGGACAATTTCTGAACAATTAGCCAGGAGTAACCCCTGAGCATCAAACGTGTGTGGCCTAAAAAACCAAAAAGAAAAAAAGAACTCAGGTCAGCCATGTGCAAGGCAAATGTGCAAGCACAAACACTCTTAACTTCAAAGAAGTCTAATTTCTAAATATATATATATATATATATATATATATATATATATATATATGTAGATCATGTTTTGGTATTATAGAATAAATTAGTATTTTGGCATATGTACTTGGATATATCTAATATCTAATTGGACCATCATTTGGTTAATATTTAAATTTGCTTTGGAAGAAGTCAAGTTACATATTTCATTTTGGGAAAACATTAAATTTCTGAGATTCCTGGGATATTATTCCTGAAGCACATGAACAATCTTGTGTTAGTTAGTTTTTGTTTAGTTTTGGTTTTAGAGCCACACCCAGTGGTGCTCAGGGGACACTCCAGGGTTTGATCTTAGAAATTACTCCTAGCAGGCTTAGAAACAATATGGGATGCCAGGGGTCTAACCTAGTATATAGACTGCATGCAAGGCAGATGGTCTACCCACTGTGCTATTGCTGGCCCCTTGAGAACAATTTAATTATTGAGCAAAGCCATCTTTTGCATCACTATTCCAACAAGGAAAATACAAGTTAACTGTCATCACAATATACCTGGTTATTGAATGGTAAAAGGTATTTTGATCTGAAATTTTATTCTGAAACCATGGGTACATCTTCTTAATGTACTTTTGATCCAATCTGAGGCAATATTTATTCAAGAAAACTTATAAAAGTGATAGACTAATAGAAAAAGAAAAAGTCTGGAAAATCTTGCTTAAAAAAATGCCCAAAATACCCAAATAAAAAGTTCTCAAGTGTTTGTTGAGAATTAGACATCTGTACTCTGTGGCCCAATAAAATATGGCAACCTGTGACAGTTCATCATTTTACAAATGAGGTTTCATAGGCAATCAAATGAAACCAAAATGCCTGAAAAATAGTATGTCTCAGCCTCTCTATGTCAATAAAGTGAAAGCTTTTCTGAAAATGAAATGTCCTTCTTTTAGAACTCTGGAATCCTAAACCACCAGACATTTCAGGAACTATTTTGGCTGAGAATAATATGAAAGATTTTTCTTTTTCATAATTTTATTATGGTGGAAATGGTTTTTTGTATTTCTAACAGTTTGACAAGAGCTAATTACAATGCGCTCATCTGTTTTGCAGACTAATTTGAGCCATCGGGCATCAACACCATAGACACACAGCAGCATTGAAAATGATACGCATGCTTCTCTTGCTCCAAGAATTTGTACTTGCTATATAAGAAAACAGATTTGGACAGCCCTGAAAAAGTTGGGTTGGTTTGAAGAAAACATTTCAGAATTACATTAGAGCTGGCCTACAAGTGAACTAAAAATACCTGCTCATCTCTGTGGTCTTGGCCCAGGGCCTTTCCTTTCACTGTAAAAGTCAGGCTGTTTGAACAGTTGGAGTTCGGCTTGCTTGCTGTCTAAACTAGTGTTCTCTGATAACTTCTGTTACCATTGAAACACAAGCCCTGTTGCATTTAAGAGAATGTTTAGAGGTGTGGAAAATAGCCAAGAGAAAAGTATGCTTAGTGTTCAGTTCTCTAGGCTTCCCGTGCAGTAACTAGACCACTTAGCTCTGTTAGGAAAAAGGAGAAAGACATTCATCAGTAAACATTACACAGCAAGGATAAAAGATGGAGTGGAGTAAAGAAGGCTGTTAAAATCAGCCTAAGATGATTATTTGAATTGCAAAGAGAAATGTTCAGACATAGCTAGAGCTGCTAAACATAACTCTTGAAGTTTTTCCAGAACAGAGGGATTGGGGGGAATGAGACCAGTGAAGGAGAAAATTAGAAAATTATAAGACAGAATGGGAGATGAAGTTTCAAAAGCCAGTAAGAGAGCAGATCTATATGATATTATTATGTCATATCTATTTATGAAGGTGAGAGTCTAAATATATGTTTTCTGATGCTGACTCTGATTTTTAAGATAAAAAAGACATTAAATCTGCAGAAGAAATAATTAATTGTCACTGCTAGGATAGATTATAAAAGATCAAAAGAAATATCAGAAATCAATAGCCCAAGAATATAATTGTGATAAGTTGGAAAATCAGACTAAGATAATTTGGTTGGAAATAAATTAGAGTAGTGCCAAATATTCACAACCTTGCCAGAATACAATACAACCCTCTGTACATAAGCTACTGTGTAAAAACAAATTTTTTACAATAACTGGTATCTACCTTATAAAGAATGTTTTTGTTCCATGAGGGAACAGGGCTTATAAAGACTACAGAATTAATTTTTAAAGTAGTTTGTACCACAGACTTCACTAACATGTGTTTGGCTTGTTAGATAGCTGGCTATTCTATTTGTTGGCACAGTATTTAGAACAGAGGGAGTTTCCCCCATGAGCAATTGAAATCCCAGCTGTTGCCCTAAATATTGGTACCTGCAGATAGCTATAAAGACATATTTCAAGCTTAGGGGAAAATCTTACATTTTATTCATCGGCAAACATTGGTATAAAATTTGTGTGTCTAGACACAGCATTTTTGCACCCTGAAAAATGAGTTGATCAAGAATCTAATTCAGAAACAGCAATGGCAAATGATTTATTTATTGGAAGATGTAACAAATAACTATCTTTAATAAGTTTTAAAACTTTACAGCCTTTGTAAAGCTTTGCAAAATATATAAATAGAAAGTATACATTTGTTTGACAATATCCCTTTAAAAATACATCAATTCAACACATTTGTTAGTAATTTTAATGTAAAAGACAGGAATTCTGTCAGAATTTTATGTAACAAGTTGAATCTCATGACTAAAAAAGATGCATTTTAATTGGTACTAGAGACATAAGTAAAACAAAACAAATTTGAAAACCAGGATTAGAATCCTTTTTATTTTCCTTAGATACAAAGCATGAAATTTGCTTTTTGTACACTAGTGAGGTAGTCAAGGGTCCTTCTAGAACCACATATAAGACATTAATCAGAGATGAGTTTCTATGATCTTATAAAGAAAACTTTTCTTACATATTTCTTTGATGGAGTATTTACATGTTTTAGAACTATCGTTATAAGCAGTTTCTTTATGGGTCATATACAACCATTTTTATTTAATCATACTTAATCATTTAAAATAATTATATGTTGGTTTATAATATGTTTAATACATTAAAAACAAAATGAGATGTCTTTGCAAAATGAAATAAAATATTTATTTATAATGGAAATGATCTTAAAGGATTGAGTTTCCTGGCATCTATAAACATTGTCTCATTAATTCTGCATCCAAACTTTTACTAATAATAAATTTAGAATATAGTGGGTATTTCTCATCAATTGTTCATGGTAATTGTTACACTGTTTAACTTGGACTAGTTATCAGTATTCTCCAGGCAAAGCCAGAGCATTGTATCTCTCACTTTGATAAAAATGACCAAAAATATTAGTGCAACTTGTAAACTGAGAAAGAAAATATAATCTAAATAAATAAACTTCTCAAGCTTTCTGGCTGGCAAGTTCTATTGATATAATATTCCTGTGAGTAGAAATAGTGTGCATTATAGTATGTTGAGTTGATAGAACCATCTTGGATGTTGTTTTGGTTCATATTGTTGTGGAAATTCTAAAGCAGATGTTTTCATGTGTTACATGTGAGATATCTATCTTCAAATGAGTCCTATCTGGTTGTCACACTTGCTTCTTAAATAGGTTGAGTCAAGCTGTGCTGTTTGAAAAGGCCTGGATTTACAATGACTGTGGACTTTAAGTTTCAGATAGCAGTTCCAAACATTCAGGCTATATATTGTTAAATAGTTTCTGATGCGTATTTTTAAATAAAATGGGTAAACTCTACTTTTTTCAGTATTAACAGTAAATGAACTGATTATACCTATGAATTCAGTTCAAAACTTTCCCAATAAGTAAGCCAAATTCTTATGTTTTTAACTCCAAATCACAAACTACCTTATCACTAGGACATGTCAATGATTCTCTTGAAATGTTTTGTTTCGTCAATGGAAGGCATCATTTGGTTGAGTACAGTTTGATTTTTTCTTCACTGTAATCAAACATCTGCCCAAAAAGAAAAGCCCAGGCCCAGATGAATTTACTAATGAATTCTTTTAAACCTTTCAAGAGGAGCTACTACCAATCCTAGCCAGGCTCTTTGATAAAATTGAAAAAACGGGAACATTCCCAAACAGCTTTTCTGAAGCCAACATCACCTTGATACCAAAACCAGACAGGGATTCTGCCAAAAAAGAAAATTATAGAACAGTATCCCTGATGAATACAGATGCAAAGATCTTCAACAAAATCCTGGCAAATAGGATCCAATGCATCATCAAGAAGATCATACACTACAACCAAGTAGGTTTCATCCCAGGAATGCAAGGATGGTTTAACATCTGTAAATCTCTCAGCATCATACACAACATCAACAACAAGAAAAATAAAAATCACATGATCATATCAATAGACGCAGAGAAAGCATTTGATATGGTCCAACACCCATTCTTGATCAAAAGTCTCAGCAAGATGGGAATGGAAGGAACCTTTCTCAATCTAGTTAAAGCCATCTACCACAAGCCAATGGCAAACATTATCCTCAATGGATTTTTTTCATCTCTTTAAACACATAGAACAGGGGCCGAACAGTGGCACAAGTGATACGGCATTTGCCTTGCACGCGCTAACCTCAGACAGACTGCATTTTGATCCCCTGGAGTCCCGTATTGTCCCCCAAGCCAGGTGCAATTTCTGAGTGCATAGCCAGGAGTAACTCCTGAGTATCACCAGGTGTGGCCCAAAAAAATAAAATAAAATAAAATAAACACATAAAACACACATACACACACATACACACAACCCAAAAAGCACACCCAAAAGACAACAAAACCAATCTTATTTCGATATCTGGCAGAGTACTTAAAATTAGCAGCAGACAAAACCATTGTGCTCCATATTTATTCTAATTGATACAAGAGAAATTCCTGGTAGAGGAGCAAGTGGAGGAGCATATATGGCTTAAAATATCATTGTGGCATGACCAAAGTAAACAGCAAAATAACTTGGAGCTATTAGTGGGTTGTCACCAATTTCTTATTACTATTTGTTTTGAAATTTTACCAAAGCACTCTATCTTCAAAAGAACATATTTCTATTCTTTAAAACCACTTTAAATGCTATCAGTATGATGGGAATTAACCAAGTTTATTTAACCTGTCTTCACTTTCAGTGATAAATAGTGGTGGTACACAAGGTTCTGCGGAACTAACTGAACTAACTAGAAATAAAGACCTTAGAAAAAGCAGGAATGCCATCTGGCTATGTAGATCAAGGTGAAGCCACCCACTTCCTAGAAATTCTACATATTTATGGTGTGTAGAGTCTGATTTAAAACAAAGAAGAAGAAAGATAGTTTCTTTCACTCCGTTTTATTTCTTTAAGAATTTTCAAAAATAATATAGTAAACTTGAAAAATATAAAGAATTAGTGTGAATGCTTACACGTGAATACAATTACTTTATTACTATCACTTAAGTTCTTACGTGATAATTTTGCCATCATATCTGATATATACCTAGCTGTCTTTGTATACTACATTAAGGATATGTGTATGAATTTACACATACAAAATGGTCTTTTCTAAGTTAATTGTAGAATATTCTACCATGTACATGAGAAATTGACAATGTTTCTTCAACATGACTGCTATGAGCAGAAACATTTTGGACAGGAACATTTTTGTTGGACTATTCCACATTTCTCAGATGCTTCACATCCAAGGTTTAACCCATAAAATTGCATTATCTTCTTTCTCCCACCTCAGTCTTTGTAACAGCAGAACATCACCATCTATTTCCAAATATGCTTTAGGGAGGGGAGTGTTGGTACTGCAGCTACAGGCTTGAAAGGGCACTGTCATTCTTTCTTCCCTCCTTTCCTTCCTTGTGCAAAATATTAAAGGATGCAGTTGATGGCATTAATTTATACTCAATATTTTGCTCCTTACTATTCTCTCAATCATGTTTTCTCTGTTTGGGAATTTTACAAGCTTGATGATGATCTTTCAAGTAAAGTAAAATATTTTAAGTCTCACTTTACAAATACTTTATTTCTTCATTAAGACAACCCTACTGGTAGAAATAAAATTATTTCCTTTTAAGTATCTATTTCTTTTTTTTGCTTAAACCCATTAATTTAAAGTCTACACCACTTTTTGTATATTGATAAGCAACCTTAAAAGGTTTTATTTTGTTTCTGTTGAGGGCAACACTCGGCGTGCTCAGGGGTTACTCTTGGTTGTGCACTCAAGAAACTCTCTTGGTGGATTCAGGGCACCAGATGGGATGCTGAGGATCAAACCTGGGTTGATTGCATGCAAGGCAAGCAACTTACCTGCTATGTTATTGCTCCAGCTCATTAAAGGTGTTTTTAAATGTTTCATAGTTTTTTTAAAGAAAAGTACTTTATATTTCTATCTTTCTAATTTTAGGCCTCTCACAATAGATAACAAATATTCCTGTCCTAAATGCTTTCTGTTAGGGTAAGCATAGATGGACTTTTGTTACATTTTTCTCAGTGCTAGTCTGCAATAGATATTATTGAACGATGAAAATAAGTAAGGAGACATCAGAATATGAATGTTGGGTGAAAATGGGTTAATATTGTAAGGGCTTGAGTATGTGGCTTAAATGTGTTAAGTTAAAAAACATGAATTGAAATTAGAAAGGCAAGGATTTTCTAAAAAGGGCCATGCAATAATTAATTGTTTTGTAGGAGATGGCCTTTCCATGGAGGCAGAGAATTTTTTCTTCACTTTTTTCTGAAGAGACAGTCAAATGGAGAATCTCTTCTCTTAATTAGAAAGAAAAATACTCATCAAACACATCTCATCACTAGAGAGCTAATGATGCACAGCTGTTAGTCTGAAAGGGCAGGCTTTTTTCCTGAACAGTAGGAAGTGTTAATCATTTCGGATGAGATTTCTTTTTAAAATATACTGTAGTTTGCAAAAGAATAGGATATTCAATATTCCAACTTAAATGATTTTTTTGAAGTGTGCTTCCCCGGGGATACTGTCATGTGTCGTGCTGAATGATCATTGAATGCAGGCATCTTCCCCCGTACTTCAATGAGAGCAGCAATTGATGAGATGATATGAATGGTCCAGTCCTGCCTGGAACTCTGGAAACTCAGACTCAAAAAAAATAAAAATCATGTATCTCTTGCACCTCTTAAAAGGCAGTATTGCTATAAAATTTAATACTTTGAATCATTCACTCTATGCGATTTGCCTTGTTTAAATATATGAAATAAACCTCACCCTACCTTTTGTTGTCTTCTGAGTGAAAGGGGCTTTTTGTTTGTTTAATTTGTATATTTAAAGGGCTTTTATATTTTTCTCTGATTAAGTGTAAGAGACTCATTCATTTTCAAATCTTTGCCTTTATTGCTACCTTGGAAACTTTTTACATTCGTGACAGGCAATAATCTATTTAGTACAGACCTTGTGAATAGTCAAATTTTGATTATTCAGCCAGATAGTGAAACAGAAAGAAATTGGCTCTGCAAATCTCTTTTTGACCATTAGTTTTTGGTTGTGGGAGGGGGTTGGGCCACACCTGGCGGCGCTCAGGGGTTACTCCTTATTCTGTGCTCAGAAATAGCTCCTGGCAGGTTCGGGGAACCCTATGGGATACTGGTGATTGAACCCAGGTCTGTTTGGGGTTGGCCGAATGCAATCACCTACTGTTGTGCTATCACTCCAGCCCATGACCATTGGTTTTTGACAAGTGAAATACTCAGTCTCTTGAAATAGGTACCTTCAAGGCATCAATTTTCATGATCTTTGGGGTCAGTGGAGCATTGTGAGAAAAGCACACTTAAAACTTGAAAAGCACATTGCAAATCAAAACTACAATGATATAATACCTCATACAATATAGGCTGGCCTATGTGAAAAAGGCCAGAACCTACAAGTGTTGGACACTTATGGAAGACAATATATTAATTTTTTTCCAAAATTATGAATACAACTATAATTGACCCAGCTATTTCTTTCCTTGGTATTTGTCCCAACACAAAACATTAATTTAAAAACATATTTGTGGGGCCGGAGAGATAGCACAGTGGCATCTGCCTTGCAAGCAGCAGGCCCAAGACCTAAGGTGGTTGGTTCAAATCCCGGCATCCCATATGGTCTCCCGTGCCTGTCAGGAGCTATTTCTGAGCAGACAGCCAGGAGTAACCCCTGAGCATCCCCAGGTGTGGCCCAAAAACATACAAACAAAAAAGAAAAATGTATCTGTACACCTATGCTTGTTGTGGTGCTATTTACAATAGTTCAAATCTAGAAATAACCAAGTGTTCAAAAAAAGATGAATGGGCAGAAAAATCATACTGGCTGGTGAGATAGTACAGGACTTCAGGCACTTGCCTTCCATCCCACCAATCCTGGTTTGAATTCCTAGCACCTTATATTGTCCCATGGACATCATCAGAAGGGATTCCTGATCACAAAGTTATAGCCTGTGAACCTCTGGGTGTGCTCACTACATCACTCACACACACACACACACACACACACACACACACACACACACACAAATAAATCCTGATACTCTATGTGGTACCAGGGATTAAACTTGTGTCAGCCATTTGCAAGCGAGTGCCTTACCCCTGTACAATCTCTTCTGAGAGAGAAAAATAAGTGATGTGAAACAAAAGATGTCAAAGTAATGAGGTAAAATATCAATCTATCTCATTCATTTCTGTTACATCATAAAGAAACAAAGTTAGAAACTGTAGTCAGTAAATAATGTCCAATGAAACTAAACCCTTTGACTCAGTAAGACAATCCAACTAAAATTACCGAAGAGGAAACTTGAGAGAAGAGGAGGTATTCTATGGACAGCAGTGGAAGGATATTTTTGTCAAATAGTGTGGTAACATTGCACCCCTAAATTTATAGACACCAAAATTTTACTAGTGGGTTGGTAAACCACTGTTACTTTGAAATATTTCTTAAATTTTTTAAAAGTATGCTAGGTTGTAAATTGAAGACTGTTCTGCCACTTAGTAGAGGGCGTTTCTCCACAGGCTTTAGACTCAGCATTGGACAGTTTGACTGTAAGGTGGAAATACTACCACCTCCTTCCTGCCTCTGTCTGAGGACTTTATCACTAAAGTTGATTCTTGCAATTTTATAAAAGATAGTTGGTGAAACAAACTATGTTGTTTGCCTGGCAGTAAATCATCAATGTGTAAAAGAGTCTTTTGGTTTTTGGGGCCACACCCTTTGAGACTCAGGGGTTACTCCTGGCTATGCACTCAGAAGTCGCTACTGGATTGGGGGACCACATGGGATGCCGGGGGATCGAACCGCGGTCCGTCCTAGGCTAGGCAGACACCTTATCTCTAGCGCCACCTCGCTGGCCCGTTTTACTGACTTTCTTTACCAAAATATCCTTCTTCTCTTTACCCTTCATGAATTCTTTAAGGAATGGCTTACTCTTCTGTAACTACTCAAAAAGCACTTTTTATATTTATTTTTTATTTTGGGACCACACCTGTTATCCCTGGCACTGTGCTTAGGGATTACTCCTACCAAGAATTGGGAGCCCATAATGAGTGCTGGGAATCGAATCCAGATCAGTTGCATGCAAGGCATTTGCCCTACCTACTGTACTATCTCTCTATCTCAGAGCACTTATATTGGACTTTTACTTTATAGAGTTTCTAGTGCTTTTGAAATTATTTTAATATAAAATGGATTAATTGCTAATATTTGTGTTATTATAATATTTAGAGTACTTTTGATAAAGCATTTTCACCTATAACATGTTTTCCACAGCCAATTTGCAAAGTAGGCCAGTGTTCCCCTCTCTATATTACAAAAAGACTAAAATAAAAGAGAATAGAAGAGCTGCCCAAGGTCCTAAGATGGTCATTTAGAAGAAATAGAAATAAAACCTCATCTTTAGGTTTCTAGGCAAGACCATTTTTACCATAATACATTGCCAACATAGAGTTTAAGAATATTTATTAGCCATCTTTTTACTATATAATAAACCACACCATAATTGGTAGCTTAAAGCAACTACCATTTATTGGCCAGAAATTTGAAGAAGTTCTGTATTCCTCCTATTCTCAGCTGGCCTCACTGATGTATCTCTAATAAGCTTCTGGTCAGATAGGCAGATATACATCAGGATGCCACCTGCCTTTAAACTGGGAAGATGCATAATTGTCCCAAATGTCTCTTATCCTCTAGATCACTAGCTTGGGCCTTCTGTCATAGTGTCTCAAAGTTTTAATGCAGAAAACAAGAACCAATTAACAAATATTTTATAAAACTTCTGTTCTTTTTTTTTTATTTTTTTTTATTTTTTTTTACACCACCCATCACCAGTGCAACATTCCCATCACCAATGTCCCAAGTCTCCCTCCTCCCCACCCGACCCCCGCCTGTACTCTAAACAGGTTCTCAATTTCCCTCATACATTCTCATTATTAGGACAGTTCAAAATGTAGTTATTTATCCAACTAAACTCATCACTCTTTGTGATGAGCTTCCTGAGGTGAGCTGGAACTTCCAGCTCTTTTCTCTTTTGTGTCTGAAAGTTATTATTGCAAGAATGTCTTTCATTTTTCTTAAAACCCATAAATGTGTGAGACCATTCTGCGTTTTTCTCTCTCTCTCTGACTTATTTCACTCAGCATAATAGATTCCGTGTACATCCATGTATAGGAAAATTTCATGACTTCATCTCTCCTGACAGCTGCATAATATTCCATTGTGTATATGTACCACAGTTTCTTTAGCCATTCGTCTGTTGAAGGGCATCTTGGTTGTTTCCAGAGTCTTGCTATGGTAAATAGTGCTGCAATGAATATAGGTGTAAGGAAGGGGTTTTTGTATTGTATTTTTGTGTTCCTAGGGTATATTCCTAGGAGTGGTATAGCTGGATCGTATGGGAGCTCGATTTCCAGTTTTTGGAGGAATCTCCATATCGCTTTCCATAAAGGTTGAACTAGACGGCATTCCCACCAGCAGTGGATAAGAGTTCCTTTCTCCCCACATCCCCGCCAACACTGTTTATTCTCATTCTTTGTGATGTGTGCCATTCTCTGTGGTGTGAAGTGGTATCTCATCGTTGTTTTGATTTGCATCTCCCTGATGATTAGTGATGTGGAGCACTTTTTCATGTGTCTTTTGGCCATCTGTATTTCTTCTTTGTCAAAGTGTCTGTTCATTTCTTCTCCCCATTTTTTGATGGGGTTAGATGTTTTTTTCTTGTAAAGTTCTGTCAGTGCCTTGTATATTTTGGAGATTAGCCCCTTATCTGATGGGTATTGGGTGAATAGTTTCTCCCACTCAGTGGGTGGCTCTTGTATCTTGGGCACTATTTCCTTTGAGGTGCAGAAGCTTCTCAGCTTAATATATTCCCATCTGTTAATTTCTGCTTTCACTTGCTTGGAGAGTGCAGTTTCTTCCTTGAAGATGCCTTTAGCCTCAATGTCCTGGAGTGTTTTACCTACGTATTGTTCTATATATCTTATGGTTTTGGGGCTGATATCGAGGTCTTTAATCCATTTGGATTTTACCTTCGTACATGATGTTAGCTGGGGGTCTAAAGAACTTCTGTTCTTTTATTATTGAAACCAATGTGAATTGCAGGTCTTTCACAATTGTATTTCGGGCACATAGAGACAGTGGATTAGGTCATTCTCACCACCAGTGTTGACTTCCGTCCACCATAGCTCCCAGCATGCATCTAATACCTCCATCCTTAGCTTCCTGGACTATTAGTGTAACAGGTCCATTTTGTGTATAGCCTGTTATAGTTTGGACCTCTTGATTCTATTGTCATTAACTTTGGTTTGGATATTTAGATCTGACCTTTTTTTTTTTATTTCCACGTAATGCTCCTGAGATTGCTTGGCCTCTGGGTCCCACCCACTTTTTTTTCTCCATTTGTAAGATGCCTTTGGTCTCAATGTCATGGAGTGTTTTACTGATATGTTGTTCTATATATGGTATCAGGTCTGATATCAAGGTCTTTAATCCATTTGGATTTTACCTTCATACATGATGTTAACTGGGAGGTCTATGTTCGCTTTCTTGCAAGTGGCTAACCAGTTCTGCCAGCACCACTTATTGAAGGGGTTTTCCCTGCTCCACTTAGGATTTCTTGCTCTTTTGTCAAAAATTAGGTGCTTGTATGTCTGGGGAACATTGTCTGAAAACTCAAGCCTATTCCACTGATCTGAGGGTCTGTCTTTACTCCAATACCATGCTGTTTTGATAATTATTGCTTTGTAGTACAGTTTAAAGTTGGGGAAAGTAATACCTCCCATTTTCCTTTTCCCTAGGAGTGCTTTAGCTATTCTAGGGTGTTTATTGTTCCAAATGAACTTCATAAGTGTTTGATCCACTTCTTTGAAGAATGTCATGGGTATTTTTAGAGGGATCGCATTAAACCTGTATAAAGCTTTGGGGAGTATTGCCATTTTAATTATGTTAATCCTGCCAATCCATGAGCAGGGTATGTGTTTCCATTTCCATGTGTCCTCTTTTATTTCTTGGAGCAGGGCTTTATAGTTTTCTTTGTATAGGTCCTTCACATCTTTGAGCAAGTTGACTCCAAGGTAGTTGACTTTGTGTGGCACTAATGTGAATGGGATACAAGAGCCACCCACCGTGTGGGAGAAACTATTCACCCAACACCCATCAGATAAGGGGCTAATATCCAAAATATACAGGGCACTGACAGAACTTTACAAGAAAAAAAACTAACCCCATCAAAAAATGGGGAGAAAAAAATGAACAGACACTTTGATAAAAAATAAATAAATAAATAAATAAATAAATAAAAATGGCCAAAAGGCACATGAAAAAAATGCTCCTCATCACTAATCATCAGGGAGATGCAAATCAAAACAATGATGAGATACCATCTCACACCACAGAGATTGACACATATCACAGAGAATGAGAACAATCAGTGCTGGCAGGGATGTGGAGAGAAAGGAACTCTTATCCACTGCTGGTGGGAATGCTATCTAGTCCAACTTCTATGGAAAGCGATATGGCGATTCCTCCAAAATCTAGAAATTGAGCTCCCATTCGACCCAGCTATTCCACTCCTAGGATATACCCTAAGAACACAAGAATACAACACTAAAACCCCTTCCTCACACCTATATTTATTGCAGCACTATTCACAATAGCCAGGCTCTGGAAACAACCAAGATGCCCTTCAATAGACGAATGGCTAAAGAAACTGTGGTACATATACACAATGGCATATTATGCAGCCATCATGAGAGATGAAGTCATAGAATTTTCCTATACATGGATGTACATAGAATCTATCATGCTGAATGAAATAAGTCAGAGGGGGAGAGAGAGAGATGCAGAATAGCCTCGCTCATCTATGGGTTTTAAGAAAAATAAAAGTCATTTTTTCACCAATCCTCAGAGACAATGAGAGGTGAGCTGGAACTTTCAGCTCACTTTATGAAGCTCACCACAAAGAGTGGTGAATGCAGTTATAGAAATAACTACACTGAGAACTACCATAAACATGTGAATGAATGAGGGAACTGAAAAGCCTATCTGGAGTACAGGTGCTGGTTGGTTGAGATGGAGGGAGACTTGGGACATTGGTGGTGGGAATGTTGCACTGGTGAAGGGGGGCATTCTTTACATGACTGAAACCTAATCACAACCATATTTGTAATCAACATGTTTAAATAAAGAAAAAAATCTGAAAAGTAATAGGATAATTTCTACTTTTCAGTTGGTAAAACTAAGAAAAATCAAGTAACTTTCTTAAGATCACATCATAGTGACTATTTAGCTAGAATAAAAAGGGTGACATGATTCAAGCTCATGTACTTCTTATATTGTATCTCAAAGCCAGAGTTCCTTGAAAAATCCAATGTTTATGTCTGAGAGTCCAAACAGATTGACGGAAAATTTCTAACATACAGGATAATAGGATGAAGACAGTTGTGTGCACTATTACTATTTGACCATATTTTCTTCTAAAGAATTCCATTTGTAAATTCCAATGATTATATAATGACTTTTAAGAAAATCACCAAATGTATTGAAATAATCAGACTCTGTGATAAATAGGAATAACTAATGTAGGACCACATCTTTTGTTTGAAATAAATATAAAGAGCCCATGAAAGTAAAATATAGATAGCATAAGTTTATTAAAAGTTTTTAGAATGGGAAAGATGGTGCTATGGTCACAGAGAGAGGATAGACAAATAATGACACCATAGTGATAGAGTCAACTGAAATGAAATATTAGAAATGAACCCTTACCAGCTGAATGAAAATCAGGTCTTCTCTCCAAGTACCACACTGACAATTATAAGTTCTAGAAATATGGTCAGAATAATGCTAAAAATTTCATGTGTGTATTTATATCTTGGGAATGTTTCATGGATTGTTCTAGTTTCTTGCTTCTTTTTCACACCATTACAATTAATTTTATCTTGTTCACCACTTTATAAATGGAGAACTATAATCAGGACCAAGGACAGATCCTACGTCGGCTTTTTTTTTTATACATAAAATCATCTAGCACCTCACCCTCTTCCAGTGTCTACTTTCTTCCATCATTGTACTAGTGTTCCCTCAACCCCTTCTGCCCCATATAAGGATCATAATGAAGACTAGCCAATTATTTGTTTCTCTTGTTTTGAACTTTTGTTATTCCTCTAATATATTTCTTTATATTCTGCATATTGTGTTATCCCCTCCTTCTGACTAACTTTGCTCATCAGAATACTCTCCAAAACCATTCCACATAGCTGTAAATTGCATGATTTCATTTTTATTTAAGTCAAATATAATTCATTTGGGTCTCTCTATGTATTTATTTCATTTTGTTTTTTTTATCTAGTCATTTTGTTTGGTGTATTTTGTTTATGTTAAGACCATACCTGGAAATACTAATGTTACTTCTGGCTCTTCACTCAGCAGTTAGTTCTGGCAGTGCTCAAGGAACAAAATGGAATTCTGTGCTTGAGCCCTTGTTAATCACATGTAAGGCAAGCAAGTGTCCTACCCACTGTAGTATTTATTGCTCTGGCCCCTCTAGTCTTTGTTTTGGATACTTGGGTTTATTTCCTGTATTTTGATTATTGTGACTAATGCTGAAATGAATACAGGGATGCAATTGCTTTTTCTGAATTGAGTTTTTGAGTCCCTGGAGTAAATCCTAAGAAGTGAACTTGCTGATTCATATGAAATTAACAAGTATTACAAAATTAAGTTCTCATAAAAGTAGAATTTAATTTTATGAGTTCTAGTATTATTAGAAATATCTATTTTTAACATGCCCTGACTAGTCAATATTACACCCTGTAGTGAGTAAGGATCTCTTTTCTCCATATCCACATCAACAGTGATTGATTTTGTTCTTTGTGTTAGATGCTCATTCACTGGTTTGTAACTCAAACCCTCTTTCCTTCCCTCCAAAAAATAATGAAACTGGATAATTTTTAATAATAGAAAATTATGTTCTTCATTCATGAGACCAGAATACAGGAAGTTTAGTGATTGTTCTAGAAAAATGCTACCTTACAAAGGAAAACTGAGCAGGCCCTATCTACTTTGAGATAGCTCACATCTCTATCAGCAGGATAAAAAGACATCTCAGGGAAAGATTTGTCAGCATAATACTAGGGTATGAATCTTAACACATTTTCTTGGAGCCACTTGGTTTGATACAGTATCTCGGTGGAATCTTTAATAATACAAATAACTAAATAGACTGATGGTTAATAATATAGGAATTCAGTGATTATTTATGAAGTAAGAAAATATCTATTTGCTAAACACATCTTATGCCTCAAGTATTAGGCTAGGCTAGTGGAAAGAAAATAAAGTATCAAATCTCAAAGTTTTTTTAGTTTCTACCTATAATATAACCAATAAGATCTAGACAAAATTACTTTTCATTTTTATATTATTCACACACTAAATTAGCCTTAATCATTGAGTAATAAATTTAATCTTGGAGCTGGAGAGATAGTGTATTGGATATGATGCCTGTCTTGCAAGCAGGCCCCAGTACCTCATATGGTCCTTAATCCTTGCCATAGTGATTCCTGAGTACAGAGAAAGAAGTAAGCCCTGAACACAGCTAAATGTGGCCCCAAAACTTAACAACAACAACAACAACAGCAACAAAAATTTGACCTTGAACAAAGTATAGTTTAAAATACAGTTAATAGAATAGCATATTTTATAATCTATATTTGTTATATATAGTTATATAGATATTTTATAGTATAAATTTCAAAAATTAAATGAAAATACTTTAATTTACTAAAAGTCAGATTAAATGATATATATGCTTATAATCTATACATTGACATATTTGAGAGTTATTTTCTTATTCAAGAACATGAAAATAGAATTATCCAGTAATTCTGTCCAATTTTATTTAGTAGTACCTACATATTATTCATGCTTTCTGGTATCCCTCATTATGAATGCCAAAAAATTTAGTAAAATATACAGTTTCCAAAAGTTGGTGTCATATTGAAAAACACAAATAGTTGGCAATGTCATGAAGTTATTTTAAATATTAGATAAAGTATGTTGGAGCTAATCAAGTCTATATACCTCTGTTTTAAAATTAAAATACAGAGAGGCAGAGTGAATGACTTTCAAAAGCCCAGAACACGTCTTCTGGTCCTTGAACTACGGGTCTCACTACTAATTCCTACTGTTTTCTTTCCCTGCATGTTGGATAAGTTGTAGGCATAGCTGGGCTCAGTTGTATTCTGAACAGTGTTGATGAACTTGGGATCATCTAACTCTCTGTAGGCTCCCAACATATTCTATATGGGCCACAAGTAAAAATCACATAAATGGAGGAGTGCATGTCATGACACAAGAGTAAGGTGCAATTCTGTCAGACAGGGGTGTAAAGGAGAAGGCAAGGTCAGAAAGGGGGACATATTTCAAGAAAGGCTGAAAAACAGTGATTTAGAAGACTACAAATGATCCTTAGTGCAGTTCCCAGTAAATGTGGACTGGAAGCCTCTTTTCTAACCTCTTGCACCCATCAAATGCAAAATGTTTACATCCTTCTGCCAGCAGGCTCAAATTCTCAGTTTTACTAGGATTTGACTAAATCTTATGTGAAGGTGATTCTAGAATTTGATATTAGAGTATGTATTGTCCAAGACTCTTGTTGGGTAGCTATCTAGCTTTATTGTATTTTGTAAGGAATTGGTAATATTTAACATTGTCCGGACACTTACTGAGTGCCAGGAAATGTGCTCAATTTTTAGTACATTTCAACTCTAATTTGTATAACCCCTGCGGTAGATACTTTTTATCTTAAATATCTATTTTACAGAGGAAGGTTATGAAAGGGGATGATATATAATAATTGCAGAGAGGTTATAGAGTTATTTAGCATCTGGAGTAAAGTCCAACTTGAAACTTCCTTCTGACTTAGAATTATCTTAATTTGAGAGCAGAAGCCACAGGCCCACAAAATGTAGATCATCTGTCGAGACTTTAATTATAAAGCTAATTGTCTTACAGTGTAGATGCCTTTAGAATCTACCAGGTTAGGTGAATTCTAAATCTAACATTTGTCTTACAATGAAAAATATCATTTATATGCTTAAAAGAGTAGGTCATTTTAAAGGATAATAGTAGTTATTTAAATTTTTCTTTGACAAAGTTATTCTACTTTCTAATATCTTTTGATTTCTATGACATTGCTGAATGTTAAATCAACCCTTTTCTTTTTATATTTCTTCGTAGCAGTTTTTATTCAGAATGTGAAATCTTTGGAACTCGATGGTGTAGATTGGTATTTTTTATCAGCCTATTATGCTTGTTACATTGTGTTGTCTAAATGAGATTGTTTTTTAAGTCTCTGATATTAAGTAGTGATTTATTCTTTATCAGTAAGTCAGATTATCAGCTATTTCTGACAACATAGTCAAACTCATTTTATGGATATTTTTTTTTCATTTTATTTTGTATAGCCTAACAATAATTTCATTGGAGGAAAAAAAATTAAAATTGCCGCATTGACAGTGTAATATACGGGATTTTTTTTCTTTTTAAAAAGAAACAAAGAAAAATCTTAACAGTGACTTTTCAGGGGTCAATTGTGATTTTTAGAATTGTCTAACAAGTTCTCAAGGCTTTATTTTTAAGAATAAATCTTAATGTTCTGAAGCATTTAGTTGTATTTTTTTGAAGTGCAGTAGGGAAAAGAGTTAAGTTAATGAAATACAGTATTGACTCATCTTTTTATTTCTCTTCTTTCTTTTCCAGCTCTTTCTCTTTGTTGTCTGGAATTTTGAGCTCTACATGATACCACTGGTTTTGTTGTCACTATTGACATGGAACTACTTCTTGATAATATCTGGGAAAGATAACAGGCAACGTGATACCGTAAGTCTCTACTTTCTTACTTCTAGGTGTTTCTGTTCTTATTCCTGGTCCCTCTGATAAGATCAACTTTGAACTTGGTTTTACAAACCAGAAATTCTTTCTATAAATACTCAGATTTGTTTCATTTCACAACTAATAACACATTAGTCCAAGCACAGTAAAAAGTATTTACCAATTCCTAACATTATGGATCTTGGTAAAAACTCGAGTCAAGAGTACACCACGGAATAATGTTAATTATGTGATTTTAATTATGAAAGGGTTGTTTCAAATGTTTTTTTTCTTTGATTCTCCTTTACTGTTTGATATCTAACATATTCTGGATTAAGCTCAATATCACAAAATTATTAGTGGCCAGATAAAACCAATGCATTTTTAGAATTGTCTAACAAGTTCTCAAGGCTTTATTTTTAAGATAAAGCTTAATGTTCTGAAGCATTTAGTTATATTTTTTGAAGTGTAGTAAAGAAAGGAGTTCAAATTAGACTGAGAAGAAAAACTGACCACTTGATAACCTTTGTAATTTTCCTGTCAACCTTTATTCCCCTTTGATTATCAAATTCACTAAACTAGGGACTAGAAGAAATATTTCAAAAAGTTTCTCATACATAAACAAATGTGTCTTCTCTCAATGGATATAAGAAACTTAATAATTCTATTAAGTGAGGGTTGAGAAAATAATTTAAGGACTTACCAAATATGAAAATCTATTAGATATTTTATCTTCTCAGCAGATTATGATGATTTTTATATAAAATTGATACCAATTATTTATAATTGATATCAATTTTTAATATAATTTTTATTTTGAACATAGTGGCTTACATATTGTTGACAATAATATTTTAGGTACATATTTACATAAAATCAGGGGGATTCCCATTGCCGATTTGTCCTCCCTACACCTCCATTTTCATTCTACCTCCCATATCCTCCTCCCTCACCCCCGGGACTGCTAGAAAATGTGGTCCCCTCTGTACCTAGTTTACTACTTAGTAGTCTTGCACCTGTTTGGTCTTGGTGCCTCCCTTTTTTCCCCCTCTAACTGGGAGGCAGGACTAGATAGTTCAAGCTATGTGGTTTTGTTTGAAGAAAAGAAAAGTAATAAACTGGGGTAAAAGTCTAATACGCCAAAAATGGGCAGAATCCTTCTAGAGGCTCTCATCATCGGTTTGAGAGATGAAGGAGAAAAATAAGGTGAAACACCCCAACAGTACAAAAAGAAATGTCAAATATCCAGTGAGCACTCCAACAATAACAACGATAAGTACCACAAAAATAGCCATGGTCTTGAGATAAAAAACATAAAGCAGGGCACATAAAGAAAAAAAAGAAAAGAAGAAAAAAACATAAATATAAATGGGGACAACAACTTCAATAACCACACCAACACAAAGAAATCAACAAGAAGTAGATAGGTAAATAAAAATAAAAAATAATAAAAAATGAGTATTTAAAAAATAATATATAAAAATATAAAAAATGTTTTGTGCTTTTTGCCTGTTTTTCCCCTCCTCAATGGCACAGTAAATAGTGGGGTCATTTGAAAAGGAATTCACTTGGCCTAAGAGATATGGGGTTTCTCCACCCTTGGAGTATATTGTCATGGGTTTAACTATAGACTCTGTTCAGGTTTATTTACTCTACCCTTGGTGCTTTCGTGGTGTTTGGAAGGCTTCTGCTCCTTCCTGGGTGATAAAATCAGACCTCTATATCTAGAGATCTCAGTATCTGCACAGGTCCAAGAGTGGGATTTATGATGAAATCTTTCTTTGTGGTTCTAGAAGTTCTATTCCCTCGGTGTCTTTTTAATCCATCTTCTGTGGTTGGTGGTCTTGATCTTTGCACTGATCTGAGGATGGAACCTAGGATAGCGTCTTTCATTGTGTTTCCAGAAGCCCCATTCCATTGCAATTATCTCAGCCAGACCTTTGGAACTGGGGATCATGGTTGTTGTACAGGTCGTAATTCAAACCCTAGACTAGAGCTTTTTTATTGATCCCAAGATATATACAGTTCAGTCATTGTTCTAGTAGCCAGTCATCTGTAAATCACAATCTTAGCTTTTGGACAGACCAAAGGGTGACAAGTCTTCTGATTTTGTCTCATCGTTAGCTGGTGAGGTAGGATAACCTGCTCTTAGGTCAAGCAGTTCCCATTTTTCTCGTTGTCAGGATATCATATTAGAGCTGGCACTTGTTGGTGGCCCAGCGGTATTAAGGATGTCCCGGATGGGGTTTGTTTCCCGTAGCTGTTGTGAAGAACTTTGTTGTTTCTATGTCTGGGATCTAGGGTTCAAGGCTGGACGGATGGTGTCTAATCACCTGGGGTCTAAGTTGGGTCTGCATGACATATTTTCAAGGTGGGAGTTATCCCTGCATTGTAAACAAGTATCAGTTCTTATCCCTAGTAGATAAGACCTCATTTTTATATGTAGAATTTCCCCTTTTATTAGTGTGCCTTTTCAGGGAGAAATGGTGCTACATTATATTGTCGGTGCATTTGGAGGTGGACAGAGAAGAAAACAGAAACAGGTCACACACCCAAAAAAGATAAAAATAGGAATAAAAATATATGTGCTCACCTATGTATATGTAGAACGAATATTTTTAAAAAATGAATTAGAGTAGTAGTAGAATTGAGTATCTTTGCATCTATATTCATTAGTGAGATTGGTCTATAGTTTTCTTTCTTGGTGGTGTCTTTGTCATCTTTGGGAATGAGTGTGATATTAGCCTCATAAAAGGAGTTGGGGAGGATTCCTGTTTTTTCGATGGTTTGGAAGAGCCTATGGAAAAGTGGTAGTAAGTCTTCTCGGAATGTTTGATAGAATTCACCTGTAAATCCATCTGGGCCTGGACTTTTGTTCTTAGGGAGTTTCTTAATTACAACTTCAATTTCCTCTGAGGTGATTGGTCTGTTTAGGCTTTCTAGTTCTTCCTTTTCCAATCTCGGAAGATGCTATTTTTCCAAGAATCTGTAGATTTCTACTGGGTTTTCTAGCCTAGCTGAGTATAGTTGTTCATAATATGATCTCATGATATGTTGTATTTCTTGGGGTTCTGTTGTAATCTCTCCCCTTTCATTTGTGATCCTACTAATTTGGGTGTCTTCCCTATTTTTTGGTGAGTTTTGCCAGTGGTTTGTCTATCTTGTTTATTTTTTTGAAAAACCAACTCCTGGTTTCATTGATTTTTTGTATTGTTTTCTTAGTTTCTATGTTGTTTATTTTTGCTCTGGTTTTTATTATTTCTTGCCTTCTGGTTATGGTTGGATTTCTCTGCTGCTGTTGTTCCAATTCCTTGAGTGATCCTTTAAACTGTTTATTTTGTCATTTTCCTGTTTCTTGATATAGGCCTGTATTGCTATGAGTTTCCCCCTAATTACTTCTTTTGCTGTGTCCCACAAATTTTGACAAGTTGTCTCTTCATTATCATTTGTCTCAAGGAATCTTTTTATTTCTTACTTGAGTTGCTCTTTGATCCAGCTGTTGTTGAGCAACATGTTGTTTAATCTCCAGGTATTAGTTTTTCTCCATTGTTTCTTCTTGAAGTCAATTTTGACCTCTGTTGCATAGCGATCTGATAGGGTGCTTCTAATGATCCTTATTTTGTGGTCTTATATAGGTTGGCTTTGTGTCCTAAGACATGGTCTATTCTGGAGAAGGTTCCATGTGGGCTTGAGAAGAATATGTATTCTGCTTTCTGGGGATGGAGGGCCCTATACAAGTCTATTAGCCCTAGATCTTCTAATTTTTCATTTAGAGCTCTTATTTCTTTGCTATTTTTCTGTTTGGTGGATCTGTCCAGTGGTGATAGTGGAATATTGAGGTCCCCTACTATTATCACATTTCCCTTCATGTGTTTCTCCAGGTTTGCAAGCAGTTGCCTCACATATTTTGCTGGCCCTACATTAGGTGCATATATATTGACCAGGGTTAGTACTTCTTGATCTAATGATTCCCTGATCAGTAAGTAGTGACCCTCTTTGTCTCTGATCACTTTCTTGAGGTTGAATGCAATTTGGTCTGATATAAGAATTGCTGTCCCTGCTCTTTTTTGTTTTCTATTGGCCTGAATAATTACTTTCCATCCTTTTATTCTAAGCCTATGTAGGTGTGTTTCTTGCAGACAGCAGAAGTCTGGTTTATTTTTCTTAATCCAGTTCTCTACTATGTGTCTTTTAATTGGAGAGTTTAGTCTGTTAATATTTAGGGATATTATTGACAAAGATGACTGTTGTGCAGTTCTGTTGTGTAGGGTGGTTTTTGTTACAATCGAGGGTTTGGATTGTGTAATTCATCTCTGAGTAGGTCGCTTAGGATCAGCTTTGTTTGCACAAAGAGTTCAAGTTCATTCTTGTTTGAGAATGTTTTTAGTCTGTCCTCCCATATGAATGATAGTTTTGCTGGGTATTGGACCCTAGGTTGGAAATTTCTTTCATTCAGTCATTTAAATATGTCATTCCACTGTCTTCTTGCTTGAATTATTTCAAATGGGAGATTTGGTTTGATTCTTATGTCCCTTCCTTTGTACTTGAGGTTATTTTCTCCATTATTGCTTTGAGGAGTTCATCTTTCTCTTTGTTTTTTGCCATTTGGATTACTATATGTTTTGGTGTTGGTTTATTAGGGTCTATTTTATTAGGGACTCTCTTCACTTCCTGGATTTGCACTGAAGTTTCTTTCCAGAGGGTGGGAAAGTTCTTTGCTATTATATCTCTGACTACTTGTTCTTCCCCTTTTTCTATTTCCTCCCCTTCTGGTATACCCACAATTCTTAGATTGTTTCTTTTGTCCTTGTTCATAAGATACTGGACTTTTCCTTCAAGTGCTTTGCCTTTTATTTCTTTGTTGGTTTCTTG
Source organism: Suncus etruscus (assembly GCF_024139225.1). NCBI lineage: Eukaryota > Metazoa > Chordata > Mammalia > Eulipotyphla > Soricidae > Suncus > Suncus etruscus. The sequence continues at coordinate 151,058,344 of NC_064849.1, read as the reverse complement.
GTCATTTTTTGTTTGCAGTTTTCCTCGAGTTCTTCAATGTGCTTCTCCAACTCTGTGTTTCTGCTCGTAAAGCTTGTTACTTTGTCTTTTAATTCCTTCAATTCTTTTTGTATGTTCTTTAACATTTCTTCTTTAATTTGGCTGAATTGTTCATCCATAGATTTATTATACTCGGTAGCTAGCATTTCTTTCATTTCTTTTATCAATTTTTGCATTTCCTTCTTCATGGCTGCTTTTAGGTCTCCTTCCCATGGATCTGTGCATTTTGGTGGACTTGGAAACTTGCTAAGGTGTGTCTCCGTATCTCCAGATATTAGGGTTCTCCTTGATTTACCCATATTTCTTTGCTTTTATTGGTGTGGTTTGGAGTGCTGTGCCTTCTAAATTCAGCCTGCTTTGGTCCCCTGTGGTGTGGGGATAGGTCCCCTCTCTGAGCGTGGTTCTAGAGGGGGTTGTTGGGTGAGCTCACTGAGGTTTGGCTCCTCCTGTGCTCTTTATGTGGCCTGATCCATTGCTTTTTCCTTTTGTTGTCAGCTAGTGCAGGTCCTCTCCTGGGCACAATGGTGGAGGGCGCTGTTGAGCCTAGCTCCTTCGCCCTCCCTCCCCTATCTGGAAGTCAGCCCTCCTTCAGTGGGTCTGGTCAATTTTCTTCTCCTTATTCCTGCAAGCTGGTGCAGTTCTGCTCCTGGCCACAATGGTGGAGAGCGCTATTGAGCCTAGGTCTCTATCCTCCCTCCCCTCTCTGGGGAAGTCAATGGAGCTCCGCCTCCTCTGAGCCTCAGCAGAAGAAATTCCCGTAGTCAAACCCACTCAGTAACTGCCCTCAGCCCTTGGGGAGTCTCAGGTCCACTCCGGGGCTCAGGGGGGTAGGCTGCTCTAGGTTAGCCAATGGTCCCGGTGGCAGGCCCAAGCTCACCCAGTCTATTCGTCCTAGCCCATCCCAGCGGCACAGAGTGGGTCAGATGCAGGGTTCTCCTCACCCGGTCTGCACTCAGCTCAGGCTCCGAGGTGTGGGGTGCAGCAGCGAGAAGCCTGTCTCAGGCTCCCATGTGGAGAGTGTGGAGGTGCCAGGGAAAAGCACTCACCCCAGATTATGCTGATTTTAAAATTTTACACAAAGGTCCCCCATTTAATTTTTGTTTATTTTTGTCAAGGATGTTAAAGAGCATTATTTGATCATCAGTTTAACTGATGTTATATTATAATAATTTTATTGTAATAATTATTTATTATATAATAATGGTTACACACTGTGACATAAGAAAATTTTCCTTTTAAATAACACAAGTGAAATATAAACTCTTTCATAATAATGTAGTTAACATCAAAATAAAACTCCCAATACACACTTGCAATGAAATAAACCATGTTTATTTCCCAATATTATATTACAATGTAATCTCTGTCTATCTCATTATCTTAGAAATTTGAAGAAAGTACTTCCCCACACCTCATTCATACTTGCTGATGTCTCTATAACATTTTTGGTAAAATAGAAGTATTCAAAACATTTTTATGATGTTTACAAACTAACCACTGATAGAGATTTTAGTGGTTAGGCAAAATCAGTAGATAATAAGTTGTTATTATTATTAACAAGGATTTTTAGATTGAAATTAAACATTGAGATCAAGCCCCAGATGCAGTAAGCATCTAGTGTCATAGAAAATAAAGGTTCCATTCACAATTAATCCGGAATAGTTCCTTTAAGAAAATAGGATTCTCTGACAGTTGTTTTGGGGTTTTTTGATCTCTTTTATTTCAGGGATATTGTTGAGACAGAATGTGTACTTTTCAGTCATTTGCCTTGAGTCAGCTTTGCAAATAAATTTATTTGTAAATGAGAGAAAAATTATAATTTTGTTGCTACACCTAAATCCTTTGGTGTACTTATCTTCAATATTAGTCATTAGTTTGAAGATTATTAATGTTCAGTGAAAAATTCAGAATATACCTGCATAGTCTGAAAATAGCTTTACTATTGGAAGAAAATAGAAGAATATACAAATTCCTTAGTAGTTAAAAGTTTCTATAAACTTTTACAAACCCATAGTGTAGGTTCAAATTATATCCATTTCTTTACTAGCTTATTTTCTAAAAAAAATTAATTCAAAAATTACTTGCCAAATCTTTTACTTTTAGGCACTTCTCTAGCAGACATCTTCCCTTTAGCCTTGAACAATATTTTATTCCCAGCACAGCTCACTGTGAAGCATTCTATAGTCTTACTTTCATGGAATGCCAACTACAAGCCATAACTCCCAGTAATTGCCTTTTATTTGCCCAAAACACACATATTCACATATTCTGCTCTTTCCAGGCACCAGAGCAGCAATCACAATGTTTCATTCAGCTTCTTATTTACTGGTGCAGTTGAGACCTTACATAGCTCTTAAATCCAATTTGTCTAATTATGTGTTTTCAGCCATATCCAGCTGTGCATTTGAACTGGTTGCTCCTTTTGAAAAGAAACCTGGGTTGTGCTTTGTGGATTGCACACATACACATGTATCTATGTAAATTAAGGAAAAGTTTAGAGGTTCCCATGCTGTATCTATATGAGTCTACTACAGAGTACATGTAGTACTTTCAAAAATAATACTTTGTCTTAAGTCTATTGATATACCAAAAAATTTGTGATCTGTAAGCATGTGTAAAAACTATATATATTTTTTGAAGTGTTAATCACAGTGTTGGTTGATTCCAAACCAGGAAACTTTCTATTTTACACAAGAGAAAGGATAGATTTCTGTTTTATATATATGTATATATACTATGACTTTTAATATATATATGTATGTTATATATAGCATACATATATATAAAAAGACAGAGGTTTTAGTTGCAAAATTGAATTAGGATAAAAATTTAGAAAAAAAATACTAATATTACTTTCAAAAGAGAAAATTGAATAAAACTCCCATGACTTAAGACATTGAAAGATTTGAGAAAATAAGCACTATGAAATACGAACCATAAATAGGTGGCTAAAAGTAGAATACCTGTCTCAAAAACAGGCAAGGGTTGGGAAGGAGGGGGGGCATTGGTGGTAGGAATGTTGCACTGGTGAAGGGGGGGGTGTTCTGTTTATGACTGAAACCCAACTGCAATCATGCTTGTAATCATGGTGTTTAAATAAAGATTTTATATATAAAAATAAATTAAATAAAAATTGATAAAGAAAAAGTTTTGTTTTCAGCATATTGGTTGGTGATAGCTATGATTATTACTGAAATTGGATGGTATTTCTATGTGTGTTTATTGTTTATAAAGCAGAACTTTCTTTTTTAAGTGATTTTAGAACATAGGTATTAAAGCCCTTCCTAAATTTTTCCCACCATGGTGCATACACTAGTTTATTAAGAAAAATGGAATGTCATCTTTCAGCATGCAGAAAGTTTGACTGCATTTATTTAGTTGAACCCAATGAAGATGAAATGAGGAAACCCTCATTCATGAGACTGATTGATTCTGTGGATTCAAGTCTATAGAATTAGGCACCCCCCAAAAATAGATGTCATCAGAAATGATATTTCACCTCTGCTGTTTTCCACTTGTTAAAAAAAAGAGCAATACTGGATTTTCTTCTTTTCTGATGTTTTCCTCTATGATTCCCCTCATGACTTCAAAAACTAGATTTTTCTAAGAAAAATCATTTAATATATACTCCTTTCAGTATATCTGTCATAAATGAGATATAAATGTAGGACTGACATGGTTCTCATTTTCTGACCTATCACTCCATACCTGGGAATAATTCCTTCCCCCACCCCACAATTGCTTACCACACTATTCACACTATAAGTACTATGGACAGAAATGTTTCTGTTGAGAGCAGATACCCAGAAAAGTTAAGAAATGAGTTAAAAATGACTAAATCCTTATATACTCTGGGACTAAATGGAACACTTTTTTCATCATGCACTAATTCCTTCTCCAGAAGAAGGAATCCCAGCCAAGGTGACCATCATCCTGTCTCAACTGTGTAAGCAAAGGAACCTGGCATGATGCAGGGGCACAGCATGGCCAAACAAACTAGGGGTCTGTTGCCAATAGGACATGATAGATATATAGAAACAAGGCAGTTAAATTAAACAGCTTATCCAAATAGTACAACATGAGAAATTTCCAGAAAGGGTATTGGTATACAGCCCCATCTTTCTGAAATTTGTACTCTGTGGCATCAATTAGTCACATTTCCTATTGGGGCTCTGTTTGTTACATTTCATCTCCCCATGAACACCTTAAGGACAAATTTTATTTTTAAATTTCAGAATAACTAGCAATACTAACTCTAACTTTAAGCAAATTGATGGAAAACACTCATTTTTATCTCCCTACACACACATTCTCCCTTTTTCTTGTTCAGGGAAATAAAGAAGATAGTAAAAAAAATTCTGTAATATTTGTTATCCTATTAAACCATTTAGAGACATTTTTCTTTTAATTTCTTGAAATAAGGGTATCAAGTAAATTTTTCTACAGTGGTTTTTATCCCCCACTTAAAAATGAGGAAATTCAAAATCAGAGGGTGAGTACTCAACTCTACAGAATATAAGAATGCAGATTCCCTCTGTTTTGAGGCTCCAGTTTATTTTCATTGTACATGTTTGCTCATACCTCACACAAGCAATCAGTTTTAAGTACCCAGAGTTTTATTTGTGTCCCAGTGCCTCCAAGTTCCTTCTCTGAGTGAGTAATCCAGGGACCCCTCTCAAGAATTCGAGCTGGTTATTTCTTTGTTCGCAGGTAACTCCATTAAATTAAATTAACACACATACAGGGCCTGGAAAACAAATTTCATTCCATGCAGGCAAGTAAGTAAAGAGTAAATCAAAGCTTGAGAATCCTACTTACTAGTGAAGAAAGTCTTTGAATTTCTTTGACATACAAAAATTATTCCAACCCTGTTTTTTTAATTACACTTAAAAGAACAATCATTTTACTGTCATGATAGTCCTCCCACATAGCTATCTCAGTTACCTAATAAATGGAGGCATTAAAAGACTGAAAATCATGTGAATCAATGAAATTATTCTCTGATTCATGAACTGATTGTGATACAAATCGGGCCAAAATCTGGCTTGCTAAATTACTTTATTATAAATACTGAAATGCTTTGTTAGTTCTCTCAGACGGCAAAGTTATTGATGCTTCTTCTTCCCCCTATAGTGTAGTACTGCATGTTGCTACTTGCTGAGAGGCTGTTTCAGTTATACCCAAAGAACCTCTTCCCAGTTGAAAAAAAATACATTGAGAAAAGGATTTTTCCTGTCATAAATGCAGCTTTATGAAAAGTTTGGGATGCTTACCCGAAAATGCACAACTCAAGAAACATCTGATGTTTGTTTAATATGAAAATCTGTCTCTACATCAAATCTATTTTTTATTTTCTCTATTATTGCTCTCGGTTCCAAAGAATTGCAAAAGTGGGCAGGAGAGAGAGTACAGGAGTTACTGAAGACTGAACCCTAAGCACAGAATCAGGAGTAAGCTTTGAGTACTACTGGGCATAGAAATCTCTCTCAAAATGAGAAACCCATGCTGAAATATTTAAATAAGTGGAACACTAATAAAAATATTCCTACAAAATCTGAGGCGACAGCTGAGGCTGTGCAAGGGGAGAAGACTCCAGATGCAAGTCTACTGTGCATGTACAGTTCAACCCTCTCTGTTTCAGGACAGACTTATCATTCACAGAAAGCAGCACAGATCACAGCCTCCTGTGTTTTTATCTCAGCACTAAAAATGACCACACACTTGCTCTTAACAGAAGCAGCACTGAGTCATACAGCCTGTAAACACATCTAAAAATGGATGATCACTCTTTTCTTCTTCCTGCTTATTTCAACAGCAATTTTCTCAATTTTTTTCAGAAGGTTACCAGCTTGCAAAAATCACAGGACCATGAAAAGAACCAGACCTTTAGTTTTCTAGCACAATCACTAGTCGAAAGCAGAAAACAGAAGCCAAGGAGATGTCAGTAGAAAAGTTCACTCTGTTACCCCTCTCAAAGATGCTCACTGCTTGCTTAGTTTTGCCAGGACATCATTCACTGTATAGACTTGTGACTCCACACATCTACCACTCCAGATCTCCATGACCTCTTTGAAACTATCTTTTGGACATCCACAGCTTCCACTTTTCTCTGACACATTCCTACCACTGCCACCACTGCCAGGTTGCATTTTCACTTTGCCTCAATATCCAACTTCTGAAGGTCTGTGACTACACCTTTAAATTGGGGCTACCAAATCAAGCAAATACAAATACAGGTGCTCCATTCAAGTGAAGATTAAATAAACAACAGGGTATTTATATTAAAATAATATTTATTTTTTATCTGAAATTCTCCTTTAACTGGGTGGCCTGTATTTTGCTGTTAGTGTCATCTTGTGGTACCCTTTATTTTTGCCTCAAGACCTGTAGACAACTGATCAATTTGAAATTAAATTCTGATTATTTTGCTCTTGTTCTTTCTGCATCTTCAAATATGACAAAGAAGACAAATCTAAAACAGCCACCACCCAAAACATAACCTCAACTTTCTCTCACCTATATTCTAAAAGGGTCTTTTTACCTAGTTTTGATAGTTGTTTCTTGTTTTTGAGACTGTAGCATTTTTAAACAAAAACTGGATGGGGGTAATAAATAGAACACCCAGGGTGTTACAGAAATAAACTACCATCAGGGATATAGTTTAATGGTAGAGCACATGCTCTGTGTGTGAACAAAGTCCTCTCTTCCTGCCATCAAAAAAGAGAAAAAAGTAATTAACTAAACCCTTCCAGGGCGCTTTTGTCTTCTCTTTACTGGAAAATAAGAAGCCATTTTCTACTCAGAAGACCAGCAAACGTCAGAGAGGTTTTGGCACTCAAAAAGGCTCTTAGAACCATAGGCCTAAAGAACTCAAAGTGACTGTATTCTCTGCCTTCCCTTCAAAGTCTGTTCTAAAGACTTGAGAGGTGGCACAGGTGGGGGCTCCAATTTATGGACATGCAAGTACTATTCTAGTTCTGGGTCATTCTGGTCTCAATAGACTGATATATATATATGTATGTATATTGGGCCTGTGCTGGTTTGGTACATTAAGGCTGCAGGGGGCTGGAGCACTTCAATTTCTTATTACAGGAATCATGTATTATAGTTTTAGGGTTTAACTATTACAGAATGTACCCACGGCAGAGCACTGCCAGTGAGGACACTCTCTGATGGGCATACAGTCTCCTCGGGTATCTCCCTCTGGGCAACTGTTTCAAACAGATGGTAGACCACAGATAAGGAGGGGAAGAGAGGGCATTCCACCAGGGGAAAAGGGTACTTTTGAGAGATGTGGGAGGGATCTATACCTCAGAGAGGATGGAGTCAGGGAATGTTGGCTGCTGTAGTGACACAGTAATATCTGGAACTCAGAATAATAGTACAGTGAGTAAGGACATTTTCTTTCCATGCAGCCAACCCAGTTTGTTCTCCTGCATCACATATGGTCCCTACAAGCACCACTAAGAGTGGACTCAGAGCCTAGAATAAGTCCTGAACACTGCTGGGTATGGCCCAAAGTAAAATATATTTGCCATATAAATATGTATTTCTGGCTTATTATATATATTTATAACAAAATACCAAATCAATATTAGTTCACCTGCTTTTTACATTCAGAAGTACATCTAAAAGTGTATCCTCAAATTACTGAATTCCACATGATTTTAATGACTGTATCATTTTTTTTTTTTTTTGGTTTTTGGGCCACACCCGGTAATGCTCAGGGGTTACTCCTGGCTATGTGCTCAGAAGTTGCTCCTGGCTTGGGGGACCATATGGGACACCGGGGGATCGAATCGCGGTCCGTCCAAGGCTAGCTCAGGCAAGGCAGGCACCTTACCTTTAGCGCCACCGCCCGGCCCCGACTGTATCATTTTTGACATATGAGTAACCATAAATTTTCTAGTCACTTATTTTAGTAATGTTCATTTCTGCAGTTTATGTCACATAAGTATATTCTGAAGAAAATTCTAAGTAAATCTTTTTCCTTAGCAAATCTTAAAAGAACATTGTTTTTATAATATATGGATCTGCAATATTTTGAGAGTTAACACTAATAATCACAATTAGATTTTTAATATTTTATGCATAGTAACCTGAGTAATCACTAATTATTTTTCTTCTGGAAAACTGTCTTTGACATAGTTTCCAGTCTTGCCTCAAGTCGACTTTAAGCAACCTCCTCTCTAAGAGGTCAAATGAACTCATTTGTAAATTCCAATGTATACCCACAATCCATTGTAATAATCCTTTCACATCGGTTTTCTTTACCTGCCATTAATAGTTCTAATTGCTCCTTCCATTTTTCTATGATCACAGTACAAAGAGATATATCTCATGTAACAGTATAATGGTTGTTCAAAATTTTTTGCTGAATGAATATTTTTTGTCTAATCTTTCCAGGAAAAGATGTGTCAATGTTTTATGCTTAGTTATTTCTAATTAATTTAAAGTTATTGATTCTGACCCTGTGTCAGGATAACTAACATTTTATTTTTTCTTGGGAAATAAGTGAGAGAGAGAAATGGAACTGAATCCCTGGATATAAAAGGCACAGTAGTAAAGGTCTGATATGTGTAGTTAGCAGATGTAAGCACATATCTTGTAAATGGAAGAAAAGCGGCTTTCTCTTCTACAACCTTAGCTCTTATTTCACCATCAGTTGGTCCCTTTTACTCAGTAGCTCTGTTTACTTTTAATACTTCTGTGGTTTATTGGTTATCCTTTTACTCTATTCTCAAACTGCAGCAAAATTTCAAATTGGAAAGATAAAAATTGTAAAATGGTGGAAGATGAGTGTTACCTGTACGTGACCTGTCAGTTCATATAGAGAGAGATGTAAAGGAAAACACTTCTATTTTTAAAAGGCCATTTACTAAAGATCTCCCTCACCGGAAGGCAAACTTTTTGCTTTAGATCTACTAAGACTCAGGAGAATGACTTTGAATTTAAAGCTGGTGGTAGTTGCCCAAGGACATGTAATAGATACTTGTATTAGTCCTTCATCATCTTTCTGAATGTTTCTCACCATTTACCATGTTCAGATTCTCTAAAGACACATTTAGAAATGTAAAAGATAATGAGATGATGTCTAGTTTTTCCTTTCTTTCTTTGTCTTTTTAGGCCATAAAACTGATCCTGGTTCTTGAGCTATTTTGTTTTGGTTCTGAATATCAAATCTGGAACTCATACACTAAAGTTTATATTCTACCACTGAACGAAAACCTCAGTCATGAATCATCAACTTTTTAAAAATAAGGGTTCCCATTTTAGTGCTCAGGAGGTATTGCACTGCCAAGGATAGTACTTTAGGTCTTGCATAGGCTAAGCCTATGCTCTACCACTACCCTACATTTACTCTGTTTTGCTGGGAAATTTTTTTTCTTGAGCAACATATACTTCAGAATTTTGGGGGCCGGAGAGATAGCATGGAGGTAAGGTGTTTGCCTTGCATGCAGAAGGATGGTGGTTCGAATCCCAGCATCCCATATGGTCTCCCGAGCTGCCAGCAACAACTTTTGAGTATAGATCCAGGAGTAACCACTGAGCGCTGCTGGGTGTGACCCAAAAACCAAAAAAAAATTTTTTTGAACTATATTTCTCTTCTATTTTTTACTATTTAATAAAATATCTGCCCTGAAATTTCACTACTTTTTGGAACAAATGAATTATTTTGGCATTCTTATTTGGAGGGAGACACTCTGAAGTGCTCAGGACTTCTAGCTCTACACTGAGGAGTCACTAATGACCGAGCTTGGTGAACTATATGAGATATTGAGAACTGAACCTAGGTTGACCACTTGTAAGACAAATATCCTTCCCACTACACTATTGCTCTGGATCCTTTCAGCAATTTTTAAGGAAATCTAAAAGTCTCACCCCTATGAGCTCTCATTTGAGCTCCACATGCCTCTGGAACAAAAAAAAAAATCAATGAAACACTCACTTAATAACTGCCAAAGTACCTCAGGAATCTAAGAAATTTACCAACTAGATGCTCTCCAAAGTACTGTACCCAAATATTTACCAATATTTCAAATAGTTTTTTTTTTTAGTTATTGGGTCACACCCAGCGGTGCTCAGGGGTTACTCCTGGCTGTCTGCTCAGAAATAGCTCCTGGCAGGCATGGGGGACCATATGGGACACCGGGATTCGAACCAACCACCTTTGGTCCTGGATCGGCTGCTTGCAAGGCAAACGCCGCTGTGCTATCTCTCCGGGCCCATTTCAAATAGTTTTATTAGCTGTGCTTCCCTCATTAAAGTTAGCCACCGCAATTTTATCATTTATGTAACTGAAGGAAGATTAAAAAAAGATGCCATTTGAAACTCAGTTCTCAGGAGTATGGAGATATATAGATATGGATACAGATATAGATATATATAGATATTCTTCATATTTTGAAGATGTTCTATTTGCTTTTCCCAAAAGATTATCTATCCTTTTCTTCATTTGTATCTAAGCTCTTTAATACATTGTAGTGACAGATATAAGATGTAGGGCCAACAGAAACACTTCTGCTGACTCATAGTCACTTCTGTGACTAGTTTGCACTATTTGTCTTGATCAACATGTCCTGTGTGGTGGGTGGTGCTGGCAGAGGGTTCTAAATGATATTTGTGGAGACTTATTGTTGCTGGTTCAGAAAGGTGACAAGAAATTGCAAGACCTCAATTAAGGCTCTAAAAGTAGAAACAAAATGATATGTCTTTATCTGCTTGAAGAAACTGTTTATAAATCAGAACTATTATTAGACCAATAACCCTGAGGGTTTTTATGTTCATGATTTTTTTCAGCTTTGCATGAAATATGTTGGTACAGAGCATGCAAAATTTATTAAAATTTTTATTAAAAATTTCTTCATTTAAACACCATGATTACAAACGTAATTGTAGTTGGATTTCAGTCATAACAAAAACACCCCCCTTCACCCATGCAACCTTCCCATTACCAATGCTCCCATCTCTTCCCTCTCCCACCCCCCACCTGTATTGGAGACAGGCTTTCTATATACCTCACTCACTGACGTTGTTATGATAATTCTCAGCATAGTTATTTCTCTAACTGCACTCACCACTCTTTGTAGTGAGCTTCATATCTTGAGCCAGTCCTTCCAGCCCACTTCTCTGGGAATTATTTTAATGTCTTTAATTTTTCTTAAGGCCCATAGATTAGTGAAACTATTCTGTGACTCTCTCTCTCCTTCTGACTAATTTCACTCAGCATAAAAGATTCCATGTACATCCATGTATAGGAAAATTTCATGACTTCATCTCTCCTGACAGCTGCATAATATTCCATTGTGTATATGTACCACAGTTTCTTTAGCCATTCATCTGTTAAAGGGCATCTTGGTTGTTTCCAGAGTCTGGCTATTGTAAAAAGTGCTGCGAATAATATAGGTGTGAGGAAGGGATTTTTGTATTGATAACTTACAAAGGAAAGGAGGGTTGTAGCCCAAGTGATGGGGAGCACAACTTTTATGTTGGGGCTCTGTTCAGTCCCTGCACTGCTCCTAATACTTCCAGGTGCAGCCCCATTAAGCCTCCAAGATTTTAAATGTTAGGTCTACAGAGCCTCGGTCTGAGCACTCTTAGAGAGGGCAAAAACTAAAATCAATCAAAACCAGATGTGTGTTGCTAGTGCCTCCTTGCCAGTTGGTTCGTGTTAAGCTTTGAAATTTAGAGATAGACGTATTAGCTATATGAATGTATTTCTTCCCCAAAACCTCAGTTTCCGCACCAATAAATTGGGATTATTATTTCCCTTGGGATAACTGGGTGGGAATAAAGCAGAATAACACATTGTGTTAAACAAATTGTCAGTGATTTATAATGGCTATTAGATCCATGTCACCTATTAAATAAGACAAACAATTTTGATGAGGGTTTAAAACATTATATAAAGATCACATACCTGTCGAAGAGATCCCTTATAAGTCTTATTGAAGAGGATGGGTTTTCATGGCCAATATGCCTTGTTGATTTTGAGCTTGAGACAAAGACAGCAGCAATGCTACAGTGCATTTTTCTGTATCTGTCACACACACACACACACACACACACACACATGTACATGGAAGTCCCCCATATTAAAACTATATTTTCAACAAAAATGCAAATGGAACAATTTAAGCAATTTTCCACAAAATAAAGCTTTGTGGCAAATGGATTTTATAGAATTGTTATCATATACACCACTTACATTTGAATATGTATTTGTACTAATAGATTATATATATTTACATTTTAAAGAATTATTTTTCTTGAATATTATAATGCTATTCTTCACCATGCCCATCATTTAAAAACAAAGGTCAACGTAAGCAGAAGCAAACAGAGCATATCCCTTCATGAGTCCAAAGCAAACTGCCCCTTCCTAATAGCCCAATCTTAGACTTAGAGAAGGAAAAAGATAAGCCAAGGCTAGCAAACCAGGTCTGGGCAAGGACTGATTTTAATAAATCAGAATAGAACATGAAAATGTCAACTTAATCAAGCATTTAAATTTTATTAATCAAGCCTAATTTTTATGAGTGCAAATAATCGCTGAAGCTGGACAAATTTGTTCTCAATTGCATCAGAAACATAATTTTAATATTTAATGGACTGATGAATTTAAATGGGAATTATCTTTATGAAACATGCTCTTGCAATTTGCCATTAAGCTAGAAATAAAAAAATCAACATAAATCTTACATAAAGGTTATTTAACTAAATGTTGGTACTATAAATATTATAAATGTATTATGCACTAATTTAGCAATCACACAGTACACTACATAAAGCAGAATGATAAGTGGACAGGGCATGTTTCCCCTTCTATGGGGTAAAACAGCTTTGGAGGTTTTGTATAAGGTTTGGAAACCATTCTTTGATTTAAGGTTTTCAGCTAAAATTCACCATTTTTCACAGTTCAGTGTAGGTGTAACCCCCCTGAATTTTCTTGTGTGTGTTGATTACCCAAATCATACTAAAATATTTATCATTATTTATAGAAAATACATGATTATAAATGATGTTTTCTGATCATGTGGATTTCTTGCTATTTAAAACATAATTTATTTATATATTTCTCACACCATGTTCTTAGGTCTCAAAATATTCAAGACGTAAGTGGAAAAAAATGAGAAAAAACAATTAGTGTTGGAGTAGGTTTTTCTATAAATGTCTACCTATTTTACTCACCCCAACTCCTTCCTCTAGCAAATTGCTTAAAATAGGAAGTTTGGTACAAAGTCAATTAAACCAAGCAGAATAGTATGGCTCCAAAGTTTGCTAGCATTAATTTCCAAGATAAGTGAGTTTTTATTTTCAAATTCTGTTCTTTAAAGGTCCCTAATGTTCTAAAAGGGTAGCATTTACCTGCATTATATGTGCTAAATTGTACTTTTGCCTGGAAAAGAACGTCTTGCTTATTGCAATTTTAATGCACCCAAACAGATCTCATGGGGTTAGAGCAAAATGCATTTTGAAGAATATGAGAGGATATAGTTCTGTTATAGGTCATTGCAGCTTTCTCTTCTTGCTTTGCAGGAAATACTTTAATATAATTTAGACTCTGAATTGGAAACTTGATAAAAATTCTTAAGATTGTTTATAAAATCTAAAACATTCAGAATTGTGCTTTTTTGGTAAACATTTATGATTCTGGAACAAAATTTGGCATTCTAAGAGATTTAATGGCATAAATAATTTTCTTTTTATTTAAAATCAAGTTCTGAGTAGTACAAAAATGTTTTTCTTTTAAAACATCAAATTGCATTAACATAGCTTAGTGGTAAATTTAGTTCCTTTTAATTTTATTTGCTAAGCTCATCAGTTTGATTTTTTGGCCTCTATTTATTTTGTAAAATAATAATGCTATGGTTTAAAAATAAGTAAGAGGTACATTGTATATTATTAATAGTTGGCCTACTTTTTCCTATTCCATTGAATTAGTATGTAGTACTCTAAAAACATGAAAATTAGCATGTTCCTTGCTAGTAAAAGATACAATACAGAGTGAAGCCTTTAGATGGAGACATAGTTCAAATAAACATTTAGCATTCCATTCCAGTGTTTTGTGTAGGTATTAAAAACGTATATGTAAGAATACTGAGAAGGAAATATAAAAGAAATGCACTTAAGATGCTTATACTGATTATACAGTTTATATTGGATAGTTTTTATCTTTTCTTAATGAAAGGGTTTTTCTGCATATTAAGCTGCCACTTAAAAAATTAAAAGTTGCATACTCTTGGCTAGTAAAGTAGATTTACTGTCCTTGCACCTTACTGTAAAGCATATTATACCACAAATAATGCTGTTGTTGATGATGAAGGATACAGACTATATGTAATCAGTGGCATGCATCAGAAGTATCTGATAGCCACATTAAAGCCACATTTCCTATTAAGAATCAGACTAAATTACAACATGGCACTTCCCAGAATGAGCCAAGGAAATGCATTCTGCAAGATGAAATAATTGTATTTGAGTGTCTGTAAAAATCAGGAAGTCTTTTAGCAGTAAGTAATAATGCTTTTCTTCTTAGTCTGCTTTCTTTTGTATTGCAGTATATTCAGCCTCGCTGGCAAGTCTATCACACTAATTATTATTACATCTAGTGGTTCAGTTATCTTGATGACTGCTGTAGCTGAAATACTCCAAGGTCAAATCCTTAATAGCACAAATCAAACCAAGCAGCCATCATACATATAGTTACTTTTGAGAAATCCTAGATGAAACTGTATACCTCAGACCCGTTTATGAGCTTTTATTTCCTTATAAACGTGGTGTAAATTATATGTGCACTTTAATTGTACCATTCATTTTGCAAATGCTCTTTTAGAATCTTTGTAGGAAGAATGCCTTCCGAAAATGACAACACAAGCACACATAGAATGATGCTATTGACCACAGAAACTTCATCCCGACCTCAGTACTTTACAGTGATCTGAAAAAAACCTAAGTGGCTCTCTGCATCTTCTAAAGCCATAGACTTTTGCTAAGTTCCTATTATATTTGCACATATTATATACCCAAATGGGGTATAAATGCATGCTTGACTTGGATTTTGCACACACAATATTGTATAAATGAACTCCAGACCATGTTGGCGACCATTACTCTCCCTGAATTCCTCTGTATCTCTAGGGTAGGAATAGGCATTTAGTTTGTAATGTGTCCAAATTTAAGCATCTGTACACATTTGGATGATCTATGAATATGAAATTAAATCTGAAACTTCTTCCTTTTGTGACAACTTTCTTTAATTTTTTTAACATTGCCTTTGCACATCTGGCCAACAGCAATTTTTTTCTTTAATTTAAATATGTTGGTTTTTTTATAGACCATGTTGGAGTGAACCAATTTGAATTGTGCAACAACTCATTTCGAACATAGCAAAATATCTATTTAATTCAAAGATAATTTCCAAAGGAAAAAAGTAAACCTACAAAAGAAATTGTTTTGCATCAGTTTGGGCTTTGAGGGGTTTTAAGCTTTGTGATACTCAGTACTTAAAAGTGTAATAACTAAGATTCCTTTGATTCCTTTTTTTTTTTAAAAAAAATGAATCATAATATGTGAAATATCCTGGGGGAAATCATAATATGAATTATTTTAAGAATTACTCATATATTCTTTTAGCCTTCATTTTTTAACTTCAGTTTTTTGACCCAGATTGATGATGATAAAAGCAATAAATAGTACCCACTGTTCCATGGTGACTTAACTAATGACATATATTCTTTTCCAGAGTCTTTACTATATGGGTTTTTCCTTTTTGCCTTTTTCAAGTTCTTTTTCTTAAATGTCTTTGGTGGAATAATTCTGAAAATGTTGTCAGATTTGTAATCAGATTATAATTATTAACATGTTCAGTCAAATGAAATTCTATTTCCTTGTAATACATACATGTTTAGTATTTAATAATGTCTAAAAATCTTGTAATATTAAAAGCACTCCATTCAACTCTATAAAATCTGTAGTGATAAAACCAGATGTGATTTTACTTTGAAAATAGATTTTTTAAATGTACAGCCATATATATTTGATCATTCTAAGTATTCAGCAAATATTAAATAGAAAAAGATAAATATTTTGCTTCTAAAATGTTAGATGCTTTTTTTCAGCTGTAATGTAACTGCATTTTCTACATGTGTTTTTTGAAATGTCATCTTTATTAGTATTATATTCAAGGAATAGTACCAAGAATCAGTTTCTTTCAAGACCTTCCTCCAGTGTGTGGCATATACGTCTGTGACGAGCGACATTACAGAAGGTCATGTCACTTTTAACTGCTTGCATTACATCTTTCTGATTTCCCTAGTGCCCTTCCTTTGTTTGATTAATACTACTTGCTTTCAAGCAAGGTATCAGAAAGCATAATTTGGAAAGAGAATTCTAGAGTGGATCTGAAATATTCCCCCTCAAGAAAAAGAAAGAAAAGAAACCAACTTTGCATCTTTTCTAACACATACATTTTTTTTTCTGTCACTCTTTATTTTTCTCCCCTCAAAGAAATCCTGCAAATTTGTTATTATTAAAATACTGCTGACAAATGTTGGGGCTACTGGACTTTGCATACTCATAAAAAAAACTATGTATTACTTGTTTGGTGTTTATTTAAAGAGGAAAAAGCTAGAATTTGAGACTAGGACTCCTATTTGTTCTACTTAATTAAATGTTAAATTTCTTTTTAAATAGTAGATTTTATTTGAATTTTCTGGTAAAGGTTGTAATTTTCTACCATTTTTAAATGCTCCTTAGGATATACAGTTTGTTTTTAAATGCGTAGTTTGAAGTTTTGATTCATTTCATTTGACTGAGACTCTTGTCTTAAAGCACAGTCTCATTACAGAAATACTTATCTTCAAGATCATTCATTTCGGTGGACCCTTAAAGCTAAAATATAGTTGAGAAATCATATCTTTTTAATTTAATTTTTAATTTAATCATATCTCTACCTAGACATTTTATATGTGGTTCTTATTACTAGTGAAGCATGAATCAAAATTTTGGATATTAGGAATACTGGATATTTTGTCCAGGGAAAATTCATAATTTAATTGGTAAAAAATGTTTAAGATGTTATTAATTGATGTTTTATTTTTATTAGTAGCTAACATATTTTGGTTTTCTTCAGCATGCATGCTATTCTCATAACTTCAAATGCATTATCTCATTGAGTTCTTAATCAATACTGTGAGATAGTTGTTATCTCCATTTTCCAAGGTTCCTTAAGCCTCACCTGAGCAAAAACTGCAATAGTAGATACATTCTAAAGCAGCTGAAAGCCTTCAATAGAAAACAATCTATATTATAAATCCTCACTTGTAGATGTTTATGATGAAACATTAAAAAGGCACTGGAGGAGGGGAAAAGCCCTCACTAGAGCTTTTAAAGTACAACACAGAGGCCTTTCACTTTTCTGCCAAATGTGAAAGTAAATGGTTGTATTGGGTGATTCTGGCTGCATATTTGTTGAGCAATTGTGCATAACCAATCACCCACTAGTGCTGGGTAGAACAGTTTGAGTTTTGCAAATGAAAAATCTATGCTTCTGGTCCTTTTTGAGTCATTCTTGCTACTCAGCCCCACAGTTGATTTGTAACATTAAGCTATTGTTTTATGGTTTAATAGTATTTTGAGTTTTCAAAAGTTAATTTGAGGAAAGTAGAGACCTTCAGATTTTAACACAAAGGTTAAATATTCAGGATTCTTCTTTTCAAACAAATATGGAAAAACATTTTTGAATATTTGCCTTTATTAATCTGCTTCACAGAATGTTACCTTTTCAGGCAAACTAATTTGTTTTTAAGAGATAAATAAATGGTAGGAACTTTAATAGGAAGTGTGCTCAAAAGTAGAAAGAATAGGTAATACTTTAATCTATGCATTTTGTCATCTTACTTTTTTTTGTTTGTTTGTTTTCTTTTTGGGGCCACACCCGGTGAGGCTCAGGAATTACTCCTGGCTATACGCTCAGAAGTCGCTCCTGGCTTGGGGGACCATATGGGATACCGGGGGAATCAAACCTCGGTCTGTCCTAGGCTAGCGCTGGCAAGGCAGACACCTTACCTCTAGTGCCACCACACCGACCCCATCTTATGTTTTTTTATTTATTATATATCTTAATTTAAATTTTTGCCAGTAAGTCTGTCCATACTTGGCTTTGCTCAGGAATTACTCCTAACTTTATACCCACAAATCACTTCTGGCAGTGCTCAGAGGACTGTACATAGTGCAAGGGTCAAACCTGAGTTGTCTATATGCAAGACAAGTACCTTACCCACTGTCTCTAAACTTACCATCTAATTCTTGAGCACCTTTATTACCTTGTACACTGCTAGGCACAGTCTGACACCATTCAAAACCTTGGAAACATCTTCAGGATAATGGTAGATTTTGAAAAGAGAGGAACATATAAATATCACTTTCTAAAGCATAACCACCTAAAATATGTATATGTGTGCAATGAAATATGAGTATAGTATTCATTTCTCTTTTCCTTGTCATATTTAATATGTAAGTCTGCTTGAATAATTTTGGCAAAAAATAATTATTCAAATATATATAATCACCATGCTTTCATATGCTTTATGTATATATTTTGTATTTTTGGGTCACATCCAGTGACACTCAGAGGTTATTCCTGGCTATGCGCTCAGAAATAGCTCCTGGTTTGGGGGACCATATGGGATGCCAGGGGATCGAACCGCGGTTGGTCCTGGATCAGCCACATGCAAGGCAAATGCCCTACCACTGCACCATAGCTCTGGTCCTGCTTTAATATATTTTTTTATTTTAAAAAAAAATAGAATATAGGGGCCAGAGCAATAGCACAGTAGGGAGGGTATTTGCCTAGCATGTGGCTAACCCTGGTTGGATCCCTGGCTTTCCATATAGTCTCCCAAGCCTGCCAGGAATAATTTCTGAGTTCAGAACCAGGAGTAACTCCTAAGTGCCATTGAGTGTGTCCCCCCAAGCAAACATAAATAAATAAATAAATAAATAAATAAATAAATAAATAAAATAGACATAGAGCTGGTTTTCAGTTCCACTGAAAGGTTTGCCTTGGGGAGGGGAACCTAGGTTTTAATTTCCAGCTTAAGGGATAATTATATAATTACATATGTCTATCTAATTATATAATCTAAATATTAAAATTGAAATATAATTTTACTAGAGATATTCAATTAATTTCTAAGGATTAAATTAATTTCTGAGCTATTATTTTAATGGTGTATTTTGACAATATTAAGTTTGAACTTAAAATTCCAGTTATAGTTAAATTTTCACATTGTTGTGCAGCCCATCTCCAAAGTATAGAAAGTACTTTCTGTACACATTAAAAAAGATATTCTTTTGAAGTAATATAATGTGTTGAAATGTTGTGGCTACTTTGCCTGCTTAAAACTCCATTGCAAAAAAGCTCAGTTTAAAATAGTGGCATATAAGCTCCATTTACATCATCATCACTGTTGTCTGTCTATTGATAATATGAATGCTTAAAATTTTGATAAAATTTAGTTTGGAAAAAATTATTTGATAGCCCCTATCTAAATTTCATTAGATTGTAAGCCTCTTGAAGGCTGGTGTGAGTATAGGTGGACTAGTGTGTTTTAATTTCCCATCTTGCTATTCTCATTAAATACTGAAATGTGTGCCTTTGACAAAGAGATTTATACACTAGAGATTTATATACTGGCATAATGGCTTTTGCACTGGCTGAATGGAGGTAGAATAGGAAATGTCCTTTCTGACTAAGTCACATGTAGAAGGTCACAGGAAGTTCTCATGATTTTATCCTGGCATAAAATCACAAACAAATTATCATTGAAGTTTCAGGAAACTCACAAAATTTTCTGTTAATTTTCCCAAATACATGGAGATTAACAATCAGATATTAGATATTGAACAATGTGCTGCTAATTTCCTTGAAATGCTGTATGTCCAAATAAATGACCAGAGTCCTGTTCTTTTCATACAAGATTTAAAACAAATTTGAAAATACCTTTTCAGTTGTCATTGCTTTCTTTCTTTCTTTTTTCTTTTTTTTTTGGGGGGGGGTCACATTCAGCAGCACTCAGGGGTTACTCTTGGCTCTATGCTCAGAAATTTCCCCTGCCAGGCACAGGGGACCATATAGGATGCTGGGATTCGAACCACCGTCCTTCTGCTTGCAAGGCAAACGCCTTACCTCCATGCTATCTCTCTGGTCCCAGTTATCATTGCTTTGGTTATATTATTTCATAAGATCTTGAGGTTTATGTTTGGATTATTCTTTTTTAAAATTATCATTAAAACACCATGATTTAGTTGAATTTTAGGCACACAATAGTCCAGAACATTTTTTTAAACAAATGAAAACTTTGAATATTTAAAGGCCTGTAGAAATAGTGCAATGTGTGAGAAGCTTGCCCTGGTACAGTTAACACAGGTTTGATCTAAAGCACCACATATGGTTTCTCGAGTCCTGCCAGAAGTAATCCATGAACAGAGTCCGGGGTAAGTTCTGAGTACTGGTGGGTGTGACCACACACACACACACACACACTCTCTCTCTCTCTCTCTCTCTCTCTCTCTCTCTCTCTCTCTCTCTCACACACACACACACACACACAGAGAGAAACTTTAAAATTATTTCATAACCATAATTCTATAAATCTAATTCAGATATGAAGAGACAGGCTGAATAGAAAACTAGAATTATTACAAGTATACACTATCAAAAGCCATCAAAAATCATAACTTTGCTTTTACTTGCATAACCTCCTTTAAAGTATTAAAAAAACTTTGGCTTTCATGGAGTGTATATGTTTCTGTCTGCATAGATATATTAGACTATATTAAAACACCTGAAACAGTATAAGTTCCACTCATAATGCCTGTAGTTATATATTAATTGTGACAAGAACAAATTATTTGGAAGATCAAAATAATGATCCCATCTGCTAAAGTGAGTAAATAAAAGTCATTAAAAATGTATACATATGCACCCACATGGGTTGAATATATTCATTTTATTACTGAATACATTTCTTATTCTGTTTCAAACATATCTTATTCTTATTATGTTATCCTTATATAAAATCATGGAGAAACTAACATTGGAGTTTCAGAAAATACACAAAATTTAATAATTAAAAATAATATAGAATATAATATAGAAAATAATATAGAATTGACTTTTAGATGTAAGAATTAAAATTTGAGCCATGATATATATCTTTATGTTGTAGACCACCAGCTTAAATTAATGAACAAGCAGGTTTTTATCTTAGAATTTGTGGAACATAACTCAAATAACAGAGCTTTTTGCTTAGTTTTCTGCCTCCCACCTGATTAATAGAGACAGCAGAACAGGTAAAAAGGAAATGTCCTGGGTAATGGCATCGCTAAAATGAATGTTTATTTACTTTTGCATATTTCAGATTCTTTAAGTTGTCATAGTATATTTCGTACCCATGAGGTTTCCTGACTAAGATTCAGTTCTCTTGTTTTAATCAATTAAAAACATAGCATTTTTTCTAATCCCTCTCTGCAGATCAACTACCACTTCTCAGTGCTTCTGTTTCAAACGTTAATAAAGTTTTCATTTCCAAAAGGTTCAAAATGACAGAACAAAATTCTCTTCTTTAAGAGCATGAAAATGACTTCTGTTTCTGTCTGTAGGTACTGGAGGACATGTTAGAGGACGAGGAAGAAGAAGATGACAAAGATGACAAGGTAATTATCTTTCCCAGCACTTGGGTACCTGGGGATGAAGAAATGTAGACATGACAATGTTTTCACAGACAGTTAAAAAAGGAGTGGAAGTGTTTTGAGTTCAGAAAATTGGACAGTGCTGTTTATCATCCTAACAATGCCACTGCATGTTGCAAAGAGGGAGAAAGGGCTATAAATCCTTTTCGCTTTTGTCCAGAGCTGGGTCAAATATTTTTCTGCCAGGAATAACAGCAACAACAACAAAAAATAATAATTCAGCTTGTCTGAAACTTGATAGCATTCGTGAAGATAACGGCAGTGACAACAGTTTTTTGAAGGGCAAAAATTTGTCCGATCTTGAGTATTACAAATCAGGCTACACTTGGGAGAAGAGGAAAGTGAGAAAATAGCAGCCTGCCTGAGTTGAACATGGATATTGTCATCTGTAATTCAGAAGGATTGCTCAGCATAGGAAGATGGGTGCAGAGGATTCCCAAGGACATTTAAATAACTCCACTACTCACTGCCCTTGCCCGGACTTGGAATGGCCCTGTGACTCCTTCCTCAGAAAAATCTCATACAGAGAGGCTCATATTTCGATTGCTGGTTGGTTTGGAGATAGAAGTCACAGTAAATAACAGCTAGTTTCTGGGACTGCTTGTATTGGTTGTTCCCCAGGGAGATGGGACAACTGGAAAGAGGAATTAGAATGACCTTGAACCATTTCAGAAGTGGTTGGAGTAGGAAGAATAGCTTTCTATGCAAGACAGGTAGTTTATCATCATTTGGAGCATTTCTAGATCTAAAATCTAAAAAAGTCCTGGAGTGAATTTGAGATGTGGGAGAGAGAATAGCATTCATCATTAACATATTTAGCATCTAACACCAGATTTTGACCTTCACTGAAATCTCTCTGACTTCTATGATAATGAAGCAGTGAAACTTTTTGAAGAAAAGAGGCAAATAGTGTATTTTAATTTATGCCTTTGGCCTTTGATTCCAAAGGAGATGTACAGTTATATACCAGTGTGAAAATTTGTCTGTGGGAAGCAAGGATTGGAAATGTCAAAAAAATTTACAGTGATTAGTTTAACTTCCCAAATGATTGCCCCTAATATTCAGTGCTAGAAAGAAAATGGACACACACACACACACACACACACACACACACACACACACACACCCCTCTCTCAACTGCTATTACAAACATTTTTAACACGATAGTGTTTTTGTTTGTTTTGGGGAGGGGTCCACACCCGGTGACACTCAGGGGTTACTCCTGGCTATTAGCTCAGAAGTGCTCCTGACTTGAGGGACCATATGGGACGCAGGGGGATCGAACTGAAGTCCGTCCTGGGTCAGCCACGTGCAAGGCAAATGCCCTACCACTGAGCTATCACTCCAGCCCCAAAATGGTAGAGCTTTTATGTGAAATTTTTACTTTGTACACCAGTCATTAGCGACATCATCAAACATAAGCTAACAAAATCTCCCTCCTGCGAAAACACATATGTGCTTGTTTTTAATGTTAAATAACATGAGCATACACTTCTGGCAGTAAATGATATGATTTATTGTTAAGGTCAGTTGTGGAGCTGAAGAGAGCCTGTATTTTAACTCACTATGCCAGCTCTGAATCATCATTTCTCTGCTGATAAATACTGAGCTGCCATCCATTTATAGCCATTTTCCTTTGCTTGTTGCTGCTTTATTATTAAAGCCACCATAAAGATCCATTTCAGCATCAGGCATTTCCTCAGAAATGTTAATAAATGGAAACCCATAGTGAAGTTAGTACTTCATTGCCCTGCTTGAAGTCAACCTGTTTGTTGCCTGTTTTTTTTTTTTGATATGTTATGCAGCTAATTTCCCATTTATGGTCATTTTTTTAGTAGAGAAGATATCAAGATAGTAAAATAAATAGCATACCATGTTCCACCAGTTCTCCCAAAACAGAAGTTTTGAAGGTAAAAAATTCCAGGGTGGAAACCAGGCCAAATTTCCAAATGGCATCTTTGTACTCTTGTATGTGGTTTTCTAAAAATGACACCTGGTTTTAGTACAATTTCAGATCTAGTTACCAAAATTGATCAAAAGTTAGTGCTCAAATTACCATGTGTATTTAAGAATATTCTTTAGTACAAGATGGGGGCAGTGTGCTTTTCTTATGTGAACTGATTTTTCATAAATCCAGCCTTTTGAATTGGTATTGTCTAAAAAGGATTATCTTTACTTATGATATAATTAATGACATTAAAAATCTAAAAAATTAAATTGCCTAATGCAGCAATTTACAATAGAGTTACAGTGACTCAATTATAGGAAGAAGACTCTTAGAAGGCTCTCCTAGAAATACAGTTTTACTATAAGAAATGGACATCTAAAAGGAATCAGAAGTTTCTATTTCCCCAATTCATTTTTGCCTGACTCTAAAAATAGTCTGTTACAAGTGTTGGCCATCAATGCATTCAAGTGGGAGAAGGGTGATTTCCTACTTCTAAAAAAATGTATTGGTCCCTCTATTTAAAGTTTGTGTATATAGTCATGCATAATGGAATTTCATAAGAAAACAAATGTATTTTTTCCCATATGAGCAGGTACCAATCTTTAGGTCTCATTATTTCTGTTTTCTCATATGGTCTAATAGTAGGGTGAGGTCAGTGGGTCCTCTTATAAGATAAAAGTAAAAAAGATTAATAAATGTGCCAAAGCCTCACTTTAATTGAACCTGAAGCATATGTTGCAAGTATGTAAAATATGTCCCAGATGTTTCGCAGGGTTAGTGTCTTGGCTTTCCCTGATTACCACAAGGCAGCTATTAGTCCTCTAACCTTTGGACTTGGGGGTAAATGGGGTATTACGTGGCATAGAATGAGAGCACCTGTTTTCCATTCAGCAAAGACCCCTGGCAGGCTTTGCCTAAGCCCATCCATATGTTTTCACTTAGCAGATTGTTGGACGATTATGAAAAGTGTCTTTCTTTAGAGCCAGCATTGATATTAGTCACTCACAATGAAAGGGCAAGTCATTGGCTACTTGACAGGGTCCGTGTGGGCATAAACTGAAGTCATTTATTTCATTTGAGCTTGGAGTGTTTTCCTTTGGTATAATTATTGAAATGACACATACACAGGTATATGAAACTAGCAACAAAGGTTATAATCAATTAACACCATCATTATGTGATATTTCCGTCAGTGATGATTTTAGCACCTGGGAAGACTTGGGTTAAAGTTGACCAAAACTAACTCATGGTTTATCTTGATTCCAAAATCTTTATCTTGTGTGTGTGAGGATTTTTTTTTCAAATGTACCCCTCCACCTTTCTTTTTAATTGCAATAGCAAATCATCATTTAGGGTGAAGGTTTAGATTCTCCATTCTTGATCATCATCCTAAACTGTAAAGTCCACACTACTTAAATCTAAAATTGGGTGACTTTTCTCTTAATCCAGTTCCATAGTTTTCACAAAGGCAGAGAAGGATTTTAAATTGTGAATATTAGTTACAAATTATTGGAATTTTAATATTTTCAGTTCTGTGCATTATGTATATAGCAGTACTGGGTTAAGCTGTGCCAGAGATTAAATTTTTCCTGAATTAAACGTTCGAAAGACATCATACTGTGTTCTCAGTTTTTTTTGTTATATAGAGCATTCTCTGTCATCAACCACTAAGTCACAGTTTGATCTGATTTTTGACCTGACACCAAATCCTGCCTTTGTGGTTAATAGAATATCTTAGTAAATAAAGCTCAGTTAAATTGCCTGGGTGGGGCACTCAACAAGCCATATAATAATGTTTTTCACTCTGTTATATATAATAATGCTGTGGTCAATCTGCATAATCTAGACATCAAATTAATGAAGATCAGCTTTCGTTTTGTAGCTTAAAAAGTTTAGGCATGCTTCCCATGGTATACCCTAACATTGTAATAAGATCCAGCTGCACTATCAGGAAGCAGAAGATAGAATGCAGGTTTTCCTCAGGAAAAGCCTGGATTCAAATGCATGGAATTCTAGTAATGTTTATTGATAAAAGATATTAAAATGTTCAGGCATTTATGCTTACATTGCTCTCCTTTTTTTCCACCAGTATGTCAAGGTTACTGTATTTCAAGATAACTAGATGCAATGAATGAAACATAACTGAATTACTTTAAAACACACAGATTGTTTGCTTTAATTCTTAAAATCTGTGTTTTTTTTTTATTTGATTCTCCAGTCTTAAAAATGTATACAATACACCGAGCATGCATACATCTTTACATCTTAATCAAGTGCAAGGGAGAAAAAAAGAGATAACTCTGATATGTGGTATGAAAGAAGATATTAATATGACAAAATACCACACGGTGGGAAAAAATACAGATTTGGACAATAGAAAATACATGAACTAGGTGGAAAAATTATTCTTAAAAATTCTCTCATGTTTAGCTAGAAATAACTTCATATTAATCAATTAGGTTTTTATTGTTGTATATCAAATTATCACAACTTAGTATTTAATATCATTACACATTTATTATCTTAGTTCAATAAGTCAGAATTCCAGTCATTGTATTCTCTGCGAGAGAGTCTCATATTCACGGTATCAATCAGGTTGAGTCAACTGGTTTATGCGTATTGTTGCGGAATTTCCTAGTGACTAGTTTCTGTGACCCCTTCTATTGTTGTATTCATCAGTGGAGAAATTTCTTGTGGTGAAACTCACTCAGTTCTTCAGTCTTTCTTTAGGAATATCTAGTCTCTTTATGGAATCATCTGATTAAGCAAGGCTCACCAAACTTGTCTCCCTTTCTTTTTTTCTTTATGCCTTTTGTTTATTGTTCTTGGGCCACACCCAGCAGTGTGTAGGCTTACAGAGCCAGAGATGTCTCCTGGCTCTGTGCTCAGAGACTACTCCTTGTGGGTCCTTCATATGGGATTAGCTGCATGCAAGGTAAATGCCCTGCCCACTATACTATCTCTCTGGCCCCATGATCTTCATTTTTTTGTGCTAGGTAATGTGATCTCATTATAGGTATAAGTATTTCACCATATTCCAAAATTCTCCCTCACACACAAAATTAGGGAACTTAGGACAGAAGGAGAGTACAGCAATAGGGCATTTTCCTTGTATAGGTTCAATCTTTGACAAGACATATGTGCCCTTAAGTTTCACCAGGAGTGATCTCTGAGTGTTGTTAAGAGTGAACCTTAAGCATCAAAACATATCTACTCCCCACACCCCAAAGTCGGACATATTACAGAAATTATAAATCAGAAAATGTAACTTTACCTACTATTACTTATCCTACTACTACTACTACCTACTACTACTACCCATTCTCTAAAAAAAAAACAAAAACAAAACAGTCATTATCTTTTTGAATAGGATTTCTATTTGCCTAGACTTTGTCCTTTCCCTTACTATGTCCTTTCAAAGATTATAGGGAAAATAGCAAAGAAATATATCATAATTTTAACGCAATATAAATCACTTGCTTATTATCTCATTCTTATGTGGGCTGTGGAGGTCTCCATCTTGGTTTGTGAAGAAGAACAAGTAGAATAATATTGGTGAAGCTGAACAGATAGTATGGGAAGTAAGGTACTTGCCTTGCATGCAGGTCACCCCAGTTTAAATCCCCAGCCTTGCATTTAGCACCCACAACTGCCCAGTGCAGCTAAGAGTGATTCTTGGATTCAGAACCAGGTATATGCCCTGAGACCTCTGGGTATTTCCCCCCCCCAAAATAAATACTCTCTGAGAAAGCCAAACTTTATTTTATTTATTTATTTGGTTTTTAGAGCACATTTATACCTGGGTCTGTGTTCAGGGGTCATTCTTGATAGACTTATGGAGTGCAAGTGAGTGAATCCAGGTCAGCAATGTGCAAGATAAGCTCCCACATGCTATTCTATCTCTCCAGCCCCAAAAGCTATGCTTTATCCCTATTTAAAATGACTGCCAAAGGGGTCAACAGGTGAAAGAGAAAAGGTAACATTCAGGTTTTCCAAGTTTAGCAGTTTTATTATTTCTAATTATAAGGTTTTCAGACAAATAAGAAAAATCAAAATATAGACGCAAATTGTTGCAAGTACGTTTTAGGGCTGTGATAGCACCAGTAGGGAATATTTTTTCCATCCTATTATGTATGATAGGCAAATAATCACCTTCTCTCTCCCTGTAGTTCCTAAAGATGTCCCTGGTCTAAACCCTGGAACCTTTGAATGTATTACATTACTTCATAAGCATATGGTAACAGCTGGAATAAAGGTTGCTATCATATAACTTTGCAATAAGGAGACTATTCTGAATTTTCTAAGTGGGACCAATACAATCACATGCTCCAAAGTGGAAGAGGTCTTAGATGGTGTAGCAACTGAAAGGTTATTTGTTGTGGTAAAATCCAATATTTTTTGCCATCCCGGTGTGAACAAGTTGCTGAAGTATCTGAACAAGTTGAAGGTAGAGCTAGCTCAGCTATAATTCACCAAAATGACAGGTAGTGGGACCAGAAAGATAGCACAGCAGTAGGGTGTTTGCCTTGCATGTGGGATGGACCTGGGATTGACCTGGGATGAACGTAGGTTCAATTCCCACAATCTCCCATGGTTCCCCAAGTCTGCCAGGAGCATTTTCAGAGCACAGAACTGGGAGTAACCTCTGAGTGCTGCTGGGTGTGGCCCAAAAACAAAAATAAAGAAATAATTTTTAAAAATGATAGGTAGGAAGGCCATCCAGAATGCTCCATTATCTGAGCTTTCCATGTCCATCATCCTTATTCTCACCACCATTTAGCAGAATCAGAATATCAAGAAGTTTAATAAAGACAAAAGTACAAATTCCATAATCTATACACAGGAAAGTGTCCTAGGCATCACAGGTTTGATGAGCATTAGGATAAAATGAATATCAAGAAACAGCAGTAGAAAGAACAGCTGTATCATACCCAATGAGAGAGGATCCAATTAGGGACATTATCATTAAACAAAAACTGGCAGTAAGAAGCTGCTGTTACTAGTTATTAGCTATTGTTACTAGGAGAAAAAAGTGACTACAAGCTAAGAAGTGTGAGAAATCTTGGAAAGTGGAAAGAACACAGGAATGAATTTCCTTGTAGAGTTCCATAGAGAGGCATGGAATCTTGTCCTCCTCTTGATTTTTAACAAGTGAAATACTCAATTTCAGTTTCTGAACTGTTGAACTACAAGATTGATTTTCATTGCAATAGAAATAAAAACTGATACAAAAGGTCAGAAAAAATAAAAGAAATGATATTTTGAAAGGATTAAAATGATAAATCTTGATTAGGTGACTAAGAGAGAAAAAATTATGACAAGAGAAATCATGAATAAAAGAGATGAAATTATGACAGATAATACAGTCAGGATTATAAAAGACACCTGTGAACATCTATATGCAAAAAGAAATGAAAATATAAAAGAAATGGACACATTTAAATTTAAGATTGACCCAAGAAGAAATAGACTAATTACAAATACAGAAATAAAAAATATGAATTAGAAATCTCTATAAGAACAAAAGCCCAGGACCAGAAAAAAAGACATACAGATGGCCAATATTCACATAAGTGGATGTTCAGTTTAATTTATTACTAGGGAAATGCGAATAAAAAACACAATGAGATTTAACATCTCACATGTGAGTAGTATATTTCAAAAAGACTGAAAATAATAAGTATTGGGGAGGATGCAGAGAAACAGAATCTCTGGCCTACTTTTGGTGGGATTGTAAATTCGTTCAGCTCCAGTGAAGATCAGTATACCAGAATAGGGCCAGAAAAATAATACAGACAGTAAGGCTTTTATTTTGAATGTAGCTGACCTATTCAAATCTCCAGTGTCCTCTGAACACTACAAGAGGTAATTCCTGAGTGCAGAGTCAGGAGTAACCTCCTGAGCATAGCCAGGTGTGATACAAAGCCTCCCCAAGAAAGCACAAAACAGAACTATCATATGACCTAGCAATACCACCCCCAAATATTTATGCAAATAATATGAAAACACTAATTCAAAAAGATATGTAAACAACTATGTTTTCACTGACATTCTTCACAATAGTCAAGACAAGCATGAAACCTAAATGCCTATTGGCTGGCTGATGGCTGGTTAGAGAAGTTGATGTATGTATATATATATATATATATATATATATATATATATATATGTGTGTGTGTGTGTATGTATATATATATGTGTGTGTATGTATATATATGTATATATATTCAATAACATATTACTCAGGTTTTAGGGGATTTTTTGTGAGGGAGTTGGGGATTACTCAGACTATGCACTCAGAAGTTACTCCTTGGCAGGCTTGGGGACCATATGTGATACTGGGGATCAAACCCATGTCTGTCCACGGTCAGCCATGTGCAAGGCAAACACCCTACTCACTGTGATATCACTCCAAACCCATTACTCCATTCGTTAAAAATGATAAAAGCTTGCCTTTTGTGATATTATGGATAGAACTTGAAGGGGTTATGCAAAGAAAAATAAATTAGTAAGTGAATGGCAATTCCTGTATGTTTTCTCTCATATGTGGGTGATAGATGTCCAAAATCAAATAAACTAACAAAATAACAACAAAAATCACACCTCAAAGTTCTCCAGAGCTACTCCTGAAACATTGCTCCGAAGGTTCTCCTAGAATTGTCCTTGGAGCACCATGCTGTAATAGGGTTTGTGTCTCCATCATGCAGCACAGCCCAATGCACTATCTCATCATCACCCCAACACCCAAATACCTCTTAAACTGTACAATATGTTGTTACCAAAGTGGGAAGAGTAGGAAATGGAAGAAATGGGTAAAGAGGATCTCTATGACCAGAATATATGGGTGCACTGAAGCCTATACACAGAGAGATGTGCGGCTGTACCCTAAAATTCATATAAGACTGTAGATCAATAGAAAGCCAATAAAAGTTTAATCTAGGGCCCGGAGAGATAGCTCAGCAGCGTTTGCCTTGCAAGCAGCTGATCCAGGACCAAAGGTGGTTGGTTCGAATCCCGGTGTCCCATATGGTCCCCCGTGCCTGCCAGGAGCTATTTCTGAGCAGACAGCCAGGAGTAACACCTGAGCATCGCCGGGTGTGACCCAAAAACCAAAAAAAAAAAAAGTTTAATCTAAAATAAATATAAGTAAAAGGCTTAAAGGCTTATTTTATTTAGCTCCCGCCCGACAAGAAAAATATAGAGCTATATTGCATAAGCCTTCAGGGTTATGGTAATTTATTACAGACACTATAGAAGCTACTCAGGAGTCCAAGAACAGCATTTTCTATCCCTCTCCAAAAAAATTTTTAAATCTGCATGCCTAATTTTTTCTTACAAGTTCAGCCATGCTCTTCAAGATGTTTCTTTATTCAATGTGGAAGCTGAAAACTATCATCCAATAGTAAATATTTGTATCCAAGTTATCTTAGTTTTTATTAAGGAGGATCCTATCATACATGGGAAGAGCTAAGTGACCCATTAGACTTGAGTTAGAGTCATTGCCTTTAGGAGCCATTATTATGATCATCGATGCATGGAATATTGAGGCA
The DNA here is from genome assembly GCF_024139225.1 of Suncus etruscus. NCBI lineage: Eukaryota > Metazoa > Chordata > Mammalia > Eulipotyphla > Soricidae > Suncus > Suncus etruscus. The sequence continues at coordinate 151,027,051 of NC_064849.1, read as the reverse complement.
TGGTTAACTTTATTTTTCTTCTTGGAGAAAGGAGATTCACAGGCAGTGTTCAGGGGGCTCTGGGACCTCTCTAAGCAATGTGCTTGTGGTTTAATGCAAGGACCCACGTGTGCCCTGGCTTGCTTTGTTCCTGCAATATCAGGGATTAGCCAGGCCAATTTGGACATCAAACCCAATCAGTCATATATAAGGCATGCACCTTATCTTTTGCATTATCTCTCTGGCCCTTTCAATACTTAACAGAAAAATTTTATTTTCTTACAAGAATCATTTTATTCCTTAATATGTTTCACTGTGAGAAGTGCCAAGCTCCCGAGAGAGAACTTAAGTGGAAGTGCTTATAGAAAGAATCCTGAGTTCAATTGCCGGCACAGCATGGCCTCCAGAGCATTGCCAGGTGTGGCCCTGGTATTTCATCCTGACTCCAGTACCACCATGCCTGATTGTTGCCGGGCAACAATCTTTTACCCTATAAAAGCTAAATTATATTAAATAAATAAAGAAGAAAAAGTGGTAGGGCACCATAATTTAGTCTTTGATTCTTTGAGAATCAGAAGAATATTTCTCTTGGGGGAAAAAAAACATAAAAATAAAAAGCTTTTTTATGTAGTTTTTAAACTATAGAAATTGAATGAGTTTATCATGAATATAAATTGTATTTATAGAATAATATCTCTTATTACATCATCTTCTTGACTTGCTTTTTTCCATTAAATACCTAAAACAAATACAAATTTTTAGGTGAAAATAAAGTTTTATCCAGTTCAAAAGTAAAGTTCAACAAGATTGATGTTTGACTTTTATACTGGAATTATGGAGTAGTATTGATGGTTCAGTGAGCTTGGCATTTTGACAATTGTTTACTCTGACTTTTCATGTTTCATGACCATGAAAGCCTAAGACACTTGGCAAGAGAAAACAGTGACAAACACAATAAGCAACTGCTGAGGCCTTTGTTAAATAGCTCTTTGGAATAATGATAGTCATAAGTAGTGGCTTTTATCTTTCTCTGCCTACAGACAAGCATTAGTGGTTGAAAACTACTAAGACACAAGTAGATTCCTAGATTATTTTTTAAGTTGTATTATTTTATATAAGTGCCATGATTTACAAAGTTGTTTATAATACAGTTGTTTCTGGGATTTAATATTACAACACTAATCCCACCACCACTGTAATATTCCCTCACCATTTTCCCCAGTTTTTCAACTACCCTCAAGCCTTTCCCCAATCAAGGCACAAAATTTACTTTATGTTTCTTGTTACAACTAAATGGTAATAGATTTATTGAAAATAAACTTAATTAAAAGAAAATTTGTGAAAATTATTACACCTCACAATGGGGTCATTAAGTCATTGTCTGAAGTTTTATTAAGCTGTTTGTTGCTAGTTGAGCATTCTGTTATTGGTTGTTTGTTGAGCTTAGGTGGCTCATATGCCTCTTATATGCTCATATAACCTCTTATATGCTTTTTACCTACTTATACCTTCACCTCTAGTTTTGTGTGCTCCTACTAGGTTGTCAGTCTTGAAAAAACAAAATGAGTAATTCTCTAGGAATTTCAGGATCTGTGGACTAGAACAGTGACTTGACATGGAGGCAGTTGTGTTTGTGGATGTGGCTTCTGAGGATTCAGGAAGTATGTAGGGGTGAGATAAAGCTGCCCAACCTTATCCCAAGATCCCAGAGTTTTCAGCCCCCAAATTGGCATACTTGGAGTTTTATCAGTTAGGTGTATCTGCAGAGATCATTGGTAACACACTGAATTTGAACCATTGATATGGTGATGATTATGGGATATGATGCAGTTACTGAGGCTTCAACGGTCAGGAATTTGGCCTGTCTTCCTTTAGAAGTAACCCCCAGAGTTTTTAGTTATGAAACCAGTGTACTCATGAATTTTCAAACTTGGCTTGCATCTCTCCTGAGAATAAAGTGAGTCTCTGAAACTGGCTGATGAGCTGACATGGCAGTGGCAGTTGTGGGATGTGGATATTGAGTTCTCCAATGTTCTTGCTAAAGTCATCTATGTCAATGAGTTTATCTTTTGAAAAGTGAAATATGAACATTTTGTAGCTTAAACATAAAAGGTTTAATATTTATGTTTTAATATTAAGGCTATTGAAGTCAGACTTTGCTTTCAGAATTGGCTAATGCATCAGAAGTCTATGAATTTCTTCCCAAAATCATGTTGACAAGCTTTGTCACCCCTCATTCCAATCTGCAGAAATACCTGTCCAGCTCAGAATATTTAGCAAGATATCTATCAACAAAGTGCTCTTCTGGAGTATTGGTTGAGATAACAGTATTTAAATGGAAAGATTTACCTAGATAATTAGGCAAGTCTGTCAAGTAAAACATGCCTTAGATGAGTTCTTTCCCCTTGTGTTATTCTAATCATTGATTTCCATTGCCTTAAAAATAAAAATCTTCATAAATTTCATCTGGAGGTCAAGAAATATTTCAAGGCAGGTCTTCTGGAAAGCTAATTTAGTTTTGTGTGGCATCGATGAACTTCCTCTTCTCTCATTTCTTGACAAAGCCTCTTGAAATAGCAGTGTGTCAGCCCTGGCTCTCAGGAGGGTTGACACCATTTGTAGAAATAGACATGATTTTTTTAGGATTGTTGGCAGAGTCGTTGACACCAGCTGACACCACTGCATGTGGAGATGAGGAGCATCTTTCTTCACCAAAGCAGCAGAACCAGATGTGTTGCCAAGCATCACAGATGCTTTATCTAAACCCAGAATGCCAAGATTTTTATTCTGCCTGAAAGTTTGTTTGGCAAAGAAAATCTTCACCATGTTAAAGACATTGACGTTGCAGATTCTAAAAGAGTTCGCGAAGTAGGAATTCTTCCTTGATTATAAGAATTTGCCAACAGAAGTTGACTATTCAAATAGAGGTATCTATTTTCATTAAGTTTTATGAAAAGGTGAAATATTAAAGAAATATCAAAAGTTTTATTATATTGACATCATTTGATGAAAAGATGACTTTAGAAATATGTAACTGTTTCAAAATATTTTAATGGTAAGGTTACTTTCTTTGGGTGAAGGACCAAAGTGATAGTACTGTGGGTAAAGCACTTGCCTTGCATGCTGCTGATCTGCGTTTGCTCCAAAGAATCACATGTAGACCCCCAAGTCCCATCAGAAGTGATCCCCAAGTACAGAACTAGGAGCAAGCCCTGAGCACAACTGGGTATTATTCAAAATCCCCTCCCCCAAAAAGGTTCATCTTTGTGAGATGGACTAAAAAATATTTTAATGCACATCTTTTTTTCTTGGAAAAATTCTAAATGTAGGTAAAACTCTAGTCATTAAAAATCAAGATGCTTTTAAGGCCATAGAAAAAATCAGTCAGAAAAATATTTGCTTTACATGCTATCAACCCTATTTTGATTTCTGAGACCACGGCTGGTTCCCTGAGTAGCATTAGGAGTGATCCTGAGCACAGAAACAGGAGTAATTTCTGAGCATACATGACATTTAGCCTCAATGAAGACAAACAGAAAATAAAAATAAAGATGATTTTGTACAAGTAATAAGATCCACAGTATCTAATAGGTCTTTTGGGCTCGATACTTTTAGCTTAAGTTATTCCTTTTATTTTATTTATTTTATTTTTCAACTGGCAATAAACTTACCACATTAAAATAATTTGGGTTAAATATTTTGGATTTTACCTATAAGTATTATAAAATAGGTATGGAAATGTTATTGAAAAAGTTCCGGGGCCGGCGAGGTGGCGCTAGAGTTAAGGTCTGCCTTGCAAACGCTAGCCAAGGAAGGGCCATGGTTCGATCCCCTGGGGTCCCATATGGTCCTCCCAAGCCAGGGGCAATTTCTGAGCGCTTAGCCAGGAGTAACCCCTGAGCATCAAACGGATGTGGCCTGAAAAACTAAACTAAACTAAACTAAACTAAAATAAAATAAAATAAAATAATAAAATAAAATAAATAATATAATAAAATAAATAAAATAAAATAAAATAATAAAATAAAATAAATAAAATAAAAAAGAAAGAAAGAAAAAGTTCCAATTTAAGATGTACTCAAAGTAAACAAAGATGTTTCACTATAACTGTGATAGTGGGACGTGCTTTCTAAGATTCCTATATGTAGTAAACTGTTTTAGAAGTCTTAACATGGTAGTGGCAATATCAACATCCTCTGTTTACTTTGAGTAACATTGATGGCAAATGGCTTTCTGTTAAAAAATATACTTCCCTGACCACTGACCTCAGGTTTGGACTAACACACCACTTTTAGTGCACGGAATTTACGAGGTGATCTGGGGGGGTCCCTGCTCACAACTCCCACAGAGCTAAGATCCATGAGAATAAGGTTTGGGGGGAGTTGGGCCTATTCTCACTGGCCTTTCTGCCCTGAGCTGGCTTTGGGCTTTTCTGATGGTGGCTGAGAAGTCCAGAGTTGGAAGGGTGGGGCCACACTATTTAAAAAAAATATTCATAGATCATCTTTGGCTCTTCCACCATGCCTTTTCTTATACAGTATATCTGGAATTGTCCACACAGGATGTCCTGGAATAAAGATGCTATAGAGTCATATATCGAGCTATATGATGTGCACAGCAATGAAAACAAAAACCCATTCTTCTGTTTGGAATATAGATCAAGTGAATACATTTGTTGCACTATGAGACTCTAAATTCAATTCTCAGATTTTTTACTCCCCCATACCAGACACCATTAACTGTGGCCCCCATCAATACATCAACAACAAAACTTTTGTTTATATGTTTCTAAAATTTTGAGATTTTGATATGCATCATAATTTAGTCTGGGCTGAAGATACAGCATACAGTATTACTTTATATAAATAAATGTCTTGATTTCAATATTTTCATATAAAATAAAACATTTAATATAAGTAAACAAGCTCTCATGAACAAAATTTTAAATATTCTTCTTTCTAAATTTGTAGATCTATCCCACCCCCTCAATCCTAATCTCAGATATATGTTAAATAATCTTTCTGTGTGTCTCTTTCATTGAAAAAAATGACACTCCTACCCTTCCAATAATATACATTTAGTATCTATCCACTGAATAGACCAGGGGTGGCGAACACGCGGCTCTTGAGCCGCATGCGGCTCCCAGCCAAAATGAATGTGGCTCTTTGCCTCTTCTCATGATTTCATATACTGTGGCTCTTTGCCAAGTTTGGATTTTGTTCTGCTGCTTCTAAGGAGGGACCTCTGAGGAGAGATCTCAGGCTGCGTCCTCCCGTCTCCCATCCCTCGGAAACAACTGCACGGGCCAGCGAGCGGGGGACCCGTGTGTCACATGTTGTGTCACATCTGACCGTTAGTTCTTAGTGTGGAGGACGCAGCACACCCTCACCATCACTGCAGGATTTTTACCCTCACTCAAAATGGCAAAATGCAATATGTGTTTCATATATTATTGTTAAAATTATATGCCTTTGTGTGAGTTGCCATTGTCTGTTTTGGCAGGTCACTGCGTGGTGTGGCTCTCTGACTCTCACAGTTTAAAATTTTGGCTCTTTGTGTCGAACTTGTTCGCCACCCCTGAAATAGACAAAGGCAAATCTGATTTAATATGAGCCTTCTCTGACTTACTTTTTGAATGAACTAATAGATATAATGCAGTGGGGAAAATGATAGAATAACAATAGGAACAGAATTGTGAGATGGGGTGAAACAAGAGGATTATCATTGAAAATAGCCAGAAAAAAATTTGAAGAGAAAATAATAGTTTAAGTTAAAGTGAAGAAAGAGCATATTATGAAAGCCAAGAGTATGTGTTGTAGTAAGAGAATAAAATGAAAGAGTAGAAATGGAGGAAAATAAAACTGAAAAGGTAAAATTAAGGTTGTGAAGGCTTTACCTGTAATCTGGGGAATCTGAATTATTATCTCCCAGGAATGGAGAATTAAATGCAGAAATAAAGCACAGAATTATTGCAGTGAAATTTTAGCTTAAAGAAGATAATTTTAATTCTCAAAGAAATGAGAGTGCATGCAGCATAAACACAAGGAAGTAAGGGAAAGCAAAGATGTATAAAATATTGAAGTGAATGCTGTCTGGAAAATCATAAATTTAAGCAAATGAGTAGATTAAAATTTTAAAAAGGGCAAGAAAGATGCCTCTGTATTTAGGAACAAAGAAGTCACCCAAAGCTGTAGTCAAAGATGTAGTCAGTGATGCAATCAGATGTTCTATTTGCCAAGTGTATCTGTTTTATAATTCACTATGCAGTAACTGAAATTAAAAATTGGTGAAATAGTACAAGAGAGTCTAGACTTGCCAAGGATTCAATATTTGAACCCTGACTCATAAACAAGTATACAGGACTCTAGGTGGTTCACTGCTTAGTACAACACTCAGCACATTGCAGTGTTACATTATTAGCCCTGTTGACCTGACCTTGTACCAAAAACAAAATATCGAGAAGATCGTTGGTGTTCCCAATGATTCCTTTTCTAATCATATGCACTATATTAAGTAGATAATTGCATGGATCCTAAATTCCAAGTTCTCTAATTTTTCCTTGGAAATGGGGGGATGGACCACACCTTGTGCTCAAGACTTACTTTGGGTTATGGGCTCAGGGATCATGCTTGATGTTTTGTTTTATTCTGGTTTGGTTTGGTGTGTGGGCCACACCCATTGAAGCTCAGAGGTTACTCCTAGCTCTGCACTCAGAAATCGCTCCTGGCTTGAGGGACCTTATGGGACACTGGGGATCGAACCAAGGTCAATCCTGGGTCAGCCAAGTGCAAGACAAATGCCTTACCACTGTGCAACCACTAAGGACCACTGCTTAATGTTTTCAGATAAAAATATGTATGTCACATGCAAGGCAGACACTTATACACTGTACAATGTATTCAGCTCTGGGTTCTAATATCTATAAGGAAAAGTTCTTCATTCAACTTCATGTCAACTCTGATGACAGTTTATTAAATTTGCTTTAGCATATTTGGGAATTATTCTATTTGCTATGATTAACTGAGTATGATTAACTGTATTCACTTTTATATTTTATTCTGTAAATGATACATGATGACATTTAAAAATATGGTACTGGGGCCTGGCAAGTGTGAGGCAATGAATATAAACCCTGAGCCACTGAATGTGTGAAGAGATTTTGACAATTCCACTGTCCAAGATTTCTTGCAAAGCCAAAAAATTTTACCACTTTATAAATAAAATGATTGCTCACAGAATAAGAGAAAAATAACTTTGGCAATTCTGCATTATGTATTTGAAGGTTGGTAAGAAAGTAACCCCGAAAATTCTTATTACAGGAAAAGGAAAATCTAATTATGTGTGGTGATAGATCTTAACTAAACTTATTTTGTTAATAATTTTTAATATAGGGGCCAGAGAGATAGCATGGAAATAGGGCTTTTGCCTTGCATGCAGAAGGATGGTGATTCACATTCCAGCATCCCATATGGTCCCCCAAGCCTGCCAGGAGTGATTTCTGAGTGTAGAGCCAGGAGTAACCCCTGTGTGCTGCCAGGTGTGACCCAAAAAACAAAATTAATAAATAAATGAAATTTTAACATATATCAAATCATATCACACACCCAAAATGAATATATTAGTGTCAATTATGTCTTTATTTAAAAACACTAATATAGTAATATCTTCTATTCATATCACTAATTTATATAACCTGGGTTATGATGGTATCTTCAAAAATTATAAAGGAACACATATCACAACTAATATCTATCTTATGTTTGTTATAAATAAATATATTAGAAAATGACAATAAAGCTATATGATCACATATTTTTTTAGTGAAAATAACTTAGGCAATAGGACAAGATAAGTAAGAAATGAGTCTTTAAAGTAAAGAAATATGACAGTAATGCCGGAAAGAAATTTCAACAAAGTAACATGTAGAGAAATTTTTAAGTACATATTATTTTTAAAACTTATAAAAGTTGGGTTGAACTTTACTTATTTTTGATTTACAACGTCATGATTTACAAATTTATTTGTAATAAGTGTTTCAGGTGTACAGTATCTCAACACCAATCCTACAATCAGTGTGACTTTCCCTCTACCCATATTCCCAGGTTCCCTCCTACCTCCTAACCTGCCTCCCTGGCAGACACATTTATAAGTTTATTGTAGTTGGATCTCCTGCTTATAGTATTGTTGACTCTGTTATTTATATATTTACATGTATATACATATACATGTCTATATATACATAAGTCATCCCTATGCCAGCAATATTCTTTTAAACTAAAATTTACGTTAGATGAATGATGATATGTCTATTGAGATTATTTGCTCACATAAGACCTTAATATGTTCCAAAGGACCCATCCTTACTATAGTTAAAGATCACAATAACACTCTTTTTGGCTTGCCTATATCATTCCCATGGTTCCCTATCAGGAAAATTTGGTGGCTAAGTGGCTAAGAATAGAAAGCAGATAATAAGATTAACTTAAAGATGTTGAGTTTAGAAACCAGCTAATTTATCTTATGAAGAAGCTAAGTCCAGGAATCAGGTAACTTGTCTAAGGGGGACATAAGTGAGGTCAGGAAATGAATCCTCTAATTTTTCTTCCAAGACAAGTTGTAGCAAAGCATGTGGGCCCACCTAAAGATGATGAGTTGGTCACATGGAAGCAATTGTGCAAACTCATAGTATTGTCCTGTTCAAGGAGAGGAAAAAAGTGTTTGATACTGCCTAGATCACTTTTCTCTATTACTAGATCTTGACAACTTCCAAAAAATAATGGTAACAAGTGCATATACTGCCTTTTGCCTATTCTATGTGTTTTTAATAAACAGCCTAGGTCTAATATGAAAACAAGAGCTGTCTATGAAAAAGAAGGAAAAATATAGTTTTATGAAAAAATTTAATTCTTAAACCATTTTTATTGAAGTGCCAGGTTTACAATATAATGAGTGTGGGGTCTGAGCTTGCAGTTCACACAAGAAATTAGACAGGTCATGGGAGAAAATGCATTTTCAGCCAGGGATTATCAAGCAGCATCTTGGATCTTACTGAGCCAGCCAGGTTCTTTTTTTTTTTTTTTTTTTTTTTTTTATACTATGGCTTTCCCTGCCATTTTTATTAGCCAGTTTAACATAAAACACCAGAAGGTCAGATTTGACATAATTAAGGATACTTGTGCTAATTAACTCAAAAAAAAAGTGAATGGAAAAAGAAAAGTGATTTTACAGGTGTATGACAACAATCCCCCCCTTTTCTACTTGTTAAAGACCAATGGATGGGAAAAGTATTAGATAGTGATCAGCTGATGCAGTAATCTGTCATTAAAGAGTAGTCAAGGTGAGATAATGATCTCCTTTGGCTGATCAGAATCACCAAAGATCCACTAGAAGAAGCCACTTCATGTGGTCAGCTAGGTTGCATCAGTCACTATTTCTTGTAGCACAAATCTGATAAGATACAGAAGGGAATGCTCCAAGGCCAAAAATGCAAGGTGTTAGAGGACTAGAGAAGATGTTTTGCTTACAACACAGACAGACACACACACATTCACACATCCACAGTTGATCAGAGCCCATGATTGGCTGGCTGTAGTTTATTGAAGGCCTTGGACCTTTCACAAAGCACCCTATGCAGAAGGGTGGTAAGCACTGGCATCTGGAACACTGTTCTGAGTCTTCCTTCACTCCCCTTCAGTTGAGTATACTCACATATATGCATCATTCCAACCTCACACCCATGACAGGAGAGCTCACTTCCCTCACCAGTGTCCCAAGAACCCGTCACATTCCATCCCAAGTAAGTTCAGTTCTGTAACCAAAATCTTCACTGCTGATGACTATCCATTTGTTGATCACTTACTCTGTATCTTTTGTTATCTCACATTTTGGCTAAATCTCTCTCTTTTCTTTTTATATTGTAAAGGTGATAATCCCTACATATATATAATACCATGGATTAGGAATGCTTTGTAAAAAAATCTTTAAAAATATTTATTTAAATAAAATTCACCACATAGTTATATAGTTGAGCATAATACATTTTTTTCAGATAAGTGAAAGCAAAGTTATTGGGGAAAAACAGAAAGTAAAAAATAACAGGAAGGAAGAAAGGAAGGACGGAGGGAGGGAGGGAGGAAGGAAGGAAGGAGGGAGGGAGTGAAGGATGGAGAAAAGGAGGGAGGAAGGAAGGAGGGAGGGAGGGAGGGAGTGAAGGAGGGAGGGAAGGAGGAAGGAGGGAGGGAAGAAGGAGGGAGGGAGGGAAGAAAGGAAGGAAGGAAGGAAGGAAGGGAGGAAGGAAGGAGGGAGAAAAGGGAAGGAGGGAGAGAATGGGGGAGGGAGGAAGGAATTAAAAGATCTTGGAAATCTCAAACAATCAGTTGTAGGCACTTAAAGTAGCTTGGTCCAGACTCTCTTTTAAGATTTTTAAAGCTAATATTTCTCTGCTATAGTAAAGTCGCATTATGTGTGTGCTAAAATCAATATTTAGTACATTATACACATAAATGCTTTTTCAGTTCTGGTATCTTAAACAAGTATTGGAAATAGAGAAAACATCCATATTGTCTGTGATTACAATTGAATATTTTGAGACATATGAGACATGATAAAATATAGCTGTTGCAGTCTGATAACATAAGCTTTTATTGATTATCCAAGAGAGTTATTATCTGGAATATTAGGTTTGCTTGTCACATATATTAGTGCCTGGACTAGTTGAGCAAGTTTTTTGGTGGGGGTTGTGTCACCTTTGAGTTGGGTTCTGAAAGTTGCATAGTTTCTAAATCATCATCCTCACATTTCATACTTTGGCAAGTTATTTCCTCTTTAATGGAGTATATTAGAGAAAATGTGTCACCCTTTGCACTGTGTAATTCCAAATCAGATCAGAATTCATGCACAATTATGCCAGTGGAAATCTAATAGTACAGGTTGCCTTATCGCTAGATAACACATGGAAAAATAAACTTCCATAACTGACAGATTTACTTGATGTTTTTTCAGATAAGTTATTTGTAAGTCATTGAGCTAAAGAATGTAACCAGATTGTTCTTAAAACCCTCCACATAAAGTGGTTGCTAAGTATTAAAACTCTCCAGCCTGCCTTTACCCCATCTTTTACTTTGAAAAAGTCCTTAGATACTGAATGCAGAATAAAAAGGGGAAAGAATAACAAAAACATAAAGACATTTTACATTAGTACGTATATTTAAAAAACTAACAACTTTAGGAAAATAAAATTACAGAAAACACTTACATGAAAATAACATTGTTGATAGTTAATGGCATTTAAGTAACAAGTTATGAGGCAGCCTACCTGGAAATGATATTAGGCTGCCTTAAAAGCATTCATCTGTGTTTCTCTTTTATAATCAGAAAAAGTCAAAGCCCATCACTAATCTGAAGTCTTCTTGAAACCAATTAAAATAATTTAAGGTAAGTTGTACTGCAAATGTGCTTTTTAACTGTTTTAGACTTAGGATGTCTTAGGGATGTTGTAACCCCTTTTAATGTTACTATTTATATTTAACTACCATGTGTATATTATTACACTTTTAATGCACTGTATTAGCTGTCACTTGAAATTAAATGCAGGCATGTTCTTTCCAGGCCTTCAGTTTCTCCTACACTAAGCGTTTAAATAATGATAACAGTAGTAAAAGGGTAGGTAGTATTCCCTGAGGAAATCTGCTTCTGCATCTGGTTGGGTTATGTTCGGGTTTCTATGTGAAAGATATCACAATATCAGAATCTCTTAGTGTTTACACACCTGGTATCCAGAACTCTACCTGATGTCTTTTCTCTGGGAATTAATGGAATCAAAGCTTATGGTAGGCATGTTTGATAGATATGCCTTGTCTGTGGAGATCTGGTGATAATTCCATCAAAATTTGTCCCTAGTTGATCATATATCTATGCATTTTTATATCTGTGGCTTTCTTCACCAACTTCATGTTTGCATCAGTGGCTTCATTAGAAGGTCAAGTTTTGAGGATTTAGTAATTCACCTTGAAAATGTACTATAAATTGAATGTATCAAGCATGAGTTTTCTCCACTCGGCATGAAGTTCATAGCATAAAAAGGCAAGCCTATAGCTAAAATGTTTTTCTCATATCTGCTTCTAATTTATATGAGGAAAGGAAAATCTACTTATTGATTTCAGGTGTTTTTCCTGTTTCCATAAGTCATGTTTGCTTTTTATGTTACAACGATATTGTGCAGACTTTTCTCTATGATGATAAAATCATACATTTTCCAAACATGCAACATAATTAGTCTTAATAAAAGAAACTATACAAATGGGAGCCACTTGGAGGGGGTTATAGCTTATACCAAAACAATTGATATAAAAATTAAAATTTTTTGTATAGGTTCATCAATATTCCTCATAGCATAGTCTAAACCTAAGTGATATATTTAACTCCCAGGAAGTCTTTTCAAGGAAAAGAATAATATGTGAGAAAGTATCATTTTTACCCCAGAAAGGTTGACCAATTTTGCCACCTAAAAATAATTTTGCACCTGTTTTAATACACAGAATTATAAATAGGTAAATAGCAATGCAAATGTTTGTTTTGTGTATAACATACAACACATTGTAAGAGTAGTTTAAATTTCTCTTCATTAATGCTCTGGCATACTTTATATCTGCTGCTGCTCCCATTTACTCCTAACTTTTGTTCGATCTTTATTGTTTCCTTTGTGGCTTCCGTCTATAATGCTTTAATTGTCCCCTGACACATCATTAACTTTACATGGTCTTCCACCTTTCAAAAGCATTTATCCCAATGCTCACTACATCTCCATTTAATATCTGCTTCTATCTCCTTGTATATTCATTTATTGACTCATACACTTCAGTTTTCTCCTTTTATCTCCAATGTCTGAATACCTTTCAGTTTTTTCTTCCTTAGAAAGTGAAAGTATGGGGCTGTGGCAATAGCAAAATGGATGGTCTTGCATGGGGCTGACATGGGTTTGATCCCTGACATCATATGGTCCCAAATCACTGCCAGGGAAAATTCTTGAATATAGAGCCAAAAGTAAGCACTGAGCACCTCCAGATTTAGCCCCAAAATTAAAATAAAGAAAATAAATTTGGAGACCGGAGAGATAGCATGGAGGTAGTGCACTTGCCTTGCAGGCAGAGGGACAGTGGATGAAACCCGGGCATCCCATATGGTCCCCCGAGCCTGCCAGGAGCGATTTCTGAGCATAGAGCCAGGAGTAACACCTGAGTGCTGCCAGGTGTGACCCAAAAACCCAAATCAAAAAAGATAATGAATTTGTATAGTCACAAATTTAACTATCACCAAAGTGAAGATAATTCACAAAAATTGCTTTAATTCATTTATCCATAAAACAATTACTGTTTATAATGCTCAATGTACTATCCCTATGCAAACTGTTGTGAGGAATACAAAGAAGATAAGTAAGACTGAATTCTTCTCCTCCTGCAAAGCTAAAAGCTTTGGTTATACCTTTTGTCTTAGCAAAAGAATGGTCTCTTTGTACTCTCTGGACATGGAGAAATTTTCAATCTAACCTAACCCCCAAAGAAATATATTTTAACCTAAATTTGAATTATTTCCCTAAAAATAGCTTTCTTCTATGACTAATGTACTTTTGATGTTATCATAATTATTTTACTCATGAAGTCTCAACAACTCAAATCATGCAAAGTGGTTCTTCCTAATACACAATCAATATTCCATACATTTTGCTGTTCTAATATTCCATAATTGGACTTTTTTATGATTCATTGATTTATTCTTTTTTGCTCTCTATCTAATTTACCTTATCTAATTATTCAAACCAGCTTACTCTTTACCTATTGCAGTCAGCCTCACTTTACAAAGCCTGTCTATTTAATACTATAAGTCAATAGTATGTTCCTGTTCACACAAGCAATAATGCATTGGTTCTCCTCGATCAACATTAATCTTTTTTTCTCTCCCTTTTTTTATTTTGTAATTAAGTCCCAAGAACTGTGTTGACTGATTGCTTCAGAGGTACAAACTTAGTACTTCTTCACACTTCATATATATTATTTGCATTTTACAGATGAGGAAAATAAGTCTATACTAGATGGAGTGTTTGAGGCACAAGACTAATATTAGAATTCCATTCTATCTAAATATTAATATCTGTGATTTTAAGACAATTTGCTCCATTGCCTTAAAACATTTACATAATATATCATTTTAACATGCCTTAGCTCCATAAAACATTCTGGTAACCATATATGAGAAATTAAGTGAACTTTATATAGAGAGGCATATTAACAGTGACCACTTGGTTAAATTCTGAATAGGAAGACATACATGAGTGGAAAACAACATGTTAGACACGGCAGTTCCATAATCATTTAAACTAGTCATGTTGTATATCTTATTATTAGGCAAAAGGAAATTCACTGTTGGACCATCTCATTAGTCTATTACCTCTCTTTTTAACACATACTCCTCCCATTTAAAACACAGGATTGCAAAATATACCTATTTGTAGTTTTCAGTGTAATAGAAAAAAATGGAAGTCTTTACTCCCTGTATATATTTTTTTATCCCCATTCATCAGTCCACAAAGCAGCTACTACCCATGGTACAATTAATCATAGTTGAGTGTAGTTCCAGTCATACCAGAGCTTATTGTATTAAATAGTGACTCTTCTTACCATTCTTTTATGTTTTCCAACCCTCAAATGAGCCACTCTTAGCTAAATATGTAATAAAAATGCTTCCAACAGTTACTGAAGATTTCTCAAGGCCTTGATATCATAGTGATTTGATGTTGATTCTGAAACGAGCCTATTATGGTTGGTTGGTTCCTAACCTCTACCCCTCAAAAAAAATTGCTTCATCTATAAGATAAAATTAATTGTAATTGCTGCCTCAAAGAGTTGTTATTAAGATTAAAGCATAATATATTTAAAGCTCAGAACAGTAAGGATTTGTTAAGTCAATATCATTTGTCATATTATCATTATCAGCCATAGACCCCCAAATTGCCATGCCATTAAATAGAACAGATGGTATAAGAAGGGATAGATTTCAGAGAGGAAAATGTCTTCTGTTTCTAACATGTTGAGTTTGAAATGGTACCAGATCATATTGGGTATTCTATCATCTACTAGAAATAGAAATATGAAAGGTAAATAAGTTATGAACAGAGTTTTCAATCTGAGCATTATTTTTATAGACAAAAATTATTTACAAAATCAGAGAAAGTTGGAAGGGAAGGGAAGAGGACTCAATATAGTTCTGTGAAGAATATGCATTCTATTCTATTTAAAATATTCTTTTTTGTCATTATTTTTATTAATATCTTTATTTAAACACCTTGATTACAAATATGATTGTACTTGGGTTTCAGTCATGTAAAGAACACCCCCTCTTCACCGGTGCAATATTCCCACCACCCACATCCCAAATCTCCCTCCTTCCCACTGCACCCCCACCTGTACTCTAGACAGGCTTTCCACATCCCTCATTCATTCACGTTGTTATGATAGTTCTCAATGTAGTTTTTTTCTTTTTTTAATTTTATTAATTTTTTTTAATTATGAGAACAAAGATGCAAAGAAAGAGGACAAGGTAAAGTTACAGTGGAAGGACAATCACCCATAAACAGAATTCTCAGTAGTCCCATTGCTGATATCTTAACTTTGAACTTTCAGACAAAGAACATTAAGAAAAATAAAACAGAACCCATGTACAATTACTTTGTCCCTCAAATCCCCAGATTGTAGTACATAATATTTCTTAGCAGCACACAAAACAATCTAAAGATATAAAACTTATGTAACTCCTTAAATATTGAATGCAAAGTACTTTATAACAATGAATGTAGTTATTTTTCTAACTGCACTCACCACTTTTTGTGGTGAGCTTCATGTCGTGAGCTGAACCTTCCAGCCTTTCTCTCTTTGTCTCTGAGGGTTATTACAAAAATGTTATGGATTCTATTATGCTGAATGAAAAAGTCATAGGGAAAGAGATAGACACAATAGTATCACTCGTCTATGGGTTATATTTAAGAATATTCTATACTATTTATTCTATTCTATTCTATGCCATTTAAGAGACAAGGGAGGATGAAGAACAGAACACATGACTGAGCTGAATCATCAGGAGTATGGGATAGGGGGAGCGAGGACAAGAGGAATTCCTGGGGCTGGAGAGATAGCATGGAGGTAAGGCGTTTGCCTTTCATGCAGGAGGTCATCGGTTCGAATCCCAGCGTCCCATATAGTCCCCCGTGCCTGCCAGGAGCAATTTCTGAGCATGGAGCCAGGAGTAACCCCTGAGCACTGCCGGGTGTGACCCAAAAACCACAAAAAAAAAAAAAAAAAAGAGGAATTCCTGTCATGGAAGTCAAGAGTTTTGATAAACATCACAAGAATCATATATGACAAATGCTCATGGAAGATGAGAACAAGTCATAAAATAAAAGAATAATGATGATTAATTGTAATAGCTTGATTCTTATAGTAGTGAGGTCAGAAAAATAAGGAAAAATCAGACTTATTCATTAGCATTTGACTCTGAAAGGTTGAGAGGAGAGAGAACAGAAAAGTACAGAGTTAGTAAAAACTTAGTTTGCTTATGAATGAAGTATGCTATTTTAGAAGGAGTTAGCTGAGAAAGTAGAGTTCTGGAATGAGAAGAGTGTAAGATTATATTCTAAGAACATAGAGGGTTTTTACAATGGAAAAGCAAAGAAAAGGGGAAAGGTTTCATGGAAAAATTCTGAGTGAAAAACTGGGAATCAAGAGAGTACTTGGCCTCAGTTCTTTTAGGAAGTATGGATGGGAAGCAGTGGCTATTTTTCTTGTGAGTTGAAATTTGGAATGGGAACTTTAGAAGAAAAGAGGATTGAAATAGTACTTGGAAAGAAACTGTTACTAAAAACAAAAGATGACTGGATCGATAACAAAATAATTGTTCCCAACAAAATGTAGAGTAATAAGCAGTATACAAGTCAAAGCAGTCCATAGAAAAAAATCCCAGAATATACAGAAAGAGGGGACTAAGAAAAGGCTATCAAAGAGAACTGTGATAAAGTTAATAATAGGTTGCAAGGGAAGGAGCAAATCAGCCCAGACTAAATGGTTATGCTGAGAGAATAGTAAAGAGTTAGGAGGAGGAAGCTTAGATTAGTGGATAGGGGATGCTTTTCCACCAAATGGCATTGTAAATTGCAGAATTAAATCATTATGTTACTCTCAACTTTCCTTTTTTAGTACTAGACACTGAACTAAGGAACTTACATGTACAAGGCATTTACTATACCACTGAGTCATAGACTCAGTCCTATTCTAGACATTTAACAATCTTTCCTTTTGGGGCCGGAGCAGTAGCGCAGTGGTAGGGCATTTGCTTTGCATGCAACAGATCCAGGAGGACAGACCTGGTTCAATCCCCAACAAAGCATATGGTCCCCCTAGCCAGGAGCCATTTCTGAGTGCAGAGCCAGGAGTAACCCCTGAATGTCACTGGGTGTGCCCCCAAATAATAAATAAACAAACAAACAAGTAAAATAAAAATCTTTCCTTTTGGCCTTTATTCCTTCCTTCCCTTTTTGTTCCTTCCTTCCTTCTTATAATAGAAAATTCTTACTTGGATAATAAAAGAGAATATATTTTTAAGTCAGCTGTCATTTGACACTTATAAAGGTATCAGCCATACCATTTGTAATGAAAGTTGAATTCTGCTCCCCATCTTTCTTTAAATCTTACCTATGGCTTTTGATGAAGTTTGCTTTAAAGGAAGGAAAGAAAGGTGTCAAAGCCAGTAGTAAATTATAAAATGACATATATCATGCAGTTCTTCTGTCACTTTCACTGCTGTTATTGCTCAGCATTTGGAGATGTTTCAAATAATGCAGTTATTGAGATTTAAAACTCTATGGATATAAAACATATTTTTAGAAATAAGACTTTTTACTATGCATAAGCAATTATAACCCACTGGGAAAATGATGAATTTTTCCAATACATTTTTATTATTTACTTAGCTGACGGACATTCTCAGCTTCTTCATAGACATCCCTCTCCATAAACCACAGTACATAATATACTTCTTGGGAATCTACTTAAATTTGTATTTACCTATGAGGCTAGATTGACTCCAGAGGACACGGCCCTTTTTATCTTGAGTAAATTACACATATTTTAGAAAACCATCTAAAAACATATTTACCTGATATGGACTTTTGGTGTCAAGGGTAATTAAGAACAGTTTTTAAAAAGCATTGCCAATATGCTTTAACTCTCTCAGGTAAATAGGATGTATTTTTATAATCATCTAAGGATGATTTCTTTCCTCCTTTCCTTCTCTTTCCTTCTATAACTATTAGCATGCCTTTTTAAAGACACATATTTAGTAATTATTTCAATGTTTCCTTAGATACGGCTTCTCTCTTGGGGGCCAAAATATCATTTATGCCATCTTTCCTTTCCTTGTACATACCAGCATGCACAGAAGAGATATAATCCTACCTACATATAATTTCTAGAAGGAAAGTTTGTAAAGATCAAGATATTTCCGCTGTACAATTTCTTTGCTATTTTTATTTTTATTTTTATGTTACAACTCAGAATAGTTTATTGTTCTCCAAGAAATATATAATTGAATGGACACTGTATTTGGAGCTTATTTTAAAGATGTAAGACACAGAAGTAAATAGGCAAAATCATCTATCTACTTGTTTGCAGAAGTAAAATTTTAAACCATTATCATTATTATGGTTTAAAATATTGTTATTATTAAACTTAAAGAATTATTAAACTATTAATATAATATTATAATATAATAATAGCATAATATTAATATAATATAAACTATTAAACCTAAATAATTAAATGCAGATATATCATTTTTTTGAGCCCTTCTAAGATATCCTTTATGCATAAATTTCTTCACATATCTTAAATAATGAAAATACATAAAATACTTTTCCTTTGACCTGCAAAAATATTGCAATAGTCCCTCACCCAGCTCCAAGTAGAAAGCAGTAGGAAATTCCATAGTAATTAGGTAGTTTGTGCAAAGTATGTAAAAATAAAACTAAATACTTAAGATGCTTACTAGATACTATAAAATGAGTTCAGGAATAGCACATATTCATATCCTTTAGATTTTGTGAGACTGAATTCTAAAGTTACTGTATGGAAATGACACAACTTACATGTAGTTTTCCCTGTGAGGTCAAGGGTTCTATGAGTCTCATTTAAGCAGGGCACCTAAGTATATGACTTGCTCTGTTCAAGTTAGTGAGGGCCTCTGGCATTTATAACTCCACCCTCTAAAATATAAATCATTTCTAAGCTTCAATTCATTTTGGGATGAGAGCCTCTGTTGAAGTGATGAGTTCAATTCTTATCGACTTTCCTACCCACATTAGCCTTATAACTCTGGTAATCAAGAAACAGATTTTGTGAATAGAGTGTCCCAGTTTCAGCCTGTCACTTGGCAGTAATTCTCAGGACCTCCCCATTTCATTTTCAGAAGTATCAGTTTAAATAGCAAGTGGCAGTTTCTCTACTTAAGTAGTTATTTTAACTGAGCTTTGTTTCACAAGTACTTTTGTGCTTTTATGCTATGAAGAGTTTGTTGTTTGTTAAACTTCACTTAAACTCTGTTTTAGGGCCACAGCCAGTGATGCTCTGAGACTATTCCTGGTTTTATGCTAAGGTGATGCTCTCATTCATGGTGATACTTGGGCAGGACCATTCAGTGCCAGGCTTCTGCTCAGGTCCTTCTGCACTCAGAACATGCATTCTAACCCTTTGAACTATATTATTAGCCATGAGAAGATTTTTGTTTTCCAAAAGACAACCCGAGTTTTCATTAAAATAAGATAGAAAACACCTTGTTGCTAGATTTGTTAGCCATTACCCACCCACCCCCAAGTGATTCTGGTTAAGTAGGTAAAGTGGAACTCAAATTTTAAGTAGAAGATTCCTAAGCATTCGAGAATTTATCAAATTTTGTGTCAAGTGCCTGCAAACTGATCCTGGCTGGATAACCCCTGGCCTATAAGTAAAGGGTCAGAACTATCCCAGGATACTCTGCTAAGCATTTGAACTGCTCAGTTTCACTGACTGATTCTGATAGGCTTGAACTAAAACTTCTCAAGCTAGCTCAGAGGGCTCTTATTATGGCTAGAATTTAGGATATAATTGAATCAGCAGAATCTTTCGATTTTCCAAGCAAATATAGTCTGTTCCAGCCAGGTGAATTTGTCACTATATCAGAGGAAGCTGTTTTGAATATTTTGCAAGGTGAGTG
This sequence comes from Suncus etruscus, assembly GCF_024139225.1. NCBI lineage: Eukaryota > Metazoa > Chordata > Mammalia > Eulipotyphla > Soricidae > Suncus > Suncus etruscus. Next base: position 151,006,783 of record NC_064849.1, on the reverse strand, counting down.
GTAAGCAAGAATGGAAGAGTAGTTTCCTATTGCTAGAAGGTTGATTGGAGAACAAAAGAGAAATCATTTACTGATTCTTCCTCCCTCCCCCTTCCAACTTCACCCAGCATTGTGCTGTGCTCCATCAAGGACACATGCCACTCAGCGCAGGCTCCGCTTTGCTGACACTCTCAAAGTCATTCTCTCCTTTCAGAGCTGTCAGGGCTCTGCACACTGCATGCATTCCTTCCGGGCACTTGATCCCCACATTCCACCAGGCAGGATGAGCAGGCACCTGAATAAAAGGAAGTGAAGGTTCTTGGCCTCCCAAAGATCAGACTGTAGGCCTTGCACATATTAACAAACTGTCATTTACATTCTCTGGATCATTTTTCTTATCGGGCCTCAAAGGCACCTGCATTTGGTCTGAAACAGTGTTTTCCTCAGCCCCCATTTCCCAGCCCCCCTCCACCTCCCCTTGCCCCTTCTCTCATTTACTATTTCACATGCCTGGGCTCCGTAGAAGGAAATTAAACTGTGATTTGGTATGCTAAATTACCTGAACTAAAAACTATAATTTGCAATATTATTAAGTCATCACTGTCATGGTTTTCAATTTCTTTCTGTTTAAACCCCTAACTCACAGCATCACTCTTTTTCGATTAGTACTGAAAGGGAAAAAAAAAAGGAGAGAGAGCCTCAGTTGCTCTGCTGATGGATCGGATCTGTCAGGAAAGTTGAAATAGTAAGCTTCTGTGGATTACTTCAGCCTGACCAGTTTCTAGTTAGATCCTACGATGCTTTCTATATGCCTGTTCATACCTAATGACATATGGGAAAAGTATATGCTTCGCAGGTACACCCTGACCCTAGGGAGACAGCTCTAGGAACTGCAGCAGGTCCACGCTTCCACTTCCAAGAACTGCCAACTACGTCTCATCCCTGCAGGATGATGAGTTTCCCTTTCCATCCTGGATGTCCAGGTTCTTTAGAGATACCTGGATCATTCCAAACTGGTTGGGTTGATGGGCTTCCCAACAAAAAGTCGTATCCTCTTCTGCTACATTGTCCCTGTTGTTGCTTTAAATCAGGTAGCAGCATTTTCTGTGAACCTGGGTCAGTCCGGCTAGACTAGGTTTTAGTGCTGCACTGGCTCCAAATCATGGGGATGTATAAGCATGATGTATTGTAGCCCAAGCGATAGTACAACAGAATAGGTAGGGTGCTTGCCTTGTATGAGGCTCGCCCAGGTTTAATGCAGAAAATCCTATATGTTGCCTCAAGTACTACCAGGAGTATTTCTGAGTTTAGAGCCAGGAGTAAAACCTGAACATAGCCAGGTGCATCCCCTCTAAGCTCCCCCACACTTATATACAAAAATAAATAAGTAAAGGCACAGTGTTTTATTTCTTGCTTATGATTGTGTCCATCAGGGGCAGCAAGAGGTCCTTGCTCCCTCCACACCTTCACTATTGTCTTCATTTTGGCCCCTCGACTAACAGAACAAGCACTATTTTGAACCAGTTTCCAAGGGAGAAGTAGAAATATGGAAAAGCATGGAGTGACTTTTAAAGTTTTCTCTAGGAACAACATAGGCCACATCTGCTCACTGTTCACTGACCAAAGCACATCACTTGAGGGGCTGGAGAATGATGAGCCTACTGTTGGCTCCAAATGAGAGAGCCAGATTATTTGTGTATAGCCTACATGGGACTGTAAGGGAGCATTAGTAAGTTTATGAGTCTAGAATAATGAAGGGATAGAATGACTATAGCAATCAAGTTTCATTTATCAAAAATATGTCATTTGAACTATTAAAATACTAATGTTTCCACCAAGGATCAAATTGTTATCACTGTTGGGAAATAGCATGCTAAGATCTGATACAGTGGTGACTTCCCTGTGTGATTCAATGTGTCAAAATGTGTCAAATGTGTTAATGTGTCAAAAGAGGTTTAAAGAATAGGAAAATGGAGGGACCAGAGTGATAGCACATTGCATAGACTGTTTGCCTTGCATGCAGTAGATCTGGATTTGATCCCTGGCATTCCATATTGTCCCCCTGAGCCAGTCAGAAGTAATTTTTGCACACAGAGCTCTGAACACTCCCTGAGCAACCCTGAGCACCACTGGGTATAACCCAACCTTTCCCCAATGATAGGAGACTGCAGTGTGCAAATTTTTCTTTTTTTCTCTTTTATATACACACTCATACACTCATACACACACAAACACATATAAACACACACACACAGTGTCAGTCTTCAAGTCTTCTTTGAAGGATGTGGGTTTTGCTAAGTGATTATACAGATTAATCTTTTCTTCAAGCTCTGGAATCAGACTTTTCTCAATTGAGATCTCAGCTCCATCATTTAATTGATAAATAACTTAGATAAGCTGCTTAATTTGTTTATGGCTTCAGTTTCTGTGTCTACTTAATAGATACACTAATAAGATTTATTTCACAGTACTGAAAATAATAAATGTATAACTACTGGCCTTAAGCTTCATAAACATAGTCCCTAACATGATGTCACTTGTAATTTTCTTCTTTTGTATGCCCTTAATATTTATAGATTGTGAAATAGAGAAAAACTAGCCTCTTTCCCATTGTCTCTACAAATATTCTTAATAATTTTCATTCTTCAAAAGTAGCTTTCAGGACATAGTATGGTAGATATCCTGAATGCTAAGAGATGGCCCTTATTAAGACCACCATTATGTGTCTTAGGAGTATTTTTTGTACAGTTATCACAGCAAATACTTTTTAATCTATTCAAACAACCCCTGCTTTAATTCCCTTGATGATAGACTATATGGTGAGTGATCTAAATTTTTTTCAAGGTTGATCTAAGTATTTAAATATGATGCGCATAACCTAATAAGACATGGATGCTCAGAAGCAAAATATGACCCTGGGTTATGGCCTGAGTCAAGGACGAGAATGCTTTAGGGTCGTAATTACACCAGAAGCATGAGGTTATCCTGTTTTCTTGACCTTCTAAAATCAATTCATATGCCAGCATTCTGTTGTGTTGAGGTCTTTTGAATAGGCTAAGCTGTTCATGTTAGTGCATTATGAACTGTTAAGGTTACAGCATTTTGTCTACAAAATTACAGCAAAAAAAAAAAGTTACAGCAAAGCATATTGGGTATAATTTACTTTTTTTTTTTGTATCCTTGTAGTCCAAAGTCCTAGCAGAAGACTTCGAATGATAGTGTGATGATAATTCTAATTTTAAAAGAAAAAAAACTCTTCTTGAAGCTATTAGTATAATCAGGTACTAAAACAATAATTCTGAAACAGAGTACTGGTAACAGCTCTTAAAATACTGAGTCTGGAGCAATAGTACAGTAGGTCAGGCACTTATTTTGCTCACATACAACTTGAGTTTAATTCCCAGTACCTAAATCTCCCCCCTCTCCTTATGAGGATGGCCAGGACTGATTCCTGAGCATATAGCCAAGAGTAAGCCCTGACCAAGCCAAATCTGCCCTCCTTCCCCAGCCCCACAATAAAAAGTGTATCAATACAAGGGAATGTTCAACTTCATTTTCCATGGCATTGTAAAGCTATTAATAGAAGTAACAAAGGCCATAGAATAATAGCTTGTCCACAGAAATTTTATTTCCTGTCAAAGATTTGAATCAATAGTGTAGAACTAAATATTTAAAATACATACCTAAGGAAATCAAATGAGCCTAAATTTCTTCATATAGGCACAAAGGACATTCTTATCCTTTCTAACACTGTCAAGAATGTCCCCCATGGTAATATTTTAGACTAGTTAGAAAGTTGGCAGAGTCTCATGTATTTTTAGAACCTCTCCAAAAAAGCAGTCTCAAAGGAGTACAATACCAACAATATTTTTTAATTTTTCCCCAAACCAGCTCTATCATTCATTAAGAGGTATGGAGCCCTAACTATATGAAATTATGGCATCTTCATTATCCCATTGAAAATACTTTTATTTACAAGACAGAGAAACTGAACTTTCAAGACCTTTTATCTTTGGAATACGCAGGAAATAGAATAAAATTCCCATCAAATTATATGAGTTTAGCTGCAAATTCAACATGATAAAAATTACAATTAATTGGTTCAGCTCTATCATAGTTTCAAATTTTTTTTATTATTGCAGCTCAGCTCAAACAAAATAGCCAATCAAAATATCTGGGTTTGGGCTGGAGTAGTGGGGCAGTGGTAGGGCGTATGCCTTACACGCAGTTGACCTAGGATGGACCACAATTCGAACCACTCTCCCTGGAGTACCATATGGTCCCCAAGCCAGGAGCAGTTTCTGAGCGCATAGCCAGGAGTAATCCCTGAGTGTCACTGGGTGTAGCCCAAAAACAAACAAACAAAAAAGATATGGATTGCCTATCTAGGACAGACTGCAGCAAGTAACTTTTCCTCTTTAGACCTCTCTAAATTTGATCTAGAGCAGATGTCAACAAACTATATATAATCCATGGGCTATAATGAGTACACTGATTTTTATACACAGTTTTATGAGAATATAACTAACTACATGTACTTATTTACCTAGTGTTTAATAGTTGCTTTTATACTACAATAGTCAAGTTAAGTAGTTGCAACAGAAACTCTTTTACCTATAAAACTAAACTATTTGCTACCTAGTCCTTTATTAAAAAATTCTTCTGAATAAGAAGCTATAAATTTTTGTTCCTCATTGACAAACTGGGAATAAAAATAGCTTCTTGTAAGAGTATAAGGATCACATAACAATTCTAACAATTCTTTGATTTGGGCCCCCCACGAGCGGCACTGAAGAGTGAGATTCTAACAAATTTTAACATAAATTATATGTAGTAAATATTAGTTAATGCATAATTATATAAATGGGGAGCATAGTCGCTGTCAGGATTCTAGCAGGTTTTTTTTATTATAGATAATATGCTGCCACAGTGTTCTTCTGATTAACTCTATGGAAAGAAGACTCTGTACTCATACGAGTCTTGAGCAACATATGTCAAGGTCAAGATACACCATATAGGGAAACTGTACTTTTAGCCTAAGAGTAGTAAAAATTGCTAAAAATTGCTATTGCTCTGAAGTCAGAGCAATAGCACAGCAGGTAGGTCATTTGCCTTGCATACAGCCAATTTTGATATCCATCATCCCATATGATACCCAGAGCCTAACAGGAAGAATTTCTAAGTGCAGAGCCTAGAGTAAACCCTAAGTCCCATTGTGTAGACCAGTCCCACCTCCAAATACTGAAAATATTCTGTAATTTTTAACTTCAGAAAAGTTTCAAAGAATAAGACAGAGTCAAACTCCAAGAGATGAGTTGAGGGTCTTAAAGTCTAAGGGAAGAATACCAGATACATTGAGAGCCTCTGAATAATAAAAATATTCTGATAGAGAGTTGCAAGTGATGGAATGAGGATCATTAGTTGGAACCCAGTTGTTGAGTTTGAAGCACTTGAAGTAGTTATGAATATGTGAAAGTTTTTTTTATGGACTTTGATATCTACTGCAAGCTTCTGAATATAACAGAAGTAGTACTTATCGGATAATTTATATGTCTTTATGGTACTGAATCCATTAGAGTACAACGAAATAGGAAATTAATTTCATTTTAGAGAGATGAATTTCAGTTTTGTCTGCATTGTTGTTACAATTATAATACTTTTATATATGTTGTTTATATTTTTTCTTATACCCCTTTCTAAAACTTCACTTAAGCTTACTCTACTGTGTTTTAAATGAAGTGGGAGCTAATGCACAAATGTGAAAATGAATTCATGCTTTATTTCTTTTTATAACTACTTTAAAAAGCATCATTTTATATGTACCTGAAAATACATTTATAATATTTCAACTTATCAGCAACACTTATTGAAGGCCTTCTGTTTAAAGACAGGGGTAAATGAGTAGATTACTTCAGGGCTTCAAATTTGTGGTGGGGGAATGAGTAAGGAATGAAATGAAATGTGTGTAAAAAACTGCTTTTATACACAATGGCAAAATAAAGTTCTTTGTGCTCTTTTCTAAGATTTCATTAAGACTCTGAATGACCATCTCCTAAAATTCTAACTAAAGAACTGAAAGAGCATATTTTCGTACAAGATTGGGAAGTATCTAAAAAAATGTTTTAGTTTGCTATTTTCCCCCATTCTTTGCACTTTTTGTTTAGTCTGGAATAACAATAAAATCATTATCCTACTATCCTGAGACAACAAACAAGAAAAAGATGGAGAGAGCTGTAAAGGATCATGGAACTCCAGTTTTCCCTTAAACATCTGAAACAATTTTTGTGACCACCTAGTTTTGAACTCCATATAATGTTTCACTTTCCTTAATTAATTGAGGTACTGTGATTTACAATACACATGATGGTTTTACATGTACATAATCCCAAAAACTCAACCATCACCAGTGTATCCACTTCTATTTCCCAGGATCTGTTCCCAATGTGCTTCCCTTTTAACCCCCCAAAACCACACTCAGTTCTTCCTTTTTGTTGCTGGCTTACTGTGTATCTTTATACCTTACAAATATGAAAAGTCATTATTTATCTTTATTCCTTCTGACTGACTTAACTGACTTAACTCAGTCTGATATCTTCCAGTTCCATCAATTTATGGCATTATTGTATTGAAAGATTAGAATTAAATAATATTCCATTGTCTGTATGTATGCATATACAGATATATGTCACAGGTTCTTGATCCATTCAGCCATACTTGGGTATTTGGTTTGTTTTTATAACTTAGCTATTTTACTAACTGTTGCAATGAACACAGGTGTGTGTGTGTGTATATATATATATATATACATATATACATATATATCCTTTTGAATTATTTTTGTATTGTTTTTGTATTTGGGAGTTAGATATCAAGAAGTGTATTACTGGGTCATATGAGAGTTCTATTCCTATATTTGGGAGGTGGGAAATTTATATATTTTTTTCCATAGAGGCTGAACCAGATGGTATTTCCACCTACAATAGATAAGGCTTCCTTTCTCACTACAATATCTCCAACCTTGGCTGTTTCCAGATTTTTTGAAATGTGGCAATTTCATTGGTGGAAAATGACTTCTCAGTATTCTCATATTCTCAGTATATTTTGATTTGAATTTCCTTAATCCTGAGTGACTGAGCCTCATCACCAGAGGTTAAACAAATGACAAGAATGTCCACCGTCACCATTCTTTTTCCAGATAGTTTTGGAAATCTTAGCCACAGCAATAAGGCAAGAAAAAGATATCAAAGAATCCAAATTGAAAATGAAGTTAAACTATCACAATATTGTGATGTTATATATTGAAAACCTTACTTATTCAACCAAAAACCTATTAGAAATAATAAATCAATACAAGAAGGCTGCACGCTACAAAATTATCACACAAAAATTCATGATTTTCTGTATGAAAATAATAAAAAATTTCAACCCTATCCTTTTTAAAATAATGTCTGAAAACATCAAATACTTAAGAATTAGTTGAGCAAGGGAGGTGAAAAACTTATACAGTGAAAACTATAAATCACTGGTAAGAGAAATAGAAGAGGAGGACACCAAGAAATGGAAAGACATTCTTTGTTCATGAATTTAAAGAATGAACATTTTTAAAATGGCAAACTTACCTTTTTGCATCCATTCCTAGTGTATTTAAACCGTATAGTTATTATATATTATAATATGTAATTATTACATTATTATATTATTTGTTGTGTTATATGTAATAATTATACAGATTCAATTCAGTGCCATTAAAATGACATTTTTCAAAGTTTTGGAACAAACTTTACCAAAATTTGTATGGAATCATGAAATTCCCCAAGTGGCCAAACCAATCCTAAATAAAAATAGAAGAATATGAAAGGCATTGCATTTCCCAATTTTGAACAAAACTTCCTATTATGTGAAGAAAAGTAATTCTGTTGCTAAAGTATACTTATAAACAGCTGTATGATAGAGAAAAAATTGATTTTTCTGATTCAATTTCTTCTACAAATATTTATTTCCACAATAATTTTATTTCTTCAACATTTTAATACCTATATGTGTCAAACACCATGTTAGATGTTAGGAATATTCTGAGCTGATCTTCTTAGAGAGTTTTTTTCCCTAATTTTTATTATAGCACTGTGATTTACCAAGTTTTTATGATACAATCATTTTATGCATTAAATGTTCAAACACCAATCCTATCACCAGTGTAATCATATCTTCACCAGTATCCCCAATCACCCACCTACCCCTATAGCCTACCTCCATGCAGGCACAAACAAATTGACTTCTTATTGCTTATTACAACACAAAGGCAACTAGAATTATCAAATCTTAGATCAATACAAGTCAAATGTCAAATGACTGTTATATCTCTCCATAATATTACTAAAGTTAGTATCTAATAGTTTACTGGGCTTTGGTTTGGTGCTTGTTGAACAATACAAAGGTATTACTGGTTAGGCTCACTGAATCAGGTAGAATTACTGTGTCACTTTTTCATAAGATTTCCCATAAGATTGTCTTGGGTTGACACTCCAATATATTGAGGTGTCACACAAATGCTTGCTGACACACAATCCAGTATTTATAAATCTAAAACAAATTAAGTGGCGTAGAAGTTTAATGTTCAGTAATGGAACTGAGTCCTTTGTGAAGAAAACTGGTGTTGGCTACTATAGTTTCTGCAAAAAGGGGAATCTGAACCCTTCCTTTCTTAGAAGGTCACAGAGGTATCAGCCTGACTACTTGCGAAGTATCAACAGCCATTTTCTTCTGGAGCTTGGTGGCAGAGCTGGGCCAGTTTTCCGCTGGGTATATGCCAGGTGGTGGTGGCAAAGGCTTTCAGAACTTCCTGTGGTGGAGTGGGTGCAGGAAGGCTTGACTCCATCCCTTTCAAAGGGAAAGGCCCAGAGATTTAAACCTAAATCTGATCTCACCTGAGAGGATTTAGCTGCCCATGTTGTTTTAGTCATGGACATGGGTGGGACCTTTCTATCTGAGGGTATTGGGGCTGGTATTGGCCTGCTGCAGAAAGACCAATCTGCCATCCTTTTGAGCATGCTACAAGGATATCAACCCAGACTGGACTATCTGGGAAGTATCTGAGGCCATTATTTTCTTGTCTGAACTGATCTCATTCTGTGACAATACATAATATTTTGAGGACAGTCAGACGAAGTACCATTTATTTTTTTCTTCACCTCTATCTTCCACATTACCCCATATGCCTTCCTTCTAGCTCTTTCTCTGAAAAAGAAGCAAAAGGACAATGTGAAAACAGAGGCCAATATTTTTAGATATATTACATATGCTCCCCATTCATTCCCAAGAGAAATGGGGGGGTGCACTCTGGAAGAAAAGATCAAGAAATCTAATACATTGGGGCAGGAAAGATAACATGGAGGTTGGTGGTTCAAATCCCGGCATCCCATATGGTCCCTTGAACCTGCCAGAAGCGTTTTCTGAGCATAGAGCCATGAGTAACCCCTGAGCGCTGCCAGGTATGACCCAAAACAAAAAATGAAATCTAATACAAATCTTTTGCCCTGTCTTATATCTAGCACCAAGAACACCTTGGCAACTTGAGAAGCCATGAACTCAGAGATTATAATTGGTCAATCTTAGAGAATATTTTTTCATGCCACCAGCACAGATTTTATTATTATTATTATTATTATTATTATTATTTTCACAAATGCAGAAGATTTACAAGGGGATAGTTTAGGGAATGATTTAGTCCCTTGTCCAGATATTGTCTCCAAACTTGAAGGAAGTTCTCAAACTAAAGGCCCTACACTTTGTCTTGTACATGCTGACCTCAAGCTTATGTGGAAAGAAATTCACAAACGTGGAATGTGACAGCATTCACATTACTCATGTGAACATAGATGATATGGTTATATTGTAGGTATTCTCTTGAGTCTTTCTTCTCTTGCCCTCTGCCATCTTTTTGTTTTATTTGGTTTGGTTTGGTTTGGTTTGGTTTGGTTTGGTTTGGTTTGGGGGCACACCAGGTGACGCTCAGGGGTTACTCCTGGCTATGCGCTCAGAAATCGCTCCTGGCTTCGGGGACCATATGGGATGTGGGAGGATTGAACTGCAGTCCATCCTAGGCTAGGGCAGGCAAGGCAGATGCCTTACTGCTTGCAACACCGCTCTGGCTCCCCTCTGCCATCTTTAAAGCAAGTGACTTTATGGTAGAAAATGCTGTTGGTCAGGTCCTGTCTTCGATACTATATTTCGGGAAATAAGCTGAGCACAGTTTTAGTATTGGTATCAAGACTCAATATGATTCAGTTGGAAATTACATTTTAGATTTTTCAGCTGTTCTAGGATAAGCTTGATAACAAACTGGGATGTAGGATAAGTTTTGATAACAAACTGGCATCTCCCTTTGACTTTCTTGTTTCTACTAATGTCAGTTGAACTGCCCTCAAAAACATAATTCCTGCCAATAACTTACATTATTTCTCTTGACTCATCTCCTTCTTGATTTAATTGCTTTAAAGCAGACCCTCATTACCTCTTGCTGGAATTATCAATGGCCTACCAGCTAGTCTTCTCAACTACAGGTTCCTGAGTTCCAACCCATATCTTCTTTCTATTGCTTTTAGCAATAGCTGTCAAGTTTCACAGAGTAGAGATCATATTTGTCATTTTTGCCATTCTCTCTTCAAGACCAATGCTAGCACATATTAAGCTCTCCATAAGTGTCAATTTGTGGAGTACATCATAAAGAATTGACTGTTATAATCTGATATTGATCTTTTGCTTAAAATTCTTATTGTTCCTCATTTCTCATGACACAAAGTCCAGCCTTTACCAAACTCTTTCCCAGAAGGAGCACCAGAGTTTGGGTATATATGTCAGCCTGACTTTCTAGTGCTCATCTATTTTACCCCCATCAAATATTCTGTTTCAACCAAACCCAGGGACATTATATTTCAGGAGAAGAATCTTTTACCTCTTCCCAATGTTCATGTATTAGTTTCCTTTTACAAGATGCCTTAAAAACCTTCCAACTCATTTCTATAAGTTCAACCTTTAAATCCCATCACTCTTGTAAAGGAAGGTTTTTATAAAGATTCTAAACCTACTATTTTGGAAATACTTTCTATATGCTAATTCTTTATTTCTATGAAAACATGCACACAGACACAGATACAGACACACATAGACACACACAGTCCCTATGAGTCAGATCATTTGATCCCCATTTTAAAGATAAAATAATCAAAACTCAGAACCACTTTAAGAATCAAGTTTGAATAACACAAGCAGGACGTGATTTGAACCGGTGCTACAGTCCCTGCCTTTAACCTTTAACGATAGTGTCGCATTTTTTGCAATTTTGGAATTTTGGTAAGCACAGAATTTCGGAAGCACAGAAGGTGCAAACTGGCCACCAAAGGGTTGGATTCAACTCTACACAGGATTTTAAATGATTTTCACAAGTCAGGAGAAATCTCACAGACAAATTTTGATTTGGGGCTTCTCTTGAAAAATGGGAAGTTCTGGCAGCTTTGGTTCTGGTTTCCCTCATGGCCAGGATCCAGGGATATGGGTCACAGATGCCCCAACTCTGTGGGCTTGTGTTCTCACCAATCCTGGCCAATGTGAGCATTGTGTTTGTGTCTCTGACAGCCACTTGTTGGCACCTGTCATAAAGCATTTTTCAGATTCTCCCTTATCTCACTTTGCCTTCCTGAGGCTATAAGCGTTCTCCTTTATTTCTGTCTTCTCTGCTGTTTCTCTCTTCCTAGAATGAAATCAGTATGTGGCATATTGTAGGCCCTCAATTATCTTTTGTTGAGTTAAATATAAGCAAGTTTGCAGGTTTGCTAATAAGCTCAACACTTAGTACTTCTCCTAATACAATTTTTGGTTTAATTTTAGTATTACCAGATCTGATTTAGACCCAATTGCAGTACAATAGAAGTACAATAGTAGAAATGACACACAAATAAAAAAATCTTCCAGATTTTTAATAGTACATAACAAATGATGTTTTGTTAGATCATCATTAATTGCTTCTTACTGTTGTTTTAATTTTATTTTTCTGATGATGGGATTCTTTAAAAATCTCCCTTGCTGGTTAGCCATCCCTTCTCCTTACTATAAAACTGTCTGCTATTTAATTTTAAAGGATCCTTAGGATTTGTTTACTAGCCTGTTCTTTTGCGAGAATGAATATTACTCATCTTTGTAATATTTGCACTCAGTAACTGGTGGTTATGAGTACTCAATATACCATTTATAACTAAATTATATGCATTATAAACCAAAAAGTGCCCTAACTTAATTTCTTTAGTGTAATACCAAGGGACATAGATGGTGCTTCATCAAATTAATCAATGGTATTGATATTTCAATACAGCATTTTACTTATATTTACTTCCAGTTAAAATCTGGTCATTCAATTCTTGTTTTAAAATTGAGGGACCATTGGTTTATAATAAAAACCAGTAAGTTTCAAGGAGTACACACAGCATGTCATGATAACACATATGCTGTATAACATAAATTCTTAAACCAAAGGAATGTCTTATGATTACGTTTTTGGCAAAATCAGAGGCTCCAAGCATTCTTTCTTTCTTCTTTTAAAATGCATTAAACAGACATTAATTGGGTTCATTGGTTCTCTGTACCATGGCTCGGGTGGGGGTAGAGTTGGCGTGGGAATTAAGACCCAATGTAGGCCTTGGGTGTTTGATAGAAACAAAAATAATCACAGTTCTTCAATTCTTCTTTCACTGTCCAAAACGTTCATGGAACCATTTGCTTGGTAAACTAAGTCTAAAAAACTTTTAAAAAATTATAAAGAAATACTTAAAACTGGAGAAAAGTCAAAAGAGACATATCATTTTCTTTTTCTCTTTGCTAGTAGGACTATAGTAGCAATATTAAGTTTTTCATATCATTTTTTATTTTCTGAAAATTTCACCTTGATATTTATAATGCCTCAGTAAAATTCAAAATTTACCTTATAATCTGTGAGGTATCTTATGTCTGGAAAAAAAATAAGAACTAATAATTAGTGGTAGATTGCTGTGGACAAAGCACCAAAATAAGCATCTTATTTTGGATCTTATTACATTTTGGATCTTATTACAACTATTAACCCAAATATGAAGAAACTGAGGTGTAGAAAGATAAAGAATTCAGGCAGAGTTACAGACACAAATTAGCTTGGAATTCCTATAGAAATCGTAAGTGCATTTGCCTTATTCTAGCCACCATTCTTTTATTTATTTATTTTGGGTTTTGGGCCACACCCTGTGATGCTCGGGGGTTACTCCTGGCTATGCACTCAGAAATCACTCCTGGGTTGGGGGATCATATGGGACACTGGGGAAACCAAGCTGTGGTCTGTCATAGGCTTGCACAAGCAAGCCTTACCCTTTGCACCACTGCTCTGGTCCCTAGCCACCATTCTGATTGCATGAATATTTTGCAGAAATGCCTAGCAGAAGGTGTTAGTAACTCCTACCAAAAAAGCATTTCTAGCTTAGTTGCAATGGATACTCTTAGTCATCTACTATTCAATTATCTAAAAGAAACGTGAACACAAGTGTAATTCATTTCAAAATAATCCACATAGCATTAGCGAAAGTAATGAGTTACCAAAGTAACTGAGATATTTTCTGAACTTGTATTTTTCTCTTTTATCATCCAGGATTTTTTTTTTTGCATCAAATTCTAACTTCAATGTAACACAATAATAACTAGTACAGGAAGACAATAATGTAAATTTACTAAAAATCAATACTAATATTTGAATACTAAAAACCTTCAATACACAAATCTCCAAAAACAAAATGTCTTTTAATGCTCTCTCTTATCTAGTTTATGTTTTGGTTTATTAAGGAAAATATGATTAGAAATGCATACACCAACATTCTATTTTCAAACTTCTATTGTAATGGAGCATTTAAGATACAGGGTGGGATAGATAGTACAATCTAGGTAAGGTGCTTGCCTAGCACATAGCTGACTAGATTGGATTCCCCAGCATTGCCTATGGCCCCTCAGATCCACATGGGAGTGAACCCAGAGCACAGAGCCAGAAGAGCACAGAACCCTGAGCACAGCTAGATAGATGTTAAGCAAAAATGAAACAAGAAAATTGAGTTAAGACTGTAATTCTTTTATCAGGACTTTCTCACCTTACACATAGATTGAAAATTAACAATGGGCACTGCACAGTTAGGAAAGAAGGGATGGTACCAAGATTACAAAACAGATGGCTTGAGTTCCTGAGGCTCTTTGCAACATTCCTACCAGTTTCTTCTGTCCTCAGTTCACATTAAATCCTTGTCTGATATGGACATTTGCTTTTAAACCAGCACATAGACTTCTGGATTAAATAACTGATGTGTTTCTGCATTGTGTATCCTTACCTCCTCCAAGGAGACTTCTTTGATTAATCTCACCTATGGGATTAATCATTCCCTTTCTCAAGGTTCACCCAGAATTAAAGAACTCAAGGGCTCTCAAATGTTTAAAGCATGTAGCATGTAGCAACTATTCAGCTCTGTTTGGGCCTAAAAAAAAATGCAGAATTGCTTTAAATATCCAGCTTAAGTTATTCTGTTTATACCAATGGACTAATGATAGACCAACTAAATAAACAGAGGCATAGCAGAGTCCATGATTTGAATATATGAGGTCCTGAGTTTGATTCCAGACACTCAAAAGAAACAGAGGCAGAATGAAGCTTGTGTACTTTGCATAAAAATTGCTTAGGAATCAGGAATAATGTTTGCACATTAAACTTGTGAAATTCAACAGAGTTTCCAACACTTAACAACCACACTAGATTTACTTCCAAGGGGCAGATTTTTCTCTGGGAAAACCTGACTCAGCAGGCTTAAATGATTTCTTTTGAACCACTTAGCTCCTGAATTTCCTCATTCAGTAGTTTAAACTCAACTTTAATACCCTATGCACTCAAACATTTGCATTTCATTGCGGCAGTAGTATGTTTTCCCATTGCCATCTGAATCATATTCATTATCAGTGTCAGACCTACATTGAGAGAGCCTGGTTATTTATATCTAAAAAATCAAATTCAACAAAGATAACTTAAGGCATGTAAGTAGATTTTTCTACTTTCTGATTATAAGAATATGCAGCCTGTAGATAAAAAAAAATCCAGATCCCTGGAAAATCATATTTTCAATGACTGTCTAGAGATAAATGGATATGAGCAGAGAAAGTTATTTTAAGAATGATAAGTCAACATAAATTTTATTTCTGTAATTATATATACATATATTTTCAATATGTGGATGATTCAAGAAAATATTGTGTCTGGCAAGTAATTGCTATAGCACTTCATATGATGAAAAGATTTGAGGCTTATAAAAATGTATTTAAAACTGTCTAAAACCTGGTTCCAAATGAAAGAGCATTAAACAGCTGCTCTGTGCTTATCACTACAAGGTTAAATGGGAAAGGAGATGTCCTCCTGAGTTATCTATTTTATTATGACCAACACCTCCGATTACAATGCCGTGCAGACACATGTGGCAAAGTTCAATCCCTTTCATTATTCCAGGATATATTTAAATTACTTTAAGAATGAAGGATGGCTCTAGATTTATCCATTGTGGTTTGGGTAGATTTTAATCAGGACCAGAGGCTGCCTCAGGTGAGGTCACGTGAATACGTGCTAATTTCGCAATTCTTGGGTCCTGTTGATCAGACCACATTTTTGTTCAACATGTTGTGGAATAATAAGTTTCTTTCTTCAAAGTGAAAGGTTGCTCCTTCAGATTGATGTCTTTAAAAGATGGATAGTGACCTTGGAGAGTTAGTCATACATAAATCACTTACCACTGACCTATAAATACAAAGGGAAACAAATGAATGAGGAGAATCTTTGCCAAGATGAACCCTAACTTTCACTTTAAATACCCTGGTAATCAAAGAGAAGCTGGTCTCTTGGGTCTAAATTACTAGGAAACATCAAGCCAGTCCATCTCCCTGAATATGCAGATATGGAGATATGGAGCTAGCCTTGCTGAAAAGACCCCTGTGTTTCAACTTGGGAAAGATGACAGGGCGATCAAAAGCCACACCTGGGAGTTATCAGTAGACTAAAAGATTAGAATAATGAAATTCTGTTAAAGATTGGTGAATATAGCTCTTCAGCAGTTTTTGAACTTTGAGATTCTAGCCCGCAAACTCAACGGTGGTGACTCCATGAAAAAAAAAAAAAAAAAAGAAGTCACGGGTAAATCTCAGGCTACCATCATGGAAAATTCACCGGCAAAGATGGACAGACAGTGCTTGTCAAGGAAGACTTTCTGCATGCAGTGTCCTTTGAGCTGAGTCTTAAGTAAGAAATAGAAGTCTCCTAGGTGGGGTAGGAGGATGCTTCAAGTTTTGAGTTCAGTATGAGACAGACAGCAAGTTCAAGGTGCATTGAGTGGTTGGCCTTGAAGTTCTTGCTTTTGTCAGTTTGTAGAGTGAGCTCAGGGACTTTGCTTCAGGCATAATTGCTTCTGCAGGATGGGTTTCAAAGGAACTTATTTTGCATTTCTCAAGCAGAATAGAGTCAAAAGGCTGTCTTTAGGAGATGGAGGATCTTGTCTGAAAGCTGGGAAGATGACTAAAAAGGGTGAGAATGTTCTTGTCTAGAGGAGGAGAAAGTTAGGTTATTCTACTAAACTACCAGG
Organism: Suncus etruscus; assembly: GCF_024139225.1. NCBI lineage: Eukaryota > Metazoa > Chordata > Mammalia > Eulipotyphla > Soricidae > Suncus > Suncus etruscus. Next base: position 150,990,134 of record NC_064849.1, on the reverse strand, counting down.
TTTAAAAATCTCCGTACATACTTTAGACAATGAAACTTACCTGTAATTATTCTGATGTTTTCTGTGAGTTAACAACAAAATACCTAGTTTTAAATTTAATGTGTATCTGCAGTTCATGAAACAGACCACTAGGTGGTAAACGTGTATTATTTGTGGCTCTAGCTATTTGATGAAAGGAATTTACTGAAATTAGAGGATTTAAACACTGAATCATATTTTATTTTTGTTATTTAAATGTAACTTTCTAGCTTATGTAGCTAGTTATTATTAAACCAAGAAGCGGAAACACTACAGTTGTGATTTTATCTAACACATTAGAACTTGTGTACACAATTAAGGGTATCCAAATGCAGTTTCTTCTACAGAACTACCCACTTTATGGTAACTTTTCCCCCCCGTAGGTGAAACTACCTCATTTGATAGTAAAATAATCGTCAGTGTCTTTGGTAACAAATTACTTCAAAATAGGGGGCCAGAGCCATAGCACAGCGGTAGCGAGTTTGCCTTGCACACAGCTGACCTACAACAGACCTTGGTTCGATCCCCGGCATCCCATATGATCTCCCAAAGCCAGGCGCGATTCCTGGGTGCATAGACAGGAGTAACCCCTGATCGTCACAAAAACAACAACAAAAAAATTTCAAAATAGTTAAGTGTTGGGGTTGCAGCTATAAATAGCACAGCATATAAGGTGCTTTTCCTTGCATGTGGCTGACCCAGGTTGGAACCCTGGCACTCGATATGGTCCCTCAAATATGCCAGGAGTAATATTTGAGTTCAGAGTCAGAAGTATGTGGGTGTATCAAGAAGTCTAGAGACTGTGGGGATTACTGAGTTAAGGTGATCGCTTCTCAGGACCAGTCTGAATTGTATTCCTGACCCTAAGTGTAGCCCAAAAGTCCTTGTGCACTGTCTGGGGCCACAGCACTGCATCCTCAGACCCAGACAGTGAATTGCTGCCCAATTAGAAGAGCAGTACTAGGAGAGGCTCTCAGGTTCCCTGAGCACTGCTTAGGAGCAGAGGGGTAGGTGGAAGGGAGAATCCTAATACTTTGGTACTCGTTTTTCTACTTTAATGCAACAAGATTATGATTTGGGTTGTGTTAAGCTTAGACTTAGCTTAGACTTAGCATACTTATATTGTTTATATATAAACAAAGAAGCAACATTATATAATATGATAATCATTTAGATCAGGGACTATTCTTCCATCTCGACATTCCAACTGGTAGTAGTATCTATTTTTTGAGTATTATCATATGTCATTTAATTCCTTATTACATATTGGGCAGAATGTGCTACATATGCTCAAACCTCATGGCTGACAAATCATTGTCCCATCCCAGGGCTATGTGGTCTATATCATTTACCAGATCAACTTTTCCAGTGGTTTTCAACCTTTAAAAAAAAAAAAACCCTAATGTTTTTCTGTTTGAAAAAAAATACAAAGCAAATAAATAACATTTATCCAAACCAACCTATGGATTTAGATAATTTAGACATAACGTAGAAATCATGTAAAAAAAAAAAACCTCTTTAAATATAGCAATTTGGATGCAAATTTTCTTCTTCTTTTTTGTTTGTTTCAATCACATTCAGCAGTGCTGAGGGCTTACTCCTGGTTCTGTACTCAAAATCACTCCTGGTGGGCTCAGGGGACCACGTAGGGTGCCAGGGTTAGAACCCAGGTTGACCATGCACAATGCCAGTGCCCTACTCACTGTACTACCTCCCATACCCGAAAGATTTCTTAAATAAGAACAATCTATGAGAATATTAGACTAGAATTAATTCATAGCTCTCTTATACCCTAAAACACTAACTGTTTATGGTAATTTTGATTGCCAGAACAAAAACTTTCCCCTTTTCTAATATATAGCAAGCACAATTATTTAGTGATACTTATTTAACAAAACATGTTTTAGACAAATATTGGTTAAAAGTGTAAATGTTGATACCAGTAAACTCTGCAGCCACTAATCTGGTTGTGCAAATATTCTTGCAGAGAAGAGGCATGCCTCTGACAAAGCTTGGCATAATATTAGGAACCTCCGTGTCCTCCTGGCAGGGGTAGAAACTGTACAATCTTTTTTTGGAAGGTGATTTGGCAAAAGCCATTAAGATTTTAAATCCACAGTTCTTGTGGCCAAACAATTTGACTTCCATAAGTTAATTCTACAGATACAGTAAAAGCATGCATGAAATCATCAAATAGTACATAATGTATTCTTTGTTTCTTATTCTTATTTTTGTAATGCAAAATATTGGTAAATAACATAAACATCCAAATAGGGGAGGCTATATAATAACTCTTACAATAGGTACAACTTCAATAATATGAAGCTTCTTGCAAGGAATTGGGCCATGTAATCTACATATCTAGTTAAGAAAAATGTGTATGAAAATGTTTATAATATGCTACTATTGCCTTAAGAAATTAAAAAGGAAATAAAATTATAAACACATGACTATATATTTTTGCTACTTTGCATATTATGTCTTCTGAAGTAATATAGAAATATTGGTGATATTGGCTATTTTCAGGGAAAAGGAGTTTTTTGTTAGGAGCCAGGAAAAGATTTATTTCATATATATGTATATATATATTGTCTATGTTTTAAAAAACCCTTACTTTAAATTGTTAAAATTGTTAAAATCTGTAGATCTTCAATTCTGCATTTTAAGTTCTGAGACTTTCTTCAGTACATTATAAAAGACATAGCAAGGACTTATGTACAAAGAATTTTTTGCAACATTACTTATAATGATAAAGAGGAAATCAATAACATGTACATCATATAAATTCTGTTGTAATGTATTAGAGATTTACACATGCAACATTAAGGATTCCAGATCAAAGTTTGCCTTTTTTCATTAAATGCAAAGCATCTGACATACTGCTTTTGCAATAATCATATGGTTAAAATTATAAAAGATGGAAAAAGAGAAAAAAGATTAGAATATTACACCTAACATCTTAATAATATTTACCAGAAATTCTTAGTTTATGCTTGTTTTTATTTACAAAGTTTTCCACAATTATCATGTGTTATCTTTATGACTCGAAAAAAGTACAATAAGGGCTATAAGACTGCATAATAAAAATTCATATTTTCATGCCATATCTATCTATAGATGGATGAACAGAGACTTTAATGAGTGCTAATGAATGTCTGCATTTTATCAGTAGAGTTTTCCGAAATTCTGGAAAGGCTGATTGGGATATGTAAGTGGCAGCTGGTACATTTAGAGAGTTTTGGAGGTACATGAGGGGATAATTTGAATGTTAATTACTCTATCACTCTCTGCACTTAGGATCTTTGTACTAGGATTGGAATTATTTGGTTAAACAGTTGTCTATACAATTTAGAACTTTCCTATCAATTAGACTTAATTTCCAGCTTGTTTTTGACTGCGAGATATATCTTGGTTTTGTTGCCTACTCCACTATTTAACATATTCTGTGATCTTCTTAAGAAAACATTTTTCCATCTGCTAAATTAGGCTAATGCTAGAACTTTTTGGAATAGTTCAAGGAGTACATTTTCTTTATTTTTTTTAAATTAATATCTTTATTTAAACATCGTGATTACAAATTTGATTGTAGTTAGGTTTCAGTCATGTAAAGAACACCCCCTTCACCAGTACAACATTCCCTTCATCAATTTGGGACATTGGTGAAGGAGTTCATTTTCAATGCAAGAAAAGAGTTTAATCCAGTACCTGACACAAAGAAATCTCTCAGGAGATTTCACTTCCCTTTACTCTTCTTCCACTTCAATCATTATATTCTGGATGTTGACTGAGAAATGCAGAGGTTACAAATGAAAATTAAAGTGGGCACAGGGACAACCTTGGCTACTTTGGTGATAACTAAGGTGCAATAACTTTGTACATTAATACCATAAAATAGCACTATTGTAGCCATCTCAACTAAACTGAAGTGTAAATAAGTTATTAACAAAGGGAAAAGGTCAATTTTTAATTAAACATTTTATTTTATCCAACTAACATTCCTTCAGATAGGATTTTTCCACTCTTACTGATGTAGGGAGAGAGAACTGCCTGGAGAGTTGTGACTGATGAAGACCCCAATAATTAGCACCTATGATGCACTGAAACAAAATATACACAGACCCTTCTGTGACCTCTAGAATTTTGTTCTAAGTACAGAAGATGGAAATTCTCTATTGATTGTATTGCTCTGCCTGCGGATGCTGGAGAACTGATTACATTACTATGGGTTTTGGATGTTTGCCTAAAGCCACAAACCTTTTGATGTCCACCTTCTAGCCCTAAGAAATTCCACATCACTCATATAATTCTTGAAAATAAGATAAAACAGGAGTTTTAATGGAAAATTCTCAGCTCCTCCTTGCTCTCTGACTTCAATTCCATTAAATATTTTAAATACAAATTTCATAAAATTATTTTCCAATGTCTATTCCAAATGTTTAATGTGTTGCACACTCTGAGCTTGCTTAACTGAAAAAGTAAATGAGAAGTCGAACTTGTCATGTTTGGAGAAGGTAAAAATCACTATAAAGTATGAGAAATTCAACTTTAAATATTATAGGTATACAATTGTAATATGCAAGCATCAGTATTTTAAGCAATATTAATCTTTAAGCAATTGTAAGAATTCACTTGCTTAGTCAAACTAATAGAATATTGGAAAAACTATAAAAATTAGAAGTTAAGAAAATATTGCCTACACACTGGAGAGATATGGGCTAAAAATGTCTCCTTTACATATTGTCAATCCCAGTTAGATTCCTTGGCACTGCATACAATCGATCCCATTATAACTACCTGGAGTAATCCTTGAGTACAGCCATGAGTAAACTTTGAGTACCCCGGGTTTGGTCAAAAAAAATAAAAAAGATTAAAAACACAAAGTAAGATTTCTTGTCAGTTAGTCTTTTTTGTTGATTTTGTAATGAGTTGATTCTGTATTTTAATATCTCAGAGAAGTTTTCTTAAATGTCATTAAAGACAAATTTATTTCTTCACTGATGAGACTTAGACTCATCAGTGTTTGCCACTAGATGGCTTTTCCACACCTGACCTTAAAGTTGCTTTTGTAAATTCCTCTTTTCTTTTTAATTACTACGTTGGTTATCTTTAATCATCTTAAAGGAATTTTAAAATGTTCATTTACTTCTCTTTTAAAAACACGTATTTAAATGGTTCTCAGAATAAAAGAAAGAATGCAGAAATTAAGGGGCCGGAGTGGTAGCACAGCGGTAGGGCATTTTTGCCTTACACGAGGCTGACCCAGGATGGACATGGGTTCGATCCCTGGCATACATATGGTCCCCTGAGCTAGAGCAATTTCTGAGCACAGTAACTCCTGGGCTCTGCTGTGTGTTACCCACCCACCCACCCACCCCCCAAAAAAAGAACGAAGAAATTAGAAAAAAATATTGGTGTTTAGATTAATAAAGAGAAGTTTTTGTTGTTGTTGTTGTTTTGTATTGTTTTTGCTAAATGACAAATAATTATATAATCTTTGTTTTCCTCAGCTACCTGTCCTTTGTGAGTGGTGCTTCTATTTGTATTTCTGTGTAGTAGTGGTTTGGCTCAAATAGCAGATGTCATTCATACTGGTGGATATGCCCAAAAGTCGCCAAAAGCAGGAAGTTAAGAATGAGTTCTATCTTTGCTGGTTCACCATGCTTGTTGGTGATTTTAACTAGCAGCTGTACAGCCCACATACGTGATTCATTATCAAGAATGTGAACATCCCAAAAAGAGGGATGAGTACAGTTAGAGAAATAACTACAATGAGAACTATCATAACAATGTGAATGAATGAGGGAAGTAGAAAGCCTATCTCAAGTGCAGGTGGGAGTAGGGTGGGGAGAAGGGAGATTTGGGACATTGGTGATGGGAATGTTGCACTGGTGAAGGGGGGTGTTCTTTACATGACTTAAACCCAACTACAATAGTATTTGTAATCAAGGTGTTTAAATAAAGTTATTAATTAAAAAAAAAGGAATGTGAGCATCCTCAGGTTTTAAATGGGGCCAGGAGGAGCCTAGAATCAATCTCATCAGGACACCAAAGGACTGCTTTAGTTCAATTTTGTATCAGAAGATACACTTGGATTTTCAGCTGGGGGCTTTAAGGTCAACAATATACCAGAAATAACTTTTTTTTTGTCTTTCTTGAATGAATACACCAGGAAAAGAACTGAGTTGATCATTCCCTTTTGCCAGTAGCACTGTTCCCCAATTCCTTCTTATTGGAGAATTTATTTTTGCATTTTTCACATATAGATAGTGGTACTGTTTTCTAACTACCTCTTAGGTCTGGTACCCATAAAAAAACAGCACAGTGGTCAAATTATCCTAAAAGTTGTATCCATGCACAGGTGTTTCATTGACTAGGATTGCTCACAGGAACTATGTGATCCAGTACTGGAAGTAGTTTGGATTTCATGATAAAGGTTCCTGAATGACTGTATGTACCTATTTCCAATTTCTATCTAAAACATTTACAATTGGTCAAGTAGCAGAGTGCAGAGGAGTACAACTCACAGCTAGCCGTATTAAAATGTCTGCTTCTGTGATATATCCAATGAGCTTCTTCCCATACAGGGCTTTGCTTAGAAACTTGCCTTTGCATCATCACCTGACATGTAGCAGCACATAGGCAGCACTTTCTTTTCAACTTATCAAAAATTCTTTCTCTCCTCCTTTTCTTTGAGCCTGATATCACCAGCACAAACATGACTGAGGTAAAGTCCACCCAGAATATCCACTTAAGGGAGAAGTAACATTGCATTGTAACATACATAAGTTTCAAGAGTGTATTATTGTAAATCAGAAAGTATGATTGTACCTAGATGGGTCATTCTTCCTCTGGGTAGGATAAAATCATGACTGTTGAACACAACACTCCCTTGACTTTTTGACAGTGAGGTAATAGGGTGTCCTTTTAAGCTTTCAAAAAGGGTGTTAGTGAAAGACTGGCTAGGCAAGATAAATAAAATTCATTTTATGGAGGCAGTGAAAGAGTGAAATGCAAAATCAATAGCGAGCCAGATGTGCAGAGCTGGTATTGAATCACCTTACAGGGCCAGAGAACAATCTTGAGAACAATATATTTCCCACTAAAAAGACACTTCCCACCTGTCTCTGCCACCTCCTCCACCAGCCACTACTCTAGCTCTTGTCTAATGATTTTTGCCTCTTGCATCACTGAGAAAACCGAGGTGACTGGGAACTCTGACACCTTCGCATTATTCTACTGCAGTATCTCAGAACGACTTCCTCTGTGCCGCTCTTTTATCTTTCATCTGGGCCCCAAGGAACAGGGTTCTGCTTCTCTCCTTCCCAGAGCTCTGTTCTATTAGTTGGCAAACAGATTTTTCTACAGTTAATTATCTCTTTTGTGCAAGGTTCCTTTCTCTTCTTTTCTAGATCAGAAGTTTTCGGTTTTCTTACACTTGTGGGCCAGCAACTTTCTAAAGACCAGAGATCAAAAATGACTGGTATTTGTTAGTTATTAACTGCTAGTTCCACATGTGGCTGGCCAAGGTTCATACAGGTACAAGTTCTCAGGTGTAATCAGCTTGGGAACTACTGCTATAATATCCCAAAAGCAGGTAAATATGATGCTCATCCATAAACTTAGTATAACTTCTTTTGGGGGGATAGAATGGGGAGGCAGAAAGAATAGACTACACCTGTCAGTACTCACAATCCAAGATGCTAGAGGACTATGAGGTACTGGGGATTGAATTTAGGGCTTCACACATGCTAAGCCAATGTTCTATCAAGGGGTCATACACTAGGCCCCTTTACTGAAACTTGAATGTGAATATAAATCACCTGACACCTATTTAAACTGTAGTTCATAAATCAAGTACTAAGACTGCATTTGTCATCTGGAAGAAAACTTCTTGGGCCAATACTCTCCACTATCCTCTCACTTTTTGGCATCCCTTCACAGAAAACCTTGTGGAGAGAGGTGTCTCTAATCAGTGTCAGCATTATGCTCGCATTATCTGATCCTTTCCTTAAGTAGTCTAACATACACACACACACACACACACACACACACACACACACATCACATGTCTGCATGTGAGCACACCCCATAGTTAAAATTGCTTTTGTCAGTAAGCTGTCTACCCAAATCCGCTAGTTTTTCTTGCCCTCTCAGAGCTTCAGAGGTGACCTCTTCCTCCTTGAAACACTTTTTTTTTTTTTTTGCATTTGAAGATACTTGATGCCTCCTCCTCATTTTCTCTCTGCCTCAATCTTTTCCAGTTGTCTTTGTAGGTAACTTACATTTACTCAGCAGCTAAGTTACCTTGTGCCTTAGGCTCTGTGGCACGGCTCCCTGTCCCTCTCTGTTCTTTCCCTGATAATTTCTATATTCGGGACTCTCAGGATCTTCCATTCTGGGCCACCAGCCCTGACTCATATAATCATTCACTTCTGCTATCACTTTCTGGATAGCCAACAGGAATCTTACGTTCTATCAAGGCTCAAATGCAGCTCTTCATCTAATTTTTTCCCCTATGCTTGTTGCTCTACTCTTCTTCATTCGAATAAACCCAACCTTATTTGTTGTTCAAAATGTATATAGTTCTATTTCTTTTTGTATCATCTTCTAGATGTCAATTTGTCTTTAATTATTTCGAAAATGCCCCCACTCTGCTTAAAGCTAGCATACTCTTGCACACTATCCTGGCCAGAATTCATTGCAAGGTGAGGCTCAGGCCTCACCTGGTAGTGCTTGAGGGCCTCCAGGATAACATTAGTGATGCCCAGGGGACCATTTGGTGCAGTTGATCTAGATGGTGTTGGCCACATGCCTGGTGTGCACCTTATTAGCTACCATCTCTCCAGCCTTATGTAGTCTTTCAAAATGTGAGTTATGTTGCTATTTCCCTGGGTTAAACTCTCCAGTGACTTAACATTGTGCTTAAAATATTGATCCTGTTGCAATATCTGGGATTTCAGACTCGCTGTAGCACTGCTTTTCTCCTAGCATCCTATGTCTCTCCTCCCTACACCTGGCTGGCAGGTTCTAGGCACTTTTTCTTTTTAGCAAAGCAAAATTGTTTTTATTTAAATAAAGTTACTTAGGGAAGTGTGATAGGAGAGAAAAGGAAATAGAGATAAGTGTTCATGAGAGAAAAACAGACTTCTCCAGAGGGAAATATTCCCTGATTCATTCTCCTATTTAGTTGGTTCTTGTCATTCAGATCTCATTATGGTTATTGTCTGTTTGCTTCCAGGTTAATCCGTACCCATCCTTCTCCCCAAAACACATCGGTTTGGGGGAGGTTTAAGATTTTAGATTTAAGAGACTTAAGATTTTAGGAGAACAGATAAAAGGAAACAGGTAAAACAAAAGAAGCAAACAGAATGCTAGGACTTCTCTTTTGCCCTCTTCTTTTTTTCTCCTCCTGTCCCCACTTTCTGCCACTGCCTCTGCAGGCATTTTCGAGCAGTGACCAGTGTTTGTTCTTTCTCGAATAGAGTTTCCTTTGGAACTAAAAGCTCCACTCTGTAGCACTGTACGTGTATGGCTCTGGCTCCTGTCAGGGTGGATCTGTGAGATCTAGTTCGGTTCCGGCCCTGCTATCTCTCTCTCTGCTATTGACTTTCTGTATGTCCATTTTATTCTCTGTCCTTCTCTCACCAGTAGAGCCACTTTTCTTTATTGACTTGTTTTTTTTGAAACATTGAGAATTCTCCTGACCTGAATGGCTATCTGATAAGAACAGCTGCCTCCTATCTGACTCCCACTCACTGTCCAGTCTGTGCATCTCAATTCCTTGGTTTAATCTCTCCAATGATCTTCCTAGACAGATAAGGTCTTGCATTAGACTACCATAATCTCAGGCATGCGTTCAAGTGTTTAAAACCTTTCCAAGATCTGTTTATTTTCATTTTACGATTTTTCCACTGTACTTTTTACTATTTGAATTTTTCTTCTAAATAAATGTTTGTTGCTGTATTGTTTATTACTCTATCCCCAGATCTTTGCATGTCATGGGCATTCAACACATAATTACTGATAAACTAATTTTAAAAATGGACTAAACAGAATACTATTTAAAAGGAGAGGTGGCTAGAGGAGAGATAGTACAGGAGATATATTATTTGCCTTGCACATAGCTCAGCTCAATCTCCAGTACCACATAAAGTCCCCTGAGCTTTACCAAGAGTAGCCCTGAGCATATCCAGGTTTGGTTCAGAAACAAAAAACAAAATACTCCAAAAGCAAAAACGGTGGATGTTGGATAGAATGGAATAAATGATAATAAGTCTTCTAAGTCCAAATGCATAGAAAAAATGAAAATATGAAAAGGCAGCTGGGCAAAAACAAACAAAAACAAAGCAAAACAAAAACTGCTTTCTTCTTTGGGAAGAAAGAAAATAAGTAGGAGAAGGAAATACTTTATTTAATATTTACAAATATGCCAGTTGCTTTATGTACATAATTTTCTTCCAAACCCAAACTAACATTTGCAGGTAGATATAATCTCCATCTTAATGGTAAAGAAATGGAACTTCTGAATGAGTAACACACACAAGGTTATACAACATAAAATGCGCAACAGGAGTTAAACAGACAATATTCATCTGCCTAGTTAGGATAAGCTCCGAAAAGTGCATTGTAGTCCAAAATCATACCTATCCTCTTCTATTTAAAATACAGCAATTTCAAGTTCTAACAGACTACTGTTTATTTTATTTTATTTTATTATTTTTTTGGTTTGGGGGCCACACCCGGCCTCGCTCAGAGATTACTCCTGGCTCTTCGTTCAGAAAACATTCCTGGCAGGCTCAGGGGACCCTCTGGGATATTGGGGATCAAACCCAGGTCAGTCCCTGGTCAGCAGCATGCAAGACAAACACCCTACCATTGTACAATTGCTCCAGCTCACTACTATTTTTAAAGGGTTTATTTTTTTCCTATGAAAGCAATGGCCACCCCAATACAGAATTTGAACTACTTTTAAAAAATTGATTCCTAAGTTTTTCATGCCCTTTCCTACATTCCCTCCCCAAATAAACTGAAAGCTCAGAAGTGATCCACACAACTAAGTAAATAACAATACCACCATCAGCTCAATAAAGGGCTTTTGGCATTTTCTTCCAGGTTGACTTCAGAATGAACCTGTTATAGTGATTTAGTCTATAGTAAGGAAGGGGTTTAGGAACTAGGTCCACCTCATATATCAGCAACATCCCAGAGAGCACGAAATTGTTATTCAGGTATGTGCTGCATATGGCATTAATCGAGAGAGATGGCATCACTTCTCTAAATTTACTAGCCCTTTTATTTGTACAAATATCACACTCTTGTTTTGTAGAAATTCATTGATTAGCCCTACCGCTTGACTTTATAAGGGGAAAATGAGTTCTCAATTCTGTTTTTGGTTTGCTACATCATGCCAAGATCTGAAAATATAGATGATGTCACACTATGCAGCTTTTAGGGAAGCTGGGGGGGGGGTGGAATCCCTTCAATAGAGAAGCAAATCTACTTTTCCTATCAAGGCAGACTATTAACTTGACTTGGACATTGTTTTATTTCTCAATTAGTTCTTAAGAATTTTTCCTGTCCCCAGTGTCATCCTCTCAGAACACCAAAAACTTGGAGCAAAAGAACAAATCATGAAAATTAAATAGCAATAAAACTGTTGTTGGCTTTATATAAAAAATTTTTTCAGTATTTAAATGGTGATTATTTCCAGAAACTTGGCAATTGCAACCATACAAATGATGAAATTGATTCCAGTCACAGTCCATCTTTGTTCATAAAGGAAATACCAGTAGTGTTTGAAAAATGGATTATTAAAGACCTTGGTTTGCTGAAGGTGGCTCATATGTTCTATTTGCTAACACAGCATCTTGTTGGGGAAAAAAATAATAAGTGCAGCTTTTCCCTACCCCAGATTATTTTCACTACAGATCTTTGAGCAGGAAATAAAAAACAGCTAATGGTTCATGGGGCATGTGGAATTAGTTTAAGCAAAACTGAGCCCTGCTCCTGCTGACCGCCTCCTCTTTCCTGTGCTGTTTTGTCTATGCTGGCCTTAGAATATGTCAACAAATCTCTTTTAAACTCAGATGGGAAGAAAGGATGGTGATTCTTTCTCTTTATGTAAGGGAGTAATTTACAACAGATGTGCTTTTTTTAGAAAGGTACAAGTTTGTCTTGTAAAATATTTGTAAAGAAAAATAGCCTCCGGATTTCACGAAGTAATCCTCACTTGGTTTTGGAGATGTCACAAAGAGCATTGTTTTCATAATACTAATATGATTCTTTTCTCACACAATTTGATTATAACTCGAAGTTTGTTTTTAGGACGAGCCAAGTTTAAATATCTAAAGCAATGTAGTGAAGAAATACCATATGTGACTTGATGGATCTTTGACAGTAACCTGAAAGGAGCCTTATTTAAGTTACAAGGCAAGGGCTAATGTCCCAGGCACCCATTTCTGTTGGTAAAGAAATTTTAACATCTCCAAGTTTCAGTATCCTCATCTGTAACTGTGGGAACCACCTTCTCTGCCATCCAAATGGATGAATAATTTAAAAGTTCCTTACAAACAGGAGACATGTACAGAAGCAATGTTGTTTTATAACAAATTATAAAAGAAAATTTGATGCTTTCACACCATATATTTAATACATGATTATATATCTACATATATATAAAATAAAAAATATATAACAAATTCTGATCCCTATGCAGCCACAAAGCTTGTTGAAGACAGATTACTGATTCTAAGGTGAAGTTTTACCTACATAAGTACTGACAGAGGAAATCACACAACAAAGAGTCATTGTGCTGAGTGAGTGTTATAAACACCGGCCTATAGAGAATGTGTAACTTGCACCCAGGGGAGAATATAGTAAACAAATTCTCTGCTCTGAATATCATATGTAAAATTCTGTATCTCAGATTAGAACGAGAGAATGGGTCAAAGGTGAGGGAATATCCATTGGAAGTAAACATTTGTTGGGTATTTAGGCAACTGGTCCTCAGTTTCTTAAGTACAGAATAAGAATAAAATAAGAGAGATATATTTTCTTCTTTATTAAGATTTACTAAGATGTAGCATTGAAAAATATTACAGAATTTCCACATTCAGTTTCTTCAACTAGTTTAGATTCATGACTAATATATATTGAGCAATTCCCATGAGCAGACTTTTGAGATATGTGCTTTAAAATGGGTCAAACTCATTTAATTTTACAGCCATCACAAAGGAAGTTTGCATTAGTATTCCCATTTTACAGGTGATGCTAACTCAGTTGTTCAAGAAAACATAACCAAAGAAATGCTCTCCATCATTTGAACAATACTTAGAAAAGGATCCCATTAGTCAGAAATCTAATCATCTTCATAATAAGACTTTGATAATCCAGAATAATGGTGCATTCACAGCTTTCTCTAAACTTTCAGTTGCCCTCTTAGCTCTGCATTTAATCTCTAAATATTATAAAAACACATTTCTAAACAAAATAAGTGATTCCAAAAGGTGTTAATCAGCACACACAAGCACAAATAACTTGTCAGGATAAAGACAAACTAGCCTCACATCCACTCTTTGGATCCAAAAGCAAGCCCAATGCTTCTGCCTTGTATTCTGTACTCAAGCTCCAACTACTACACCTTAAGAAAGAATAAGAAAAATTAGATCCCACTACCATCTTTTCAGATACGCCTTTTAATTTCTCAGAGGAGCAAAAAGCTATTTACCTTGTGATCTACTTTGTGAATATCTGATTCTAACCAGAAGGGATCTGGTGTACACCTTATATAACTTAAAAAATTTTCCCAATGTGTTCTAAGAGATCACGTGACTTAACCTGGGCCACCATAATCCTGACACTGCTTTCAAATTTTCGAAATCATTCCACTCTTTGTTCATTTTGACTATGTACACAAATTTGTATCCCAACACTTGAATTGGTGTGGGTGAAATTATCCTCATAGCTTATTTTCCTCTCTGGTTACTTAAGGACTGAAACCTCAAATGCAGCTTCTATTGTGCTTTCTTTCAAGGTTTGCTGGAGCAATATTCTTCTCTCTCTCTCTCTCTCTCTCTCTCTCTCTCTCTCTCTCTCTCTCTCTCTCTCTCTCTCTCTCTCTCTCTCTCTCTCTCTCTCTTCCACTTGGAGGCTATGGAAGGCAGAAGTTCTCTAGGACAAAAGCCTGAGATAATCTATAAAGCCACTCTCTGGAAAGTGCACTTCCTGCTGCTGGCAAGGAGATTAAGTCAAAGGTTTTGATATTGATATATAGCCCTAATCTTTTAAGAGCTTTCAAGCACTAGCAGGACAGTTATAAGGAGTTTTTTTTAATCATTAGGACTGGGAGATTTGTGTATCCTCTGGGGCCTCCATGCTGGGGGGGTTCTGAGTAGCAAGAAATGTGCTTGGAAAGGCACCATCTTGACAAGTCTGCATCCTTGGGTGCCTTCTGAAATGTTTACATTTATACTTCCTGAAAATGAACTACTTCAAGTCTTTTGCAAACAGTTATTTTTGCTTAATTGAAAGTTAACAATGGTTCACTTGTTTGTTTTTGCCTTGGCTTTTAATCCTTTTTTGTTTCTGATCTAAAATATTACCCCTCCCTTTCTTATATTCACCCCCAGCCACTGTCTTCTCATCCTCATCCTTAAGTCCATAAAGTATTTTTCCTTCAAATTATTATTTACCCTTCACTCCTTTTTTTTTCCTATCTGTTTTCTCAGTTTCTTCTTCCTCCTCTCCTTTTTCCTTCTTGGTCTCCCTCCTCTTTTTTCTTTTTCTTTTTGGCTTTCTTTCTAACCCCTGAAAAGAACAAGCTGCTGTTTTAAAAATGCCTGTTTATGTAGCTAATTCAGAGAATATTTATCTCCAGAATTGGTTACTTTACAGTCACTGTTGAGGTTACCTGCATGTGTATGATAGAAAGCACAACTAAATCTTACTAAATATTACCTGGTAGAAAGTGAGTACCAAAAAGCATAAGCTACCTTACAACAGAGGACAAAAGAATTTAGTTTAGGTAAATGCTCATTCTGCAAAAAAATAAACAAACAAACCAAAGCACGTGCAGAGTCAGCAGAAGAGGGGAAAAAGTGTATACTCAGTGCAACCATTATAAAGAATTTATCATCATTTTGTAAAATAAAATCTGACAAGTTAACACTAAGTTATCTGGAGCAAAACCAAAAAACATGCACAAAAGACTTCATATATTTGCTAATTGTCTCTTATATTTAAAATTTTTCATATCATTATGAAGAACACAAATCCATTATTAAAGAATTGATTCATATTGTATTATTAGTATCACAATGTTACAGACATTCTATTAATTGTTCTGCATGTATTATCCGCTATGCTTCAGTGTTCTTTATAACCCTGAAATGTAGACATTTTGACAGCAGTTTTTTTTTCCTTAAAAGAAAAATGTTGTCTTAAAAGTACACATTTGATCTCCTAACCTTAAATATATCACACTCCTCCAGTGTTCCAGTGGAAGGATCTATTTTTAAGGTTAATATCAAGAAAGGAGCCAAACACTGAGAAACCTGGATAAGGTTTGCTATAACAAGAACTGAGAGAAGATTCAGTAGCCAAGGGTCCCTGTGAGATGCCAAGCTGCTCTCTGTGATAATTCTAGAATACTCTGAGAATTCTCGAAATCCAGCTGAAGTACAGTTTTGTCTATATCTGAAAAAAGAAGAAATAATGGCAAAAATGAAAGAGCTAATTTCTTCTTTATATTCTTTTTTTTGAACCTGAACTTCAACTCTAATATAATTTACACAAATGAGAAGATACTTTTTGGTGACATAAATATTTTTTTAAAGAGGCTTAGTTATGATTAACCTTGTTAGTTAATTCTGTGATAGCTAACCATGGCTCTTCCTCCAGGAAATAAGTGACCATTTGCCTAGTTTTCATTTTATACTTGTAGTTTTAATTTAAGACTGACTGGCCCTCACTCTACGCTCTTGAAATCCTCTCATCCTAGAAAGTGGAAAAACATTAACTTTTGATGTGAACGTATAGTATATACTTACTATGATCAGAATAGCACAGGTAATTAGCAGATTCATTTTTTTATGTCAACAGGGCTGACTGCTTTCTAGATAGCAGTGATGACAGGGCAGAATGCAGTGGGATGCCTGGGGGAACCAACCCCATTCTAAGATAACCTAATGTCTATACTTTGACTCTTTCTACCTGTATGACAGAATCAATACATGAGGCTCTGATCATTTTAGTTTGAATATCCATGAACAGGATTCTCTAAATATTTAAGGTCCTTTAGTGATTCATTAAGTCTTGAGGTATTCCTAAATAGCTTCAAGCTTGGATGTAGATACTTCTTTGGAAAGAATCCAGTAGTTAACTTTCTGTCTCAGTATAAGAATAAAATGGGTAAATAAGAAAGAATCACAGTTTCAAGTTTTGCAGTTATTGATATTTTGTGAACTATTTAAAATAAGATTCTTAAACAATTATATAGAATCATTAGGAAAGGTTGTATAGTAAAATCTCACAGATTCTTAGGTTTATACTTATAAATGTCTTATGGGTAATTTTTCTTGTATCTTCAAAAGGACGCTAATAATGCATTGTGGGGGCAGTGTCATTATTGAGCCTTTGAATGATTAACTACCCTGTGATAATTCTTTCAGCCATGCTGGTTTTTAAAAGAAAGCCAAAACAATAAAAGAAATGTACCAATATATTCTCTAATAATAAAGTATTGAACATTAGTGAAAAAAAGTGTGAATTATTGGAAAGCAGCACAAAGCAAAACTATTACCCAATGCAGTTTGGATCATATACTGTATATAAAGAGTAATTACTTCATTGCTTGGAGACCACAGTGGAGAAATATAAAATTTGATGAATAGATATTTTTAAAATAAAAAATGTATCCCAAATTATTTGCTCCCCAAAAACTTAGCAACATTCCAGACCGTGTTAATCTCTTTTTTGTTTGGGAACTACACCTGGTTGTGTTTAGGGCTTATTCCTGCCTCACTCTACTCAAGGTTTAGTTCTAGTGGTCTCAGGTGTGCTATGGTGTGCTATGGATTGAACCAGGTAGGTGCTCATTCTGGGACTCAGCAGAAGGGAGTTTGTCTTGCACGTGGCTGACTTAATAGTTATGCATATTTACTTGTAAAAACTATAATTGCCACCAACACTTGAATTTTAAAACTATCTATTATAAAATCCTTAAATGACATATTTTAATATAAGGGTCTCTTTCTTTTGGGCAGGGTCTATAGGGTGCTAAAACTCAAGCCCAGGATTCTATATATGCAAGGCATGCACTGTATTACTGACTCACATCATCAGCCCTAAACAACATATCTAGGGTGTACAGCATGGGGAGTGCACATCTAGTTGAGCACAAGAATAACTCCTAGATCTGCACTTAGGGATCACTCCTGACCATGCTTGGCAAAACATAAATGGTACCAAAAATTAAATGAGGTTCAGTTGTATGTAAGACAATCACCTTCACCCCTGTACTATCTCTCCATCATCAAATGACACCTCTTATTAATGAAATTCCTACACTTATATTTGGACGCTATACTATTAACACATCTGTAACACTTAGATATTAAATCTGGTGACTTTAACACATCTGTCAGTCACACCTTCAAATCAAATTTATGGATTTTATATTTTGTTACGTTCTTTTCTTTAACTGAAAGATGAGCTTAAGGCTGCTAATGATATCTACACTAGAACTTTCTAATTGTTTCCAAGTTGTTGTTGTTTTTTTGTCTTCTCTGGAAAGGATCTGAGAGCTTTATAGGCAGAATAATATATTAAGGAGAATATTAAGTAAATTTAGGTGATCAAACCCAACTTGTCACATGCAAGACATGCCTTATCCATTGTTTCTAGCCCCTTTTCAAATATTTTTATTTAACAACCACTATAGGTACAATAATTAACTCCTCCCAACATGTTCATAACTTTTCCCTAGTAAATGAAGTTCCAATGAAAAGAGTTTTAAATGTTTGTCAAAAATCATAAATCATAATTTGTCATTACCCTACATTTTTGCCCATTTAGATTTTAGTGTATTTTGACTTTTGATGTAGTAATTTTAATTTTTTATTCTTATTTTGTTTTATTTTAGATTTGTTTGTTTTGGTGGGAGGGTCATACCTGGCTATACTCAGGATTTACTTCTGGCTCTGTACTCAGGGATCTCTCATGGCAGGGCTTGGGAACCATAAGTGGTGCCCAGAATCAAGCTTAGGTTGGCCACAAGCAAGGCCTACATGCTGTACTATATGCTGTACTACGACTGTTCTGGCCCCAATACATTATTTTATTTTATATTACTTTTGCTATCGTTTACTTTGTAATTTTTTTTATTTTGCCCCATATACCTTTATACCTTTTCTTCATTGTTGATGTTTGTTGCAATGACCTCCGGCTCATGCCTGGCTATAGTGCTCTTACATTCTAACTTTAGCAGTGGCTGGAGGTCATACCTCAGGTAGTGGTTCTTACATAGCATCACAGTTCTCAATGAGGGTCACACTCCTTTAGCTGTTCTTCTTGCACAGGGATAACACTTAGTTGAGACACAAAAATTATGGTTTGGCTTTTGTCTCTCTGATCATGGCAATGCTAACAATTATATTAACCAAAGGGCATACCTCTGGCTGTAGAGCTCACAAATCTGTCTAGTCTAGTGCTTGCTGTGAGCCTTACCCATAGGAATAATTCATCTGATTTGAGCACTGCCAGAAATTGTCAGTGGCACCCAAGATGGCAGAAAGCAAAGCTGCCAGGCTCAAGCTCAATGCATGTGTACACTGAAGATCTGAACTCATGAACTAACACTTGCAAGTCACGTTCTCTAAGCTACCATACTATTTATTCTCTAGTCTTCTTTAGTGATTTTCTTACCCAGGTGTTTTTAGAAAAATCATTCTAATCCCAAGGTCAGGAATTATCTGTATTTTCTTCCATTTTTTATAATTCACTTTTAGTTTTTTAAAATTTATTAAGAATGTATTTGGAGCTCTTTAAGGTAAATACTGAAATAGATTTGGGCTATCTCAAACAAATTGGAGGGTTTACTAAGGTAAGATTTGACATAATTTCCCCCAATAGCTAACAAAACTTTATTCTTTTTGTTGAATTTCTGTTAGTATTTGAACTTACACTAGTCTTTTTTAATACTCATTGTGCATATGTTAATTACTAAAATAGCTGATGCAATAAATATCTGCTCATATTTTATCTTTTGCAAAAATGCATAAGTGATACTTATTCTTCTCAACTAAAATATAAGCTCTTAAAAAGTTTTCAACTCTCCATTTCACTCTCCACCTATTTCACTACACTGTAAATACATAACATTTTCTTGATTAAATCTATATGTTCAGCTGGAATAAATTACATTCTTTTAATATTCAATGTTCAAATGTAGAAAATCAGTATATCTTATATAGATTCTATACAATTCTTGTTATGATCATGCCTAAGTATTTTTACAGCTGGTCTTTTTTTTTTTTTTTTTTTTTTTTTGATTTTTGGGCCACCCAGTGTTGCTCAGGGGTTACTCCTGGCTGTCCGCTCAGAAATAGCTCCTGGCAGGCACGGGGGACCATATGGGACACCGGGATTCGAACCAACCACCTTTGGTCCTGGATCGGCTGCTTGCAAAGCAAACGCCGCTGTGCTCTCTCCGGGCCCTGGTCTTAAAGATAGTTTTCACATAATTTTGAAGTGGTAAGACATTATAATCTCAACGAACTTCCATTGTATAATAAGCATCCTTTATTTTTAGCTTGATTTATTCTATATGTAGAAAAATGTTTATAAGACACTTTACTTCATAAACATAAATGTACATAGCTTATTCTTGGGAGAAAGCACTGAAAGCCATGGAAATTATTAGAGAAGACCAACTAGATAGCTATAAAACTAGAAGCTTCCACCAGTTATCCATTTTATTAGAAAGTATGCGCTAACATACATACTTTGTTTTAGTCTATGGATGGCTAAAAATATAAGAAATTGATACAACCTTGTCTGTAATGATGTAAAGACATTTTGGGAAGACAGTGAACACCAAAGAAATACTTTACTTGGTCCTTATATTTTGTGCCTTACACATTTCAATCTATCTCATTCTGGAACAATCCACTTGGGCCTAAAAGCAAGACGAATAATGGAGACAGTACCTCCCATGAGAATGAAAATGAAAGTGAAGGCACTCAGGAACAGAGACTTAAAGATCAGGTTTTAAACTGGCTTCTGTGTCCTCGGTGCCACTGTACCCTGTTGTCCTTGAAGAATGCTCACACACACCTGTCATTCATGGACCCTCTGTTTCTAAGATGGCAGCATGCCAGCCTCAGCCAAGTGTTCACAGTGAAAGTACTTTAGACTCTCCCAAAATCAAAGTCAGTATGTAAATGTGCAACATGACGACATTATTATTCTAGCTTCCTGGCTGCTTTTAGCAAGCACCGACTGCCACATGAGGTCTCAAGTGTTCTGGCACAGAGTGCAAGTGTTCCAAGAAGTTAAAGTAATGAAATTGGAGCCGCATTTCCATAGATATTCAAGCTGGCATGGAAGAATGGAGTCATGGAATCAGGGTTGGATGGTCTCCACAAACAGCCTAGGCAAATGTCTGTGATGCCAGGCTACTAAGCAAAATTTTCCTTCGTGAAAGGCCACCACTATTTCTTCCTCTGAGTCTAAAACTACAAAATGTGCACATTGTCCCCAGGCTCACCCACTCCAGGTGGTTTCTGCTTACGTCCACCTACCCATTTCCAGGAGCACATCAGCTTCACTTAAATCCAGCACAAATTAAGGAATTAAAATTAAGAACTAAACACAAAGAAGGGGAAACCTACCAGAACACACTACTTTCCAGAGTAGATGGTTATTATTCTTAGGAGGGGCTGGGCTTTCTAAACCAGTCTGTAAAGCTACAAAGATGTAGCCACTAATGGATTTAGCCAACTTTTGTTTATTATTTTGTTTGGGGCCATACCTGGAAATGCTCAGATGTTACTTTTGGCTTTGTGCTCAGGGATCACTTCTGGTAAGGCATGGGGACCATATATGCTTGAAAGGATTGAACCCAGGTTTGCCTCATGCAAGGGAAGGGCCTTACCCATTGTACTATTACTTTGGCCCCTATTTTGGTCAGTTGTTTAATTACTTACAGGTCTTCTCACTTATTTTTGTTTGGGGATCAGGGTCACACCCAGAAGTGCTTAGGATTTATTTCTGTCTAGTACTCAAGTATCACTTCTAAAGGTGCTGAGGAGAACCTAAAGTGCAACAAGTATTGAACCAGGGTTGGCTGTATGCAAGCAATTGCCTTAATCCCTGTACTATCTCTCTGACTGTTGGACTTTTCATCTGAACCCAAAATTCTCTATTTAAATATTTGGATCCTTGAACAACTTAGGCCTATAATTGGTGGGGCTCAAAAAAAAAAAACCTGGGTCTCCAAGTAGAGATTCATGATGGGGGGAAAAGGCCAGTAGAGAGCCCAGATTTGGTCATTCTGAACTCTAACATTTAATTTTTATACTTTCCTCTACTCCTGAGTCAGATGTTTTGTTCATCATGGCAAGAGCAATAGAATCTGTGTTTTTGCTCTGAGATCACCTTTATAGAATACAAGGCCATGATATCAACTACTGTTTTCTCCTCCTTCTTCCTATGTCCAAATCATATATGACTATATGGACATGCAGAGATCAATTTTAGGTTTAAAAACTGAAACTCAGTAGTAATTCAAAGAAGTTTAACACTGAATACCTGTATTTACATAATTCCCTACTCTCTTTCTCTCTCTTGTTTATGTTTTAGGACAGTGAAAAAAAAGGATTTATAAATAAGATCTATGCCATCCAGGAGGTATGTATCAGTGTCCAGAACATCCTTGATGAAGTGGCTTCCTTTGGCGAAAGGATAAAGAAGTGAGTGATGCTGACACGTGAGCCCTGGCCGCCTGGGGGACACATTGTCCATTTGTTTCTTGGAGGGTGAAATGCCACATTCCTTTTGGCAGGGGACACTCCTTCTGGGAGATCTACTGCTTCATTTCATCATTATTGACTTTGTTTTCTGCCAGTCTTTGGTTTTCTGAAAGGTCTGTCAAGTTCTTCCCTAAATTTCAGAACATATTGGTTGGAAAGAAATCATACTTTTAGTTGAAGGAATGATGCTGTCCTAAATTTTAGCATGTTTCAAACGGAAAGACTTTGTTCTTGAAAGATATATAACATTGTGATAGAAAACACAGTCAGCCAAACTGAAGGATTTCAGGTCACATTCCTGGTTTATTATTGTTCCATTTACATTTTTACTGTCGCTCCAAATTTTAAATTGATTTTAAAATATGCTCTTTCAAGTTTATATCTTTAAGTAGATATGATAATAATTGTATATGAAATACATTAGTGCTTTGCCATTTAGAAAACACATAGAATTTTGTAATTAAAATAATCCATTTACTGAATTTTTTAAAATACAGGAAAGATAATGTAAAATAAATAAGGCATTTACATTCTTTTCTTTTTAATTTTTATTTAAACACTACTGTTATAAGATTATTATTCATAATACAGTTATTTTTTTCCACAGATAAAGTTGTTCAGGATTGAATTATAGTCATATAATGTACAGCAACCTTCACCAGTGTGCATTTCCTGCCATCAGTATCCCCAGTTTCCCTCAGATACATTTTCTTTTTTTTCATTGATTTTCTGTGATACTGGGGATTGAACCCTGAGTCTCGCATATGCAAAACATATGTTCTATTACAGGGTACTTTGCCAGCTCTAAGAAACTTATATTCTTAATTTTATATTTTTATGTTTTACTAATATACTTAAGAATTAATTATAATAAGCTGAATTTATAGTTGACTGTCAGGAAAATATACTAAATTATCATACTAGTAAATTATGTGAAAATTGGCCTATATAATGATTGCTGAATGGTCTATTCAATATGGGAGTTGTATATCTATATATAGATAAGCCTATATTTTTCTATTGTCATATATCTATTCATTGTTTATTATTCATAACTAAAAGTGCAGTGCAGATTTGGAATCTTTGGCTTACACAGAATTTTAGAGGAGTAAATTATTTAAACTAAAGGTGTGAGTCATTCATCTGGTTCCTTTCTTGTTTCAAGGGATAATGCATTTTATTTTGTATAATTTCTTGCTTAATACTTTTCCACATATGCATAGATGCTGAGTTTCCATTTCCTTATATCATATTAGACAGAACAGCCTCCTTTTCAATCCAAATGCACATCTAAATAACAATCTCAGGCTTCTTATAACAGATTCCCATATCTTGTTCTTTGTCCTCTGTGTGTTATTTTCATTTTTAGTTAAGTTCCCTTGTCTTCCAAATCCTATCCACTGAAGCATAGTATGAAATCCTAAATGGGGCATTGTCCTATTAAGTGTTGACCTTTTTCTGAGGTATTCTGTGTTGATACCTGACAAAAAGCATCTTGTTTATACCAAAAGCCCTGGGTTTACTCTGAGATACTTAAAGAGCTATTCTGTGTAACACTGATTGATAGTATCTCTCAGAAAAGAAGCTTGACTTGAAAATATGGCCAATTGAAAGGTACAATTCTGGCTGTCAACAAGCCTTGGGAAATAAGAATCTTTTAGAATTTTCCATAACAGAGATAGGTATATATTTAGGTGTAGGTATATGTAGTTCTATAGACCTTATATGTATATATCTATATATGTATAAGCAAGGTATAGACATAGGTATAGACAGGCTGAAGTATAAGAACATAGCATAGGAACAGGTGATTTTTATAGGAGCATCTTTTTGTTTTGTTTTGTTTTGTTTTTTGGGGTCACACTTGGAAGTGCTCAGGGGTTATTCCTGACTCTATGATCAAAAATTGCTCCTGGCAGGCCCGGGGGACTATATGGGATGCCAAGATTCTCACCACTGTCCTTCTGCATGCAAGGCAAATGCCCACCTCCATGCTATGTCTTCAGCCCCTTATAGGAGCATCTTATCTACAGAACAATCCTTTGAATACTAAGAAAGAAACTTCATTAAGGTCATATGGGAAGTAATGCTAATCTAGACACTATCTCTATGTACAAAGTGAAAAAAAGCCTCTATAATTACCAGAGCTTATTCCCAAAGACTAATTCCAAAACTCTCTTAAATTCTATCATTTGGGGGAGAAGACCACACTCTAGGTTCCAATTCTCTAATGTATGGGATGAGAAACGGGCACTCTCTCTCTTTCTGACATTTGTTTCATTAGGAAGGATACTTAGCTCATTTATTATCATTCATTACTCCAAGAGGAATAAGGAGAGCACAGGGAGTGTTTCATTGAGGCTGCCCAGAGGATCTGAGTGAAGAGCCAGTGCCCTCACACATGGAGTAGTGTGATGGATGGCTCTGAGCTGAGCCACAAGGAAGCAAGCAGACCCTCTGCCTTCTGTTCTCTCCACAAGCAGGCATGAACCATGGCATTGCATGTGTCCATAAGGTGGGGGCATGTTCCTTTCCATGCTGATGGTCACAGGATGCTCCCTCTGGGCATGGAAAGAATGAAACCAAAGATGGAAAAGCCAGATCCCAAGTAGCTCAGAACAAGACAACCAGACAGACCCAAGTTTGGCTCTTTTACTAGAATAAAACATCTTTTAGAAAATGGTTGACCAAGAGAGATGCACAAAGCAGGCCATGCATCACAAAGCAGAGGAGCAACTCTATTTTATGCTGAGGTGCAGAATAGAAGAATCTATGCTCATTCTTTCTGGAATCAGAAACTGGTGCCAGGCAAATGTTACCCCAAGTGACTACATACAGGAACAGGAAATAAATGTTATTGTATCTCACATCCTATATAATTTCACTTTTTTCTGAAATGTCATTGTATCTTTGCTCACTAATAAAGAGCTGGGTTCATTCTCCAGGGGTTGTTTAGATGTAATTATATCACTTTGATCACACAAACATGTTACCAACCATAACCATGTTTTCTCCATTTAGTGAAAGTGGTCTTGATCATGTACAAGGGGAAGCTGAGGTAGTGAATCACACAGAAAAATCTAGGATTTGAATACAGATCTGCCATCTTCTTGGCTCTTTTCTTTAAGCCTCACTAGAGGGTAACTCCAGATCTCTTAGTTTAGTAGCCTTCCCTCATCAACCATGTTATCAATCACCAACTGTATGGAAACCAGATAGATCATCAGCCAACCCTGTTAGAAATCACTCTCTTCCAGCTTCCTTCCCCTTTTCAGTATTTCCAACAAATCTACCATGTGTCATGTTCTTTTTTGCCAGAAATAATATAGGGAGGATAGAAAACACTATTCTTCCTTAATTACCTATGTATTTCTGAGACAGCAATGTTGACAACTGAATTCAGACAAGGCTAACTTCTACTTCCCTTCTTCCTGACTTCTAGCTCCATTTGAAACAGCTGAAGTGGGAAGTTCATTTTCCTCTGAGGAATTCTAAAGTTCAGAGCATTTACACAGTAGTGTAAGATTTAGGAGTACAATTATTGTCTAGTCCAGATTTTGAATCACAACAATTGTTGTAGAGATTTGTGAACAAAGAATGACAGGCCCAGAGGCATTGTCTTCTAGGAGAATCGAAAGGAAATTGAGTAGTAGTTTTAGAAGTAGAAAAACAATATTTCTTTTTATATTTTTTAAACTAAGGAGTTCCCATGGAGTACAAACCCTTGAGACCCTGAATTCATCTCATATAATCTGGAGAGGTTGATGGCAAGATTTTATATCTAAGACCCATATCCTGATAGCCTCCTATAGTTAGCCTCTCGATACCAGAGAGAACTGCGGTTATCTTCAATTTGTTGTCTGACTCTGGAGTTAGAATCAAGTTAATTTAGAACTTTGAGAACAGTATGACATGCTCACATTGCTGTGTTGGTTTCTCATCCAGTACATTCAATTGGACCGTCCCATTCCTGAGCTGGCTGGCTATTGTAGCCCTGTGTGTATTCACAATAATCCTGTACTTCATTCCAGTGAGATACATTGTCCTTGTCTGGGGTAAGTAAAGTCTTTTTTTAAACTGTCTTCACTGCTAAGAACAAACAATTTTTAAAGAATGAGTTATACTGTCAGTATTTTCTTATATTTATGATCATGAAGCCATTCTATGATGAAAAGAGACAGGTCCGTTAAAAATCACAACAGGATAAAGATTTAGGTGGACCTGCAAAATGCATTTTTCTTATCTGGCACCATGGGCTCCATCATACTATAAACATGCAGTTGTGCAGATTCTTCATATATCAAAGTGTAGCTTTGTCTAGATATTATTCTGATTTATTTTCATCACTTATACGTAAACAGAGGCATTCTGATCCATACGGTGCATTTAGGACAATATGCTTGTGTGCTGTGGTACTTTATCTTGTGGAAGTGTCTGTAAACAAGGCACTGTATGTGGCCGCCTGCTTAGGAGGTCACCTTTAGCATGCAGGGAAAGGGTCCTTGGTATTGACAGGCAGCTTAGGAACAAGAAATCTGTTTTATGTGTGAATTCTTCAGACTCACTTTTAAGATGTTATTATCAGAGCCAGAGAGATAGCAATTTTCTGCCAGAATCACTTAAAATGTTATTATGGAGCCAGAGAGATAGTACAGTAGGTAAGGCACTTGTCTTACACATTGCATATTGATGGGTTAAATTCTCATCAACACATTTTGTCCCCCGGAGACCTCTAGGAGTGATCCCTGAGTAATCCCTGAGAACATCTGGGCATGGGCCTGCAAAACAGAAAAAAAACCATGTATTACTTTTGGATACTGAATTTTAATATACTAACTTTACATGGCAACAGTTTATTTGTTCTTATGCTTTACTTAGGTGATAGTTTGTTTGAGTATTTTTTTATAGTTTTGGTTTTTATTCTCCCCTCACTTAAAATTTATAATTTAAAAATTTAATTTTCATTCTCCAAGATCAACAAGCATATAAAACTATGCATCTCATGATATATAGAGGAAAAAAGAATAGGAACAAATGAAATTCTCTTACTGCTCTGACTTATATACACCTAAGATGGATACATCTTATAAAAAAATAAAAATAACCAAAAATGGTGTGAACTCTAAAAGTGGCCTGGTCTAAGAGTTGCCCAGAGAGCTAGTATAGGAATTAAGGTTCTTGCCATGAATACTCGGAGTATCCTCTGAGCTCCAATGAGTATGTCCCAACACTTGACCCAACCTCAAAAGATAAAAAAGTATATTATCATTTTTTAAAGATTTTTAAAGGATTATGCTAAAATAAAATGAGTTTGGGCTCTGATGTCTTCAAACCCTGAAAATTTAAGATTCCTACATCCCTGTTCTTTTTTTTTATATAATTTTTTATTTTGATCATAGTGGTTTACATGTTGACAATAATATTTTAGTTAAATATTTACATAACATCAGGGGGGATTCCCATCACCAAATTGTCTTACCTTCACCTCTGTTTTTGTCGTATCTCCCATATCCACTTCCTTCACCCCCAGGGCTGCTAGAATATGTGGTCCCCTATGTACCTATCCTACCATCTAGTAGTCTTGCATCTGATTGGTCTAGGTGTCTCCCTAATTTCCCCCTCTAACTGGGAGGTAGGCCTAGCTAGTTAAGTTTGCGTGATTTGGTCTGAAGAAGAGAAAAGTAGTAAACTGGGGTAAAAGCCTAATACTCCAAAAGTGGGCAGAGTCCTTCTAGAGGTTCTCATCATGGATTTGGGGGGCAATGGAGAAAAAAAGAAAATGAAACATTCCATCAGTACAAAACAAAACAAAACAAAACAAAAAAAAAGTGTCCATTATCCAGTGAGGACTCCAACAATAATGGTAAGCACCACACATGCTCCCTGTTCTTTTTGCCATCTCATTTTTCCTTAAACAAGTTCTCTGACTCTTTCCATTATTATCATTAGCATTTATGTTGGGTTGATAATGGAAGATGGAAAATGATTATTATCTTATTATTTTAAAATTTGATTTATTTCAACCATTTACTCCCATGGAGCCCAAGGTGCTGAGTGCTCAAGAGTAGCCAATCATATTCAGAGGCAACTGGATTTCACCCAGTATTTCTTTTTTTTTCACCGTTTATTTTTTATTTTTATTAGTTTTTTATTTTTAATTATGAGAACAAAGATGCAAAGAAAGGGGACAAGGTAAAGTTACAGTGGAAGGATAATCACCCATGAACAGAATTCTTAGTAGTCCCATTGCTGATATCTTAACTTTGAACTTTCAGCCAAAGAACATTAAGAAAAATAAAACAGAACCCATGTACAATTACTTTGTCCCTCCAGTCCCCAGATTGTAGTACATAATATTTCTTAGCAGAACACAAAGCAAACTAAAGACATAAAACTTATATAACTCCTTAAACATTGAAGGCGAAGTACTTTTTTACATTTCCATGCACATGCATGTTAGTTTAAGTTAACCTCAAAAGTTTAAGTGGGTTTTTTTTTTTTAAGGATTAGAGTCAAAGGAGCACAGTAAAAATGGTGTTAGAGTGGCAATTATTGTTTTCATAGGCCCACCAAAATATGAGGGACATGGAAAGGCCTAAATACAAGGAGACCCTACCCCTGAAGTTTCCTAGCATAAGATCAACTCTAGGCTCCAGGCAAACTAGTTTGTCCAATCCAGGTCATTGTCTGTAGTGCCAATACACTTTTATTTTTCACAAAGTCTCTGTTGTAGGTATCATGTTTCTGTATTAAAGATCCTGGAATCTGCATATCCTATATTGTAGTCAGGATGGTGCAGAGCGTCCTCTCGTTTCACCTCACAATTAAAGGGCAATGCTGAGAACCCTGTCCTGTAAGCAGGTCGTTGTTGTTGTCAAGTCTTCTTAGTGTTAAGGGAAGTCTCTTTTGAGCAGGTCGATGTCAGAGCCGTGATAGTGTCTTCCCTGGTAGAGGATTGCTTCCAGGTGTTGTTATAAAAAGACCTTGGATGTTTTGTAGATAGCTTCCCTGATTCTGGGGTGAATGGAGGATGCCCATTCTTCTGAGGCCTGTGCCAGGTCATTATATCAATGTTCAGGGTGTAAGGCCCCAATGCACTACGAGATTTGTGTGTTCAAATCTCTATTAGATAAGAACTTATTTGTATGTATAGTATTTTCCCATTTTAATGTGTCAATGCAAACAAGGAACAATGCCACTTAGCATTATTGGTGCATATGGGGGCCATAAGAACAAGTCCAAGAATCCCCATGACATGGTTCAATCATAAGCATTAAACTGAGGGACTCTTCCACCAAAATTCCTTATTGAACAGCTCACAAAGAGAAGACAAGATAAACAGTGGGTAGAATCATCACAGTAAAAGAATATTTAGAAAGAGTTATAGCTGTTAAAGAAAATACACATAAAATATTCAAAAGACATATGTGTCCATTTTATGTCTTTTGAAATAGGGGTTGTTAAATCCAATGCACAACGTTGGTCTGTGATTAGAACTGTGTAGTACTGAAGTTAAAATGGGTAAATGTGAGGTACTGATGGTTGGGGGTAGGAGAGTTAAGGAGTAATAATGAGCTTTGTAGGGGTGTGCGAAAGGGCAGAATCTGTTGGGGCAGGAGGTCGGTCTTGGTGCCTAACAAATTAAAGAACTGAGGGTAAAGAGGGTTAATTAAGGGGAAGAAAACGAATCCGGATTGGGAGATGAGGAAGTAGAGGGGCTCTGGTATGGAGGAGGGGAAATATATCACAGGGGCTATATACATTGTATAGATGAATTGTTTATGGATTAGGCTTGGCAGAGAGGACCACTGTATAGGAAGTCACATCTACATATACACTGATTTTAGAGACCTATTTGAATATTATCCTCCATCTAGGGAATTCCATATTTTTTCCTAAAAACAGTTGAGAATTAAGAATATTTTTCAGTGTTGTTAAAAAGTATATATGTTGTGCGGGTGCAAATGCACCCGCACGCTTTTGGAAATAAATAATAGTAAGAAGAGAACTCCTGAATGGGGTCCAGTCTGGGGTAGGGGTGGGGAATCTCAGTCCCCTGGACTAAGTGGTCAGCCCAGGGGGCCTATGGCTAGCTGTCCTGCCCAGAGCCCCCAACATACCAGCTGAAGAGAAACAGAAGAACTGGCATGTGGAGTCTTCCGGCTGCAGCCCTGCCTCTGTAGTTTGTGGATGCATAGGGAGGAATTTCTCCCCCCCTCCCCCCAGGGCCCGATTAACCAGGCATGGCCCTGAAGACCCATCTGGCGTGGGGGGATCTCAGTCACCCAGTATTTCTGAAGATGGGGTGGAGCATATGACCTGGGTGGGTCAAACCCATGGCCTTATGGATTTCTGGCCCTATTTTTTCCTTTACTAACATCTGTATTGTAAGGAGAGTGTTTCAGGGACTAGATAGAAGAGAGTAAGGCATTTGCCTTGCTGACCCTAGTTTTCAGCTGAACCAGCTCACCCTAGTTCCACATAAGTCCCTACAAACTGCACAGAGTGATCTCCGAGCACAGAGTCAGGAGTAAATCTTGAGCATAGCCAGGTGTGTCGCACTCAGTCCACTTCCATAATAAGAAAGTACTTCATCTAAGAAATTACTTTTATTATACAAGGGAAGAGGCATTTAAACCATATTCTTGCTTCCACATTATAAGTTCAAGCCCTCTTTTTTCATTCTTTCCTCTGATATTTAAAACAGATGCTGTTTTTATTGAAGGGATGAGGGAAAGATGCTGCGTGTGGTGGTTTATTACCTCTAACCTGCCTAGGGTCAGGTCTGCCGTCTCAGTTGTGATGGGTGGTGAACCTCTGGTTTTCTTTCTCCAGAAATTAGAGTCTGTGGAAGACATCTGGCTCTGTAACCTGGGGTGGCCTCCCTGGTCAGCTTTCTTATATGTAATTTTTAGAGAATGTGCTTGTTTGAAAATCTTGTTTCATCAAATGAATTGAAACAAGAGTAATATTCCTTTAGTGATAGGTGATTGCTGAAATAGTAATCAAAAATTTTGGACATGGGTCTCATTTGAGGAGACAGGGACCAAAAGCATGCTTGCCAAAGTGTATTCTGCTAAATTCCCTGAAAAAGAATGAAAATGTTCGAGTTTATGACCCATTTTTCAGCAGTCTATTGATAATCCGATAAAGCTTGGGTTTTATTTTTTAACAGTTGGTGAACATGGTTGGTAATTTCAGTGAATTGTTGAATAAGCTTGGGAAATTAAGTAAATTACTATAAATTTAAGAGTATATTTTTAGATGTCAAAGAGATAATGGGTAAGACACAGGCAAGCAGCCATTGCCATTTTGCTCAGCAGCACCATATGTGGTCCCCTGAGTCTTGCCAGAAGTGATCCCTAAGCACTGAGCCAGGTGTAAGTCCTGAACACTGCCAAACAAAAAAAACCAACCAAGCAAACAAACAAACAAAACTCCACTACTTTTTTTTTGTTTTTGGGTTTTTGGATCACACCCAGCAGCACTCATGAGTTACTCCTGGATCCATGCTAGAAATGGTTCCTGGCAGGCTCGGGAGACCATATGGGATGCTGGGATTCGAAATAATGACCTTCTGCATGAAAGGCAAACACCTTACCTCCATGCTATCTCTCTGGCCCAAAAATTCACTACTTAATAGCATAAACAGACATTATTTTGACATTTTTTTCTACTTTTTGTATAATGTTACACTTCCACTTAAATTTATCCTTCAGGTACATTTTTTTTCAGTAGTAAAGAAGAATTAAATGATGAATAACAGTCATTTTTAGTATATGGCTTATTGCCATGGTTTTTGACTATTCCAAACTAGAAGAATTTCATTTAAGTCAATACAGCATTATTTTACAAGTTTTAACCTAAAATTTCTTGTAATTGTAAGGAGGGTGCAATCCCAGCAGTCTCATGGTTTACTACTAGTTCTGACAAGTTCAGGGGACCATATAAGGAAAGGAGCCACAGCATGCAAGATAAGGCAATCACCCTACCCATTTTACTATCATTCCAACTCCTATAATTTAAAAGAAAATGAATTTAAAAAATTGATGCAGGATTGAAATGATAGTCCTGAGCATGCCAGGTGTGACCCCCCCCAAACAAAATTAATAAAATTATAAAAAGAGTATGCAGGGGTCAGAATGATAGTCAGAATGGTAGGCTTTTGCCTTGAACGTGGCCAACCCAGGTTTAATCCCTAGCACCCCACGTAGTTCCCAGAATCTATCATGAGTGATTCCTGAGTGCAGAGCCAGGAATGAGGCCTAAATATTGGCAGGTAAGGCTTAAAATAAAAGATGTCAAGGAGTTGAAATGGAAATATTGTTTGTTATAATGAGAACATCTGAAATCTTCTATCTTAGTACTTTCAAGTGCATATGTTGCCATGCTGTATGTTACATCGTTATAATATATTTTCTGAGAATATGCACCTTTCACCCCTTGCACTCTCCTTTCTCATGCTCATATTTCTAGTGACCATCAATTTGTTCAGTATCTATGGACTTGGTTTTAGGGTTTCATATTCTACATGAGGTTAAATAGCATTTATCTTTTTCTACATTATATCACTTACTCCATGATCTGCCATGGACTGTCTTCTTTTTTTTATTGGAAGAATTTATTCAAGAGACAAAATTGATTAACATATTGAGGTAAACTGACATAACATAATATAGTAACATAATATATAATTAATGTAATATAATAATACATGTAAGTCAAAGAACATTTCTGAATAAAACACAATTTTTATCATAATGACTTACATATCTTTAATAGTAGTATTTTAGGTACATATTTACATTGAATCAGGGGAATATCCATCATCCCCAGTGTTGTCCTCCCTTCATCCCTGTTCCCAAGCATATATCCCTTTTTCCCTTCTTTATCCCTCAGAATGCTAGTGTAATTAAAAGCATATATGTTAACACTAACGTAAACCATTTTTTTTTTGCAGTTCCAGATATTTTTACTAGTGGTTTCTTAAAGGTTTAGAGTCAAGGGAGCACTGTATAAACAATGTTAGAGTGGCAATTATCATTTGCATGGGCCCACCAAAGTATGGGGGTCATGGAAAGGAAAAACTTTTGGCCTAAGTACAAGGAGACCCTACCCCTGAAGTTTCCTGACATAAGACCATTTCTAGGCTCCAGGCAAACTAGCTTGTCCAATCTTGGTCATTGTCTGTAGTTCCCATACAGTTATATTTTTCATAGTCTCTGTTGTTGGTATCCTGTTTCTGTATTGAAGATCCTGGAATCTGTATATCCTACATTGAAGTCAGGATGGTGCGGAGTGGCGTCTAATTCCAACTCAGAATTAAAGGGCAATGCAGAAAGCCCTGTCCAGTACGCAGGTCGTTGTTGTTTTTTAAATCTTCTCAGTGATAAGGGAAGACTCTTTTGAGTAAATCTATGTCAGAGCAGCAGTAGGGTCTTCACTGGTAGAGAATTGCTTCCAGGTGATGTCATAGACAACTTTGGATGTTTTGTAAATGGATTCCCTGGTTCAGGGGTGACTGGAAAATGCCCAAATCTCTGAGGCCTGCTGTCTTCTTTTTAATGTATAAATAATACCCTTCTATACATATTTACAAATATCATTTTCTTCATATTTTTGTGTAAGTATACAGTGGATACAGCACTTGCCTGGCATGTAGTTGACCTAGTTTAAGTCCCAACATCACATATATAAGATTCCCTGAGCCCTTCCAGAAGTAATACCCAAGCACAAAGTCAGGAGTATGTTCTGAGCACAACTGGTTCTTGAGCACAGTCAGCTGTGGCATCAAAAGAAACAAATAAAAAATAGATGATACATTCTTGTCAGTTTTCTTTAAATGCCATAATAAAATACATTCAACACTTTCTGTAAAAGAGATATATTTTCTTCTCCTCACTTAAGGCTTGGCCCAAGATAGGGAACTAAGGCATATCCTTAAGGAAAGAGGCCTGTACATTCCATCTTTGTGTTCTCTTTTTGTTTATGTAAATATCTCCTAGTTTGGAGCTTATATATTGGTGTAGGGACTCAATTTTTGCAAGATCACCTGGCATCAATGGCTAGCAAGGCATACACTTTAAGTTCCATAAGACTATGTATGTATGAGTATATATATATATATGTACACATATATGTATATATACAGATTTATCTACTGCTCAAGGTCACATATTCAAAGACTGGAAGAGCGAGATGTCTCTTAGATTCAGTGCACAGAAACCAATACAGTAATATAAAGCAAAGAAAGGAATGGGAGAGAAAGAATAAAACAATGGGGAAAACTTTAATAAAATATAGATAGCTGATTTTTGATAAAAAGCCTAGAGGTATGCCCATCAGTTCTGAATGTGAATGGACAAATTCAGAAGGAACATCAACAACAAAAAATATAATGAAGATGTGTTGTCCAACATGAAGAAGTATAGGAAACTCAGTAGTATGCAAAAGAATATTTAAAAGAAGGGGAATGCATGAGACGACAGAGTAGTAAAGCTATAAATTTTCACTATAGCCTAATTCAAAACTCAATTTGCATTTTGTGAGGGGACTGCAACAATAAAAAAAATTGGTGGACAGAAAAAGATACAATAAAGTACCCCAAAAGAAGATAAAAGGATACAATAACTAAACTGAAAAATACACTAGAATTCAGTAGACCACTAGATGAAGATGAAGACTAAATTAGCAACATCGAATATAAAATAACAGAACTCCAACAGCAGTAAAAAGTAAAAAATTAAAGTGAAGTACCCATGAGATTAATATAAAGTAGAACAATATCCTAGTTATAGATATCTAGAAAAAGAGAGTTGTTCTTTGCAAATGAAAATCAAAATATAGGATGGCTGTATAATGCATAGATTTTAAAATAAACACTGTAATAAGAGATGGAGATAGATATTACATGATGATAGGACCAATCCAACAAGAGTATATTTTACACCCAATATAGGAACACTCAAATAGATAAAGCCTAGTAGCAGACTTAAAGAAGAAAATAGGCATCATAGAATTCTTATCAGAACTAGAACAAATAATCCTCAAGTTCATGTAGAAATACAAGTAGCCATAGGAAACTGATCAGACATATACTGATTAGTATAAAGGAGATGTTAATTCATTGTTGAAAATGTATACAATCCCTTAGTAGTCTAGGAATTAATATACTTTTCTTAATCTAATAGAGAGCAACCATATGCTCCATTAGTGAGTGTCATACTCAATGGCATATGTTGTGAAATTTAAAGAAGCTCTTTTAACATTTCTTGCAAAACTGGAATTTGAATGTTCATTATGCTGTATTTTCTCTTCAAATATGAATTATATTCTAGCTAGATAGACTATTCTTGACTGGGGTTGGAGAGATTGCACAGCAGTAGGGCAATTGCCTTGCATGCTGCTGGTCCAGGAGGGATGGTGGTTTGGTGGTTCAAATCCGACATCCTATATGGTTCCTTGAGCCTGCCAGGAATGATTTCTGAGTGCAGAGCCAGGAGTAACTCCTGAGCTCCCCAGGTGTAACACTTCCCCTCCACTCCAAAAAAAAAAATATTCTTGGTAAGGTCTTCATTTATTTGTAGGTACTCCTCTTTGAATCATAGAATCTTGTTTGATAGTCTGATGTAAATCTTAAGGACTTTTTTTCTTTGTAAATTCTTTTTTTTTTATCTTGGTGCACTCAACATTCTGTTTATATATTTGGATTTTACCATTTTAAGTATAATGTGTCTTGGTGTATATCTAGTTGAGTCTATTTTCACTGGGACCATCTGAGCTTCTTGAGCCTGTATTTCTCAAGTCTGGGAAATTCTTGTCAATGATTTCTTTATTGTTTCTTTATCACATTTGCTATCCTGTTCTTCAGGGACTCAGATATTTAAGTTATTTTTCTTGAACTCATCCTGTAGTTCTCTGCTATGCTGTTCATTTCTTTTCATATTAGTTTTTACCTTCTGTATTTTTCTCCTCATCTGGGAGCTTCTTGATCCTTTCTCACTGCCTTTATCCTACTATTCAGAGCTTCTATTGAATTTTTAAAACACCTACCAACCTCTTTATTCCTATCATTTTTTATTGTGTATGTATTTTTTTAACCTCAATCTTTTACGTTTTTGTGCTAGCTACCAGTATCTATGTTTCCTTGAGCTCATTGAGCTCATGGTGTCATTAAAGACATTGTCTGAGGATTTGCTGAGATGGCTGATGTTGTTTATGTCTCCAATGATATTGTTTTCAATCACAGTTGGTGGCATACTATGTTTTTCCCATTGGTTTTCTAGAGTTTTTGCTATGTTGAGGATGAATCTTTAATTAAACACCCTAGAACATGCTGAGGGATTATGCTGAGGATTGCACTTTTTCTTATCTGCTCATTGTCACTAAATATAAGGAAGTATAACTGTGAGCAGATTGTATTGTTGAGAAGATCTGCATAGTCTTATGCAAGTCTGCATAAGTGGCTAAGTGTATCAGGAGCTGTGCTGTAGGCCCTTAATATGGTGCAGGTTGGATATGGAGAGTGCTAGGACCTAAACTGAAGTGATGAGTGGCTTTGCCTCCCATTCTGAAGTAGGTCCAGAAAGCCTCACATAGAATGGTGGATCAGCAAGAATGTGTGTGTATATATATATATATATATATATTTTTTTTAACATATATTCACAATTCTAGTGTGTACAGGGATTGGTGTATGGAAGTGGTATCACCATCATCATTGTTAAAATAGGTAGGAGCAGCAGGCACTGAGGCTAGTGGTTGAGAACAATCAAAGGTAAAGTCATAGCCATGTTCCATCCCAGATAATATGTTCAATTTTCCATTGACTCATCAAAGCCCTGGTATAGGCCATCATCTGTGTTAGTCAGCAGCATAACTGAGCCCTTATTCATAAGCAATCTCAATTTTTTGATCTTATTGGCTTCTGTCTTGGATCTTTGAGGTATTACAACAATTGGAAAGAGGTTTATTTTGTTTTATTTTTTGTTTGTTTGTTTTTGGCAGAGCACTATACTGCTCACAGAGATATTTTCCCTATTTTTGTAGAGATAAAGAGATGCTATTTGATGGTCCTTGGCCTCCAACCTAAAAGATAAGGATTCTTATTTGCCACATAACTAGAGACTGTAGAGGCACTTCAAAGAATTTTACATGGCCTTTCTTATCTTCCTCACATCTTGCCAGTACCTCCCAGAGAGTTATTAGGCATTCTTCTAAAACCCCTATTTTTCAACTGTTACTCAGATAAGACCCAAAAACATCATGTCCTGGAAGTCATTAGGACTCAAAAATTGTAATCCTTAAAATTGTAAAATATATTTCTATTATATTTACATTTTATATTAATATATTTATACATTATATACGTAAAATATTTTCACATATTTAATAAAAGGCTACCTGAAGATTTGTCTTGCAAACCATATCAAAGTTCTGACTGAGCAAAATACAGTTTAGTAACTGATAAGTGTTGAACGATCCTCAACTTGAGGCAATTTAAAAAAAAAACAGATTTTTTTGACATGTATATAAAGACTCAAGAGATATAGCAAGGTTGGAAGATAAGGTTCCTCTCCTCTACAAGGTAACTCCATTCAGACTTCATCATCCAACCAGATGAAGCTGAAAAATGCATTAGTGAGCAAGAATACAAAGCAGGAGAACTATCATTAACAAAGCATCAAAAGAAAAACAAATTAAAAATTAAAATTATCTTAAGGTGTTTTGAGATGACAGCAAGCATAACAATATCTGGATCATAAGGGTACCAAAAGGAAAACAAGAGGAGTAGTAAACTTATTTGATGAAATAATGTCTGAAAACTTTCCTAACTTGAAGGAAAAGACAGACATCTCTACCTAGGAGGCCAGAGAGTTCTAAGTAAATGAATCCAAAATGATTTATACCAAGAGACACTATAATTGAACTAAAAATAGTTACAGATAAATAATCTTAAAAGTAGTACTAGAAGAACATGTTTTATGCACCTGGAAATTCCTATAAAATTATCAGCACATTTAGCATAAACTGTGAGCTAGAAGGAAGAAACATGAAAAACATATAAAGTATAAATAAAATATATATGCTTTGTATCTACATATAAATATATAAAAGTATATATAAAATATAAAGAAAATTCCCAAAAAGTATACTCTATTTGGTTATTTATCATTCAGAATTGAAGAATAGAGTTTTCCAACCAAATATTCATCATCACTAAACAAAGCTTACAAATAATGTCAATGATACTATTAAAGCTGAAAAGATAAGCAATAACGAATAAAATACAAAGATATACATCTTACTGATATAACAATCTGTAAAGGTGGTGACTTAGTCACATAAACTTTAATGAAGACCAAATTATATAATTAAATTAATTGTAGTTACATAAATATTTAGCAAAAACCATTTAAAAATATGGGCTAGAGGTATGGAGCTATAGTGCAGCAGTAGGTCGTTTGCCTTGCATGTGGCTGGCTCGGGACAGACCTTGCTTTGATCCCGGCATCCCATATGATCACCCAAGCCAGGAGCAATTTCTGAGCACAGAGTCAGGAGTAACCCTGAGCGTCACTGGGTGTGGCCCAACCCCTCACCCCAAACAAAACAAAACAAAACAAAAACATGGGCTGGAGACATGGTACAAGGGATAAGAAGATTTACCTTTCATACTGCTGAACCCAGTTTGGTTTGCAGCCCAACAGATGGGTCCCCAGTACTATCAGAAGTGGTTTCTGAGCATGGAGCCAGGAAAAGACTCTGAGCACTACTAAGTATGGCTCAAAAGCAGACTCAACAAACAACCCCTCCCTAAGAGAAAAACACAAATATTTAAGGATTAAAATGTTGTCACCTCAAATGGCTTAGAATAAACACTTGAAAACAATGAACATCCAGTTTTGGTAAAAAAAAATTTTTTTAACAAAGTAACTATAGTGAAATTATACATAATATAATAGTCATTTTGGAGAGGGCACCCCAGATGGTGCTCACGAGTTACTCCTGGCTCTGCACTCAGAAATCACTCCTGGCTCGAGGAACATATGATATGCTGGGGTTCGAACCCAAGTCAGCCACGTGCAAGGCAAATGCCCTACCTGCTCACATATTAAAAGTTCACAGCTAACACTATGCTATGTTCAATGGTGAACTATGAAAATTTTGCCATTTGCAACAACGTAGTAGATGAATCTACCAGGTGTCGGCAACCCTTAGGACATAAAGTCATTTGGGCTCATTTCCGAAAGAAAAAAAACAACTGGGAGCCACAAAACCATGGCAACATTTCAAACAAGTATAGCACTGCATCCATTGTGTCTTATCTTAATGCTATATACAGGATCGTGCAGTTAGCAGTCGATCTGAAGAAAATAAAACTTTTTCACAATGTAAAACATGTATTTGTGCAAATTAATAGCCCATTAAAATATTTAAATGATACGGCTCTCCACTCCCACCCCCTGCTATCAGCTCTGTCGGAGCTGTGGCAGCTGTCGGAGTTGAGGCAAAGCTTCAAAAGAGCCACATGCGGCTCTGGAGCCAAGGGTTGATGAACCCTGATTCTAGACTATGGTATGTTCAGTAAAATAAATCATTTGGAGAAGGGTAGTGATTTCACACAAAAAAAATAATTCAGTTAAAGAAGATGAATGGTTTCACACAAGAAAACAAATCAATACACTTAGAGATAAATTTCCTTGGTAATCACCTGCAAAGGAAGGGTGTTGGGGTAGATGAAAATGGTAGAGGGTTAAATGCATGATAATAGATGAAACTAGATGACATCACTTGGTAGTGATGCCACGTACTTACAATAGGACAAATATGACAATTTTTAAATTATTGTTACCGCAATAAAATTTCATTTTTAAAAGTGATTATTATTTCAAAACTTTGCTTGCAGGAGGTCTGGGTTTGATGCTTGGTCCCTTATGGTTACCTGAGAACTACAGGTGCCCCCCACCAATGAACAAAAACAAAATTATAGACAGAGACTTTAAATATACAGTTTTCAAAAAATTCATACAATGATCAACAGGCAAATACACTAGACAATGATACTGTATATTGAAATCTGAAACAAAATTAAACTCAAACTTAAGAGAACAGATTAGTGGTTATAACAATAGTGGGGAGGTGATGGTGAAATGAATGAAAATGACCAAATTTCTATTTAGAGAATAAGTTATAGAGATGATGCAAAATATTGGATTTATAGACGATTTTTGTTTCTGTTTCTGGGGCCATCTCCTGTGGTACTCAGGAACTACTCCTGGTATAATGTTCAGGGGTCACTCCTGATGGTGGTTAGTAGAAGTCAGACCCCACAGATAAAGCTTCTGTACTAGCCCTGTATGTACCTCCTGGATCTATAAGTGTGTTTTACAGCAAATTAAAAAAAATTAAACTTAACAATGCTGTATGCAAATTATATATTAACAGACACAAATCTCCTCAAATGCTTAAAACAACAACAACAACACAAGTCCTGAATACAGTGACACAGAGGGACAGGCAAGAAATGGCATTACTCAGTTTTGCTAGGTACGTTTGTTTCTCAAATAAAAAGCCTTTTCTGTTGGACAGACACCAATAAATATATAGAAGTCACTGAGTTGGGAAGGAGGGGAGCTTACATAGGAGGGAAAGAAAGAAAGAAGGAAAAAAGGAGAGGAAGGGAGGAAAGAAAGGAAGGAGAAAACTGGGTTTATTGTTTCTATCAAGGTTAAAAGGCAGCTTCACCTGTCTTCAAATCTCTGCAACACTTTCGCCAGAAATATGTTTTCTGTAACTCTAAACTTTGAAAATTTCAATAAAGTTTGATCTTTCGCTTTTTCAGGTATCAACAAATTTACCAAAAAACTTAGAAGTCCTTATGCAATTGATAACAATGAACTACTTGACTTCCTTTCCAGAGTTCCTTCAGATGTACAAGTGGTATGTAGGTTTCATTGTTATTCTTTACGTGTAGTGTGGTATTAAGTTTTAACTTTTATATCCTTTTCATTTTAAAAGCGTTTAGAAGAATCAGGTGAAGTTAATAAAGCCTGTAGCAGATGTGGCTATATAGGAACTTAGCCCACTTGCAGTGTTATTCAAGAAGTTATGAGGACCAAAAGAGAAAACGTGTGTGGGTGGGCAGGCTGTAGGTGGGTTATGGGTTGGAGAGCTATGTTTGAATCATAAACTACCAGGACGGTCAGGCACAGTTCTCGGAGGAAGGTTCAGGCACAGTTCTCGGAGGAAGGTTCGGTCAGAGTCTAGGAAGGGAAGACATCATTACTCCTGGGGAGGAAATAGGTGTATTAGATGACCAAAGCAAAATGTGCTTGTGGATATTTTCGAAGCAATATTTCTTTGCATAGTCTGACTGAATTGAGTCTTGAAGATTCATTATTTTGAAAATGTGTGAATAAAAAGTGGCCGGTTTTTGATGACATCGGTACATCTTACTCCTTTTAAATCTCCAAAGATGAATGTTTACCAACCATCTACTATTATTTCAGAGTTAAATAAGAAATGATTTTATTGAAATCTTGAAGCAGGGTCACAGGGATGTGTTTCGATTATATGGAAATAAAGTATACATTAAACAAAAAAATAAATCGCAAACTCCCCATTACCCAGTCCTTCAAACTAGATGGGAATGGCTTAACTTCTAATGTCATGTATTATGCACAGTGAAGATCCCAGCTGATTAGCAAAGTTCCCATCAGGGTATTCATGTAGGTTCTGGCAGGATTTCCCTTCTGACTCTAGCTCTATCATTCCATTGTTTTCTGCATCCCAGCTGCAGATTTCATACAGCTTCCAGAGTGAACGTTTTCCCCCAAGCATAGTCTCTCATTCCTTTGCTTTTCCTTCCTTTGCCAGAAAATGGCCACCTGACCAGTCTTTCTCTGAACTCTGTTTAAACAGGTGCAATACCAAGAACTGAAACCAGATCCTTCGCATAGCCCATGTAAAAGGAAGAAAAACAATCTGGGCTAGCCAACTCCCAGCACTGAGGAGACCAGCATCTGTTTGGGAAGATAAAAGAAAAAGCCTCAGCCTCAGCAGCATTTCCTTTCTTTCTGCTTTTTATTTATTTTGCCTTTTTAAAAATCATGATTGAGAGAATTTGTAAATAGTGTACAAAGGCGTATGTCTTTGAAATTATGCTTCCATTGTACAGAATCAGTTAGAGAAACGTGAACGATTTGTTAGCCATGGATCATACTATAATACGTTGGGTCAAGAACTGTAAGAATAGCAATATTGGAAGTTACATACTTCTCTAATTACAAGTGGAAGGACCAGAATATTAGATTAAATGCTCAGCGCTGCTGCTTAGATCAACATAAAATGTAAATGTCTGTTTGATTTTTTAAGTTTTTTTAAATGTGACTTTTTTTTTTATCTGAGAAGCAATCCATTACAGTTTCTATGTTTTATACATTTTAAAAAGAAGGGAGAAGAAAGCTCCAAACCTGAAAAATAGAACAGATGCATTTCAATTTAACAAAATTTTTGCCTTCAAATCCGGATACTCGTTCTTGTGCATATTATTTGGATTTGACTAGTGTGCTTTGAAGTTGTTGAGTGAAGGTACACTCACCTCTTAAGAGAATTTTTCACACTGAAATCCTACAAAGAGAACTTTCAAACCTTCTATCATTCCATTAAAAAACCTTAAAATCTCAAGTCTACACATAAATACTGCCAGATTTATAAATGATTGCCTATCTGACTTTTATATATGCCACTCCTTTCATTTGTACCATGCTGGCAAATCAGTATCCCAATTCAGTTGACAAAAATACTAGTAACTAAATCTGTGTGACTTTTGGTGTCAGACTATTCCTCTGTATATCTAAAACAAAAGTTATTCTCAAGTGATCTAACAGAAAAATAAAAATCTGCTTTTTCATTAGGTTACTGAAATGCTTTAATACTTACTATGATTTTTGTTATTAGTGCAAACTTTAATGTAGAGGAGAATGCGTGAGCTAAGTGATATGCCAGTGTTACATTACATTCATTTCTGAGAAAAAAATCATTTTTGATTAATATGAATGCATGAAAACCTATTTTGTAAAATAAACTGCTTATGAGGAGGGTAATTTTCCTTTGAAAGTTTCACTACTTACTATAGAATCTGTACTAAAAAAATTGCATTTCCTTATAGTAGTTTTTGTATCTAACTCCCGATTATATCAAGGGAGCATACCTCTGGAGAGAGAATTTGGTCAGAATGTCTTACTTCCCTGATTTGGTAGGGGATTCAGCTTGTTTGAAATTGCTTCAGACACTGTTTTGCACTACTTTATTAATAATAGACTAGGAAAGGTGGGGTTATTGTTGGGAAAAATATAGAAAAGCCAGAAGCAAGTAATATATATTTCACTATAAAGGAAAGTTCTTTAAAAAAATATTCTTTACAAATAAATTTAATCTCATCAAAGCTGATTTTTAAAGTATTTTTATTTTAAAGCTATGTTGTTAAATACTATTTCTTATGATAGAAATATTTTGATCTGTTTATACACTATGCTTGAAAGAATGTCAATTAAATTCCCTTTCTACAGAAAGGCTTGACCTCAATATGCTCTATTTAGCGTACCATATTTATAATGACATACTTACATCTCTATACCCATCACTGTTCATTGCTAAAACATAATACTCCATGAAGTTGATATTACTACAGAAAGTTTATTGATGGGATAATTGGTCTGACATAAATTTTGATTAGACCTTGTGTGAGATTTATGTTCTGTGCCGACATTGTCTACTCAAATGTCTATGGGCAGGCCTGATATTCTACAACTTCAGATGTCCCTAGTGGATAGTAACCATTAACAGATGACTAATTTCTGTTTCATTCTATCAAATTTCAGACTTTTAATTCAATGGTAATGTGGACTATATACTCACTGCATTAAATTAAAAAAATATTTTCTATGTATATTCTCTGCTCATTTTTTCCCTTGGTGGTTGTAGAATGAGTGATGATTCTGTGACTATTATAAATAACATTTTCCTTGAGAAATCCAGGTTTGGGTTGAATTAAAAAAGGACTCCTGAAACCCTGACTATCACATAAAACTTAATCCCTTCAGAGGGGTGACTATCAATGAAGCTGATAGAGGTGTTAGAATATTTTGAGTTGGGCC
This sequence comes from Suncus etruscus, assembly GCF_024139225.1. Taxonomy (NCBI): domain Eukaryota; kingdom Metazoa; phylum Chordata; class Mammalia; order Eulipotyphla; family Soricidae; genus Suncus; species Suncus etruscus. Next base: position 150,945,928 of record NC_064849.1, on the reverse strand, counting down.
CGGAGAAATAGCACAGTGGCATTTGCCTTGCAAGCAGCTGATCCAGGACCTAAAGTGGTTGGTTCGAATCCTGGTGTCCCATATGGTCCCCCATGCCTGCCAGGAGCTATTTCTGAGCAGACAGCCAGGAGTAACCCCTGAGCACCGCCGGGTATGGCCCAAAAACCAAAAAAAAAAAGAATATTTTGAGTCATGAAAGTGATATTCAAGGGTCTAAACAATACAAAGGTTAAGGTACTTATCTAGCATATGGCTGTGGCCACCACAATGGTTTAAATCCTTGCACCACATATCGTCCCCTGAACACATGTGGCCCCTGAGTACCACTGGGTGTGGAAACACAAAACAACAAAAAATCATTTTCAGCAATGTTATTTTTATTTCTACCAATAAAATTCACATTCCCACATTTATAATAAGAGGTTGTTCTAACTAGATTAATGATTTTAGTTTATATACTTACTAAGTATTCCTAAACATACTATTTCTGAATTTTGTATTCACTTTTTTGTTTAGTTTTTTTAAAGACTGAAAAATTTTTTAAAGATATTTTTCTTACGACACAGTGATTTAAAAATTTATTTAAGCATCAGATGTTCCAACACCAATCCCATCACCAATGTGACCTTCTCTCTGACAATACCCCCAAGTTGCCTTCCACCTACCATAAATGTTGTGTTCGCTTAATATGAAAATAAATCTAGGTGATGGGTGTGGTATTGGAATTATGTGGATGAGAAACCATCATTATAGTGTTGTAAACCACAGACTCAATTAAAATTTTTAAATAATACACACATATATTAATGTATATACATATAAATGTATATATCTATATGTAGAGAGCAATATTGTTGCTGTTCCAGAAATCTAAATGAGAATTACCATTATGCTTCCTGCAAAAGTGTCATGTATCACTAAATTAATGCTTCCTTGAATTCTGCAACTTCAAGTGTTGAATGTGTTTGTGTGAGTGTGCAGATAACTAGTCATTAGTTTGATTAGAGTGTGTAAATGTTTAGTGTTTCTAATTGTTCAATCAAGTCACGTTATACAATAATATAATGAATTCTTAGAATTCCTTTAGATTTATTTCCTCAAAGGTTTACTGATATAATTCACAAAGGAAAATCATAAGACTTCCTTTAATGTTATTTTCCTATGTCTATTTCTACATTTCTAGTGGTAGTCACATCATTAAGTCTTATCCCAGTATTTTCTTTGACATCCCTTAACCAAATGTGTGAGGACCATGACTAAGATGTAGGAGTCCCAGCAAGTATCAGGACCGAGTATGCAAGTGTTGCCACCAAACATGCAATGCTAGTCATCACATTAAAAAAAAAAAAAAAGGAATGGGGATCCCCATCCCTTGCAGGGTTGGAGGGAGAATAATTAATCCAGTGAATTCTCTAGGATTTAAAAAATAATCTCATTATCTAAGATTTTTGTGAAAGTGAAAAGTGGAAGTGAAAGTCAGTATTGTCTTCTACATATGGTAGGAGATAACACTGTTAAATGTTTATTGGAATTTAGAGATTATATCTATTTTTATCCAAAAAGGTTTGAGTGAATAAGAAAATGCAGAAGTATAACAAATATGTAATTGGCCTCACCTGAGATTCAACTTACTAAATTTCTTTCATTCTAAAACAACAGCGTCAACAAAAAAAGGCGTACATTTTTGTTGACAAGCTTTTTATGTCTATAATGCTGTTTTTGCCTTTACATGTCAGTAAAAAATTATAGCTCATAATATTTCATTATTTCACAAAAATAATTTCAAAAATTATTTTTAAAAATCACCAAATGGCAGACCACTATATGTGTATCAATTAAGGGAAAAGTAATTTGGTAAATTCAACTGTGCCAAGGTTTTTTTTTTAGGTTGGAAGTAAAAATAAAAATTGCAATATATGTCCCCTCTGTAGTGGATTTTTCAGTGTTATTTCGTAACAGATGAGGATTGACTTTACCAGAGAGTCTAGAAAAAAAAGCTGAAAAGCAGGTGTTGGGAAGAAAGCATCTCAAAGCTGGAGACGTGGCTGCAAGATGCTGCTGCTACTTGCAATGCAAGATGTTGATAAAAGTACAGTTGTGTTTTCTCATTTGAGATCAATTTCAAAATGGCATGAGTCGGCTTGAACCCCTTGATTTTGCCATCAGTTATTAATGAATTCATGCGAAATACTAACTGTAGAAAAATGTTCACATTTGATCTTGGTTTCTTTAAACAACCTTTCTCACTATGGAGATATGATTTAGATAGTAGGCAAGAATGAGAGATAACTAGATGTAAGAAGAGAGGTGAGAAGAAAAGAAATTCCATATTTGTCTCAAATCAAGATCTTGTATTTGAGTTTTTAATATGCATAAATTTTCTGATAATCCAGAGAATATGAAGGTTTTTTTTTTTTGTTTTGTTTTGTTTTGTTTTTGGGCCACACCGATAAGTGTTCAGGAGTTACATCTGGCTCTGCATTCAGGAATCACTTCTGGTGATACACAGAGGAGTATGTGGGATGATGGTGATCAAACTTGGGTGGCCATATACAAGGCAAGTGCCCTACCACTGTATTATCACTCTGGCCCCAGAATAAAAACGTGTTTTTTGTTTGTTTGTTTTGGGGCCACACCCGGTGACACTCAGGGTTTACTACTGGCTATGTGCTTAGAAATTGCTCCTGGTTTAGGGGACCATATGGGACACCAGAAAATCTAACCACTGTCTGTCCTAGATTAGTGCATGCAAGGTAGATACCCTTCCATTTGTGCCACTGCTCCAGCCCCAGAATATAAAGTTTTTAACTAACTCCACATCACTCTCCCAAAACATGTTTCTTATAGTAGTCAATATAATAATTACAGAGCAAGATATGTGTATAATCTGCAACATTATAATCATAAAGAATAATATACTGAAGACAAGAATTAATAAGCTCAGTTTAGAGAAACAGCACATTGCTGACCTGGTTTCAATCTCTAGTGTCACATATAAACCCTAGCCTGCCAGAAGTGATCCCTGAAGCATAAAGATAGGAGTAAATCTTGTATTAAAATACTGCCAGATATGGCTCCAAAACAATAAAAATTAATTAATTCCTAGAACAATCTGTTGATTTTTGTCTTATTAAATATTAAGTAGAGAGGTATAAGGTTTTGTTACTATCATCGAAGGAATAAAAACTCACTGATTCAACCTATAAAATGTCTTTGGAGGAGCCCACCTAGAAAATAATACGATGTTAGTTTAAAGATGTCAATTTTAAAATAGACTCAAATGATGTTTTATCTTATTTTATTAAGCCTGCTGAACATGACTCTTCAACTTCCTATAGGATAAGAAAATGAATTTTCAAAAATAAAGGAAATGCGAGAACCAGAGAGATAGCTCAAAGGCTGGAGCACATATTTTGCATGTGCACAATCTAATCTCGAGTTTGATCCCTGAAACCAAGTGCTCACTGGAACTATCCATCAGGCTGAGTACTGTGGGGAAATTCCTGGGCTGAGCACTTCTGCGAATTCCCCAATTCATGTCTGCCACAAAAGAAATAAAATAAATCCTTCTTGGGTGGGAAGAGTCACAAACTACCGGGCACTTGATCATTTAATCAGGAACCAGCCACACTAAATTTTTTGGGTGGAGAACCGTTTATTTTTACCATAGTTTGATGCTAATACAAACAGCACAAATGCACCTGATCTTGAATGGTTACCTATAAGTTTAGCAATTACTTGGCAAGCAGATGGGAAATCTCCCAATCCAAAGGAAAAAAAATACATTGGTGTTATAATTTCTATCTCTAATATAAATGTAATTTAAATATCCAATGTAGTTATATAAAATAGTACTTTATAAGAAGTCATTTCACATGGACTTTATGAAAGAGATGAAACATAATAATATGCTTCAGGGAGCAAACAGAATGTTTTTATTCAGAATTTCTCAATAGCCATCAATAAACAGTATAGTTTCTGTGTGAATGTTCTTCAAGTGATAAAAATCTGCATCAAATTGAGTATTTTTTTTCAGATCTATAGTTGAACATATTTTAGTGAAGCAAAATATTTTATTGAAAAAATTACTTTGAGAAATATGAAGAGAAAGAGAGAACGTGGACTTCCCTAGTGAGGAAAAAGCACAGAATGGCTTTTGTAGGAGATTCTCTGCATACATAAAAGTTTATCTGGCTGTTGTCACAGGGACAACCTTAGCTCTTTCATATGCCATGAATGTTAATGTTTCCGACAGCTTCCCTTTTCTGAGGGATTTCTCCACCCTCCTCTGGGTGGTGCTTCAGTTTATGCACTTCAGTTACAAGAAAATAATACCTTTTTTGTTTGTTTTTTGGGCCACACCCGTTTGATGCTCAGGGGTTACTCCTGGCTAAGCGCTCAGAAATTGTCCCTGGCTTGGGGGGACCATATGGGACGCAGGGGGATAGAACCACAGTCTTTCATTGGCTAGCACTTGCAAGGCAGACACCTTACCTCTAGCACCACCTTGCCGACCCCAAGAAAATAATCTTTAATGTAATCACATATTAGAAAACTCTTCAAAGGCAAAACATTAGATACATGTAGTCATTTTTATCTGTTTCTCTATGCTTTATTGTGTTGAATCTGAAAAAAATAAACGAGACATCTCCAGGTTCTAAATACAATTGAACTACAAAGGGAGTGAATAAAGTTCTTTTCTCGTTTTGTTATAAGGGTGAGAAAAATATCCAATCATATAATGGATGCAAGGACTTGCATTAGCTAACTGTCCTTTGCTTTAAAATAGTTCAAGAACCAATTGAGGATTACAGTTTCTTTTAAATCAAAAAACGTTTGCTAGTGAAGGTATGTTATATTTCCTCTGTGTGCCTGCATTAATAATTTTAATAGTAATTAAAGAATTTTACTAAAGAATAATGACCCCATTCAAAACATTAAGCTCAACTGTAAAAAGGCATAAGATGCAGATAGGTGGAAGGTGCTGGAGAGACAGTACAACAGGCAAAACATTTGCCTTGCACACAGCAGACCTAAAATCCATTTCCAAAGGTCCTCCAGGAATAATCCTGGTGCAGAACCAGGATTAAGCCTGAAGCACCACTAGATGTGTTCTCAAACCCCACCACCAAATAAAATCAAGACCCGAGAAACAGTCAGCAAAATAGTAAGTCATATTTGAAAGTGAGTCCACTCTCAAAAGAAAAGTAGGTAGTACATGCTTGTTATCTGGGGTCTGCACTAGATAAAACTGTATTAGATTCTATCTTATGTTCTAAATGTGTACTTTAATAGCTGCAGACATGTCCCACAGCCGTCGCCATGTCCATAGACTCAGTTTATCCTCAAGAGACGTAAATCAAATATAGAAAAATCAAGGCCTCAAACATAAAAAGTGGACCACTCGTGGGAGGAGAGGTGGCCCAAATTGGCACCCTACCAAAGCCTCAGCAGCTACACCCACACTACAATTACTGCCAACCCCATGGCCCAACTTCACTGTTTATCACTGATCCCTGCAGACATCTGACCAAAACTCTAGGTATGCCAGTATTTGGGTTGAGAACTCTAGGGTCTTAGACAGTCTCCCAACCTTTTGCACTTCCAAATTTTTCAGTACTGGTACCCCACTAGGAATGCACCAAATTAGATGTCAGTGTAGTATAGAAGACACTTAAGGTTTAGAAACAAAACTAATAAGGGCCAGAGTGATAGCACAACCAGTAGGGTGTTTGCCTTGCATGCGGTCGACCCAGTTCAGTCCCTAGCATCCTATATGGTTCTCAGAGCCTGCCAGGAGTAACTTCTGAGGGCAGTGCCAGGAGTAATCCCTTAGTGCCACCAGGTGTGACCCCAAAACACAAACAATAACAGAATGATCAATTAGCAACAAACAGCTTAGCAAAATTTCAGATGACTTTTAAGATATAATAATTTTCACAAAGAATCTTTTGTTGAAGTTTTTTCAATAATTCCATCATCACCTTGTTATAAATAAGCAATATAAAGTAAATTACTTTGTGCCTGCCAAGGAGGCAGGCTTGGGGGTTTGTGTGAATCCGGGGACATGGGTGGAGGAAATTTTACACTGGTGGTGGGATAGGTATTGGAACATGGATTGCCAGAAACAAATGTATCATGAACAACTATGAAATCCAGTGTTAATAAAGTAATAAAAATAGTTTAAGTGTACTTTATTAAAAAAAATCTGGTATGTGACAGTTTAAGTAGGAAAACAAAAAATATTAAGACCAATTCTTTTACCAGGATTATTACTTCTGAAAAATAAATTGGTTACCTGGTATTACAAAAACAAGTTATAATTCAAAGAAATGTGAAGTGAAAAAGAAATATTTAAAATTCTTTTACAATCACATTAAAATCTATTTGCTTGCAATAGTACAAAATAGAATACTTACTGTTCCTTAGAGAAAACACTTAATCTTATTTAGGTAGGTTCCATTTTTTTTATTTTTTTATTTTTTTGGTTTTTTTGGGCCATACCCAGCGGTACTCAGGGGTTATTCCTGGCTATCTGCTCAGAAATAGCTCTTGGCAGGCATGGGGGACCATATGGGACACCGGGATTCGAACCAACCACCTTTGGTCCTGGATTGGCTGCTTGCAAGGCAAACTCTGCTGTGCTATCTCTCCAGGCCCTGGTAGGTTCTATTTTTATTTTTTTATAGAAAATATCTAAAATGGTCAAGACAAATGTCAAAGGGCACTATTGCAACCTCTTTATAAATTATTTTTAACCTCTCTCTCTTTCTTTTTTTTTGTTTTGGTTTTTGGGTCACACCCATCGGTGCTCAGGGGTTACTCCTGGCAGGCACGGGGGACCATATGGGACACCAGGATTCGAACCAACCACTTTTGGTCCTGGATCGGCTGCTTGCAAGGCAAACGCCGCTGTGCTATTTTCTCCGGGCCCGTAACCTCTCTTAAGTCCACTTCATCTATTTTTGTTTTTGTTGTTTGTTTTTGGGCCAATCTGGTGTTGCTTGGGAGTTATTCTTGGATCTGTGCTCAGGAATTATTATGGGACTGAGACCATACGGGATGCCATAGATATAACTCTGGTGGACTGTGTGCAAGGTAAGCACATTACAATTGTATCATTGCTGTGGCCACCGTTTCCTCCATTAATTTAAATAAGCAGGACTAAAAAGTATTTTGAAAATATGAAAAAAGAATCAAAATGATTAATAAATAAAATAGAAACAATATAGATTTTGCCTAATATTGAGAAGAGGACTGGTTATTAGTTAAAATTATGTATTTGTTGACTTTCCAGTGATATTTACGGGAGGAACAGAGTGATAGTACAGCAGGGAGGGTATTGCCTTGCATACTGTTGATCCATGTTAAATCCTCAGCATCACATATGATCCCTAAGCAACACCAGAATGATTCCTGAGTTCAGAGCCAAGAGTAACTTCTGACTACTGCAGGCTGTGGCACAAACCAACAAAACAAGCAGTATTTAGGGGTTGGAGTGATAGAATAGCAGGTAGGGCTTTTGCTTTGCACCTGACCAATCTGAGTTTAATTTCTGGCATTCATAGGGTTCCCCAAGTATCTCCAGGAGTAATTCCTGAGTGCAGAGCCAGGATTAACCCCTGAGCATTGTTTGTGTGACCCTCCCCCTTCTATCCTCCTATAAAAAAATTGCTTTTAATTTTATTTGAAAAAAGATCTCTTTTTTATTTTGAACTAAATTAACCTATAATTAAAAGGCCCGTATTCAACATTATTAATATTTTCAAAGTCTATTCCTGAGGTTAGACTGATTTTATGCTTACATTAATTTCAACATATATCAAACAGCATTAGTAATTTTTATCTTTAATCCAGAAAGATTTTTAACATTTTCCCATCCTCTTGCCTAGCCTTCAACTTTATTCTACCTTTAAACTTTCAGAGGTCTATCTATGTATTTTAATTTTACCAAATTTTATTTACTGCTCTGATTGTTTTTTTTTTTTTATAAGAGACTGGCAGTAGAAAAATGCATCTTTAGGGCAGTTAGAGACCCAAGATATATATTCCTTAAACTAAGAACAAAAAACTACTATAAATCAAACTATTCTGATCATTAGAAAAATTTATCAGTGTCATGATATAAACCATCGTTGACCTAACCTTTAAGTTGAGAAGTACTGACAACAAACTAAGTTCTTTTTATCTGTCACCACTTTAAGATTAATGATTTTTTTTAGCATGACTATTTCATTTGAGGACAGAAAGATGGAGACTCTGTGGAAATTTCAGTTCATCTACTATCAAGATAAATGACAGTACGATAGGTGTAAATTCAAAGCTGGACTCCAGATTTTCAGTTCAGTGCAATTCACTATTGGAAGTGCTAAGCATATTTTAAAATAAAACTTCCATTCTTTGGTTGAAGTAAATCAAATGTTACAACATAGTCCCCATTCTCTATTAATTTTAAACATTCATTATGTATTAATGTTAACATGATCGAATTTAGACTTTTGAATGAAAAGGGATTAATCAAAACTGAGTTCAACATTCTAAGATATGGGTGCCATAATTTGAAAGAAATTAGACATCTATATTTATAAATGATTGACTCAAAATTTTTCACTTATTTTTATCTTTGTTAAGGGCATATTACATAAATAAATGTCACATACAAACTAATGTATTGGGAACATGATTTTATGATCATCACATCAATTTGCTCTTTTAATCTTAATTTAGAATAAAGGTAAAATTTCAGGAGAAAATCTCCCATATTTCTTTATATATATATATATATATATATATATATATATATATATATATATATATGTAACAGAAACATGATTTAAAAATGACTCAGGAAATAGGGAGCTCACATTTCTTACAAATTGAACCCAACCAGGGTTCAATCCTTGGCATCCCATATAGTTCCTTAAGTTTGCCAAGAGTGATTCCTAAGTGCAGTCAGCAGTAACTTCTAAGCATCTCTGGATGTGGTCCAAAAAACAAAAACAAAAATTACTCAAGAGGTAGACTAGAAGTAACAAAGACAATGCTGAAAGGTCTTGATCACTTGGTTAGTGATGAGATGCAATAACTGTGTACATCCAACTATAACTCTTAACACAATTATGAAATATTATATGACAAAATTCAGTCCTTCGTTTTAATATTTCAGAGCTCTTTCAAGTGTTAAAATATATAAGCATATTTATAATCAAAATTGATAACTTAAAAGCTATAATAAATAAAATATACATGGTATTAGAAAGACCTCATAATATAAAAGTACTCCCAAAGACCAGTTTCTTCTTTGATAGAAAATTTATTACTTGGACGTGTGATTGGTTTTTACTTTTTCAAATAACAGAAAGTTTCCCTGACTAATTCATACGTGCTCACGAAACTTAAGCATCAAAGATTTGGGCCCGGAGAGATAGCACAGCGGCGTTTGCCTTGCAAGCAGCCGATCCAGGACCAAAGGTGGTTGGTTTGAATCCCGGTGTCCCATATGGTCCCGCGTGCCTGCCAGGAGCTATTTCTGAGCAGACAGCCAGGAGTAACCCCTGAGCATCGCCAGGTGTGGCCCAAAAAACCAAAAAAAAAAAAAAAAAAAAAATCAAAGATTTGTTTCTTTGTTGTGTGGTGCCTTCAGAACCTGAGATATATTATAAAGTACTAAATATATATTAGTACTGAAAACTTAAAAACCTTTTAATGGTAAAAGATATTAAAAATGTATTTCCAGGGTTGGAGTGGTGGTGCAAGCAAGTAAGTCATCTGCCTTGTGCGCTCTAGCCTAGGATAGACTGTGGTTCGATTCCCTGGCGTCCCATATGATCCCCCAAGCCAGGAATGATTTCTGAGAGCAAAGCCAGAGTAACCTCTGAGCGTCACTGGGTGTGACCAAAAAACAAAACAAACAACATGTATTTCCATAGTGAAAGTATTTTTTAGTAGTATTTGTAAGTAGCTTAAAAATGTATGCTTGGACACAAATTTAAAAAAGGATCAGAAAATGACATAATTAGTTTACAGTCCAATGTTTAATTCTAGATCAGTTGATCAAAGCAACTGACCACAAAAATATATTATTCCATCACAATTCATTTTCATCTACAAGGTAAAAATTTAAAAACAATATGATTTAAAAGAGGTAGTTAACTATACCATATCTCCAATTTTGACATCACCAGGCACAGCCTAATTCCAATAATGCCATCACTGACCTTTCTAACTCAATCCACATTTGCTATAAAAACAATTATCATTTTGAGTTTTGCCAGCTTCATGTCAGCAGGAGGTGCAATTGGCAAAGAAGTCTCCTGATGAATGCCTGAGGGGAAGAGAGCCTCATGTCACTCAAAGATGACCCCTTCCTACTGATTAAGAATCAACTGCGACAAGCTCTTAATCAAGTTCATCACTTAACTAGGGGAATGTATAAAGGCATATAGATTGCACATTCCACCAATAATTTTTGCATGGGAAGGTATTCATTAAGTTAACATCCTATAACAGGAATGAGCAAGATGGCAAACATTTCCTGGCATTTATATTACAAAATTCCAATGCTTATTTCACTAAATTGCAAAAGAACATTCACATCTTTATCATTCTAATTGTTAAAATTGTACTGATCAAAGAAATAATCAGACACTTAAGAGTCATATTTTGCAACTAAAATGAAAAAGCCATGACTAAGTTTCAGCAAACTTTGTCAGCAGCTTATATAAAAGATAATAAAATGTGTAAATTTAGTTTACCAGACTTCCCATTTCTACTGCAGTGAGCCCCATTTAAGCAAATTATTTTGTACATAATAGTTGGAGAAGTGAATTCAAACAATATTGAAGTTTTACAAAGGACATGTTGGAGGATGTTTCTATTAATCTTGAAGTTAGTGACGAGAAATTTATGTTCTTGAATGACCATAACTTACACAGTAAAATTAAGAACTATCCACCCCCCCAAAACAACTTTTAATTTTCCAAACTTTTTCTCAAGGACTGTCATCAAACATTCTATACCTTAAAAATATATTAATTTGTGGGAACTGTGTAGAGGGAAAGCTAAATATTAAAAGTCCAGAAATCACCTTCAGGATTTATTCATACTATCACATTTCTATAGGCTTTATTTAACTTCATTGACCTATTATATGAAATCTGGAATAGAACAAAAGAATAGAATTAGTCAGATTGGCTTTTAGCACCTGAAACTCCAAGATATCAACTAAAGGCTAAGTAGGACTTAAGCTATGAAATCACCTTTATTTGCAATTTTTATTTCTTTTATCTTAAATATTTAAAGTAGTGGTTAGAGGACCCATAGCAACAGCCTTCCAAGGCTGAGTGAAAATGCCAGTGCCAAGCACAGGTGCTAAAGAGTCCTGTCTAGTATCCCAAAAGCTTCAACAGAGTGAGATCAACCAGGTGTGTGAGGGCACAACTAGATGTGTGAACCCCACAAAAGATCAGTGTGGCCCTTGGCAGCCCTGCAACCGAATGTGTGCCACCCAATGATCACCATGACAAAAGTATGTAAATCAACATCCAATGCCATAAGTTGTGTGAACAACACAACCAGTTATGTGTGACCTCTATCCATCACAAATATAGAAGAGAAAGGAAGAGATGGGGATGAAGGTGGGGGAAGTAATTTAATTATTAGGTTAAAAAATTAGAATAACATTTTTATTGCAAGTTAAAAATTATTCATATTTGCTGTATTGCTAAGTTGTATTTTTTATGCCTGTTGATACTAGGGATAGAATCTACCAGAGCTTCATGCAGAAAAGCATATGCATCAATAAGCCACACTGTCAAATTGTAATTCTGAGTAATTACAAAACTGTACACACCTTTAAGACACAAAACTCAATGGCTTTTGAGGGTTTAATAAGTACATAATTGGGACTATAGAAGACAGCTATGAAATATTTTAATACTAATTGCAATTCCATAAATATTTGTAAATATTTAAAGTTAGAAAAATTGATTCTTAACAGTAAAACTTTCAAAATTGTTTTTTACTTAAAATTATTTATTACCAGTATAAAGTTACTCTTTTTTTAATTTAACGACTGATAATAACAAAAAGAGTTAAGTGAATTAGAAAGGCTGAAGCTAAGAACTCAAGAAGTAGAATACGATTTTGACATCTCTGAGCATTGCTAGGTATGGTCCTAACAACTAACAAAAAGGGGACCTAGAATAGATGTAATATAGTGTGCTGTGTGACATATGACGTGTAGGGTTGCATAATTCTAGCACAATAACAGCAGCACCTTCAACAACATAACCTAGTGCTACTTCCATTTGACAAGGTAAAAAATAAAAACTTAAAACAAAGAAACTTGCGTTAAAATTAGTTGCTAAAAAAATCAGTTAAGACTTCAAAATGTATTTGTCTGATGTCAAAGTCTCTAATTAAATATCTAAGTTTACTCTGATACTTTGACTAATTGAACAAAAGGTAAATGTGGGGGCAGGAGCAGTGGCGCAATGGTAAGGCCTTGCACGCAGCTAAACTAGGAAGGACAGCAGTTTGACACCCCCACCCACACTGTCATATATGGTCCCCCAAGCCAGGAGAGATTTATGAATGCATACCCAGGAGTGACCCCTGAGTGTCAGTAGGTTTTGGTGTGGCCCCAAAACCAAAATAAATAAATAAATAAATAAATAAATAAATAAATAAAGTAAGAAATCTGTATAAAATTATACTTTTGGAGGCTAGTTGTAACACATAACAAAGGTAGACTTGATATATAAAAGGAAAACACCTTAATTTTTACTAGGAGCTGATATAATAATAAAGCAATTTTCTGTTGAGTAAGGACTGAATAATAAAACATTTGGCATATGATTCTTGTTAAAGATCTATTTCTAAGATAAAAGCAAAGCGTGCTTCTTTAACAGATTAATTGCTAAGAGATGATCACTTTAGCTAAAAGGAAGTTTTAATGTTTCTTCTCCAGCTGTATCACAACATAATGTCTCCTTTGTGAAGCAACCCTAATTTCACAAACGAGTATTATCCATACTCTTTTTGGGTAACGTTACTACAAGTTGCTATTAGAAAAAAAAATGCAGGTTGATATGCAATGACTCTGTAAATTTGTACTGTACAGTAAGTTTAAGATAATCAGAAATTTATTTTTAGCTGCCACTTGTAATCTTAATTTGTAATGAGTCAGAGTATTTTCAATTATAGAATACTGTCAGCATTCTCAAACTTTGCATAATCAATTTAATGCACTTACAAACCAAGATTATTGTAAATTTTAGAAATGTTTATTTAGAAATACACAAAATTAAAACAAACATTTCAGTCTGAAAGCCCAGAAGAATAACACATTTGACTGGAAACCTTTGCCATGATTCTATGACCTAGAACACCTCGAAAAAAAAAAAAAACATTACAACATTTTGACTTTTCTAGAAAAAATACTTAAATAAAAAATTTACATGTACAATATAAATAATTACTCTTAAATCCACAGAGAATAATAATAAAGGTAATGAAAGCTGTGCAGGTATAACAAATAAAATTATTCTTCACTTTAGAGTCAACTTCCACCACACTGGAAAAGAAGCTTATCCAAGAGTTTTGGAGAAGTTCTTTAAGTGCTTTTAAAATTTAGCAAGTCTACAAATTCTAACAATAAATAAATTACACTAATATTTGTTAATAATTTAAAACCTTCACAGTAAATAAAATAGCAAATAGAGAAGGTTTAGAAATGTTGACTCATTTCTGGCATCATCAAGAAAACTCTGTGACTGACCGACACATCATTTCCAGGGTCACCAGTAAGGCCTCAGTGTGTACTCCAGGACACACTTGCAGATTTTCATGCAGTTCCTTGAGAATATTTGGGAGCTTCTGCAAAGTCTTTATATTTCTAGCATAAAGATCCAATAACCAATCAGCACGAGCACTGGTAGCTTGCTTATAATTTTTACAAGCCACCAGAAGCTCATTTAAATGTGTTAACCCTTTGAAAGCTAAGAGGAACTCTGAAGATAAATCAAAAATGGAACAAAAATTTATCAGCATTCTACTAAGTAGAAAAGAGCCGAATTCAAGTTGCTGTTGGTGAAAACGTTTCTCTACTTGTGCGTGAAAGTTATCCACTGTATCTTCTAATTTTGTCATGGCAAATAGTTCTTCCTTGATTTGAGAGGATAAAACATAATCCAAGGGTAATTCCCCCTTAGCATTCCGCTGCTGTAAGAGCACTGGGCCTAGAGGGAGAAAACGAAAAACGTTAAGAGTAAAGAATTTTGTAGGGCAGCTCTTTTATTCCCTAAAAGCATCTAGGGTTCTGTTTCCATTATTTTTGTACTAACACCACTGACATAATTAATTGGCTAAAAAAATGATGATGGGGCTTTTAATAAAACAAAATTTAATTCAATTATTTAAAGAGGATTACCTGAAAAACCTGCCTTGATTTAATAGCAATATTCAAGTAAAAAAAAATTTAAAAACTTGAAGAAAACTTTCTAAATATACTAAAATATAAATTGTGTCCCCAGATTACAAAATCCATCATCAAGCATAAATTTAGTACGAAAGTGTTAGAGGTGTCCCATGGCATCACTAAAAGAAAAGATACCCTCTTCTGTTTCTAAAAGACTGAGAAAAGACTTGCACAGCAAGAAAACACTTTCCATTCACGATGTCTTATGTTCAGTTTTTAAGTTTTTAATACTCACAAAGTATTAAAAGTTAATTGCTCTGTATGAAACTCAGATTTTATTCATTTATCCTACTTAAGCCTGTCCAATCAATGACTTAAAAAGTACTGAATATAATTTTTCCCTAAACCGTAGCCACAGACAGACTTGATATTTGGTTATCAGAGAGCCAAATATAGGTATACGTTGTACCACTGTCAGCCAATTCCTATAATTATTTATGCATTTTGCCAGAAAAATGTTATTAAAGATATCAGAAAGGGGTTAGTACTAGTAGACATAATCAGGAGGTATACTACCTTACAGCATAGAAATGTCAGAAAACTAAATAACTCAGGATGAATCTGATTAGATGTACATAGTGGTTGAGACATAAAATAAATTATACTAATAAAGGCCAACAACTGATGGCATGAGTAGTGTACAATTTATGGGATAAAAAAGAACAATAATTTAAAATATGGTCTCTTTTCATTATATCCAGAAAATATTTCCCATCTTTTTTAAAAGTAAAACAAGATGACATATACTAAAATACTAAGGTTTTATAGAACATGCAACTTTTAAAAATTACTGTTCTCATGAAATAAAAAATCACACACAACAAAGAGATACTACTGTTATGATAATGATGTGTTTTGTTCTATTATTTGACATGTCAAAACCAGAAAAGAATCAAGGTAAAGATGTCTTTATGACTGCCACCGTATATTGACAAATACACAAACAAATATATTTCCCCTCTTAGGTAAGGAATTCATGCATTTACATTCTCCAACAAGTCCTAGAAAAATTCATGTGGCTATGAGTTTTCTCTAGTCGAAGAGTTGAACTTAAAAGTGTCAGAGGTGACAACTAATAATCAACAGTCTCCCATCATTGACATACAAGAAGCAAGGCCAATATTTGGCTTGAAAAGTCAGACCTACATATGAGTGGCAAAATAAAACACTTAGGAAAAAACATTAGTTTTAGTAAATGCTTTAAAAAAATGCAAAATATTTTGAACCAGGAATGTGTCACTAAAAACAGACATAGAAAAGCCTTTAGGGGGCAGGAGAAGACTATAAATAACAAATTTCTTAAAATTTACTCTATATAGCCTGTTTTCTACATATATGTGTATGTAATTCTACTGTATAGTTACAATAAAAAGCTATGTAATGAAAACATTTTTATGATCCTACAGAATCCAGAGTCTAATTAAGGACAAAATTATCTTAAGCCCGCTGATAAAATTTGTGCCGGTAAAAATAATAGAATTTATACAAATCTTTATTTCTGCACTATACGCTTGGTATCAGTTTTCTTGCTTTTCTTTTTAAAGTACAAAAGAGTTTGAACATACAAATGTAAAATTTGTATCAATCAAATATAAAAACAATGTCACTGGAAGTGGTGGTAGTATTCTCTGACGCAAAGATGAAAAATCTGCATAAAAAGCAGATTAAGTTATCTCCATATAAAACAAATTATTTACCATTTAAGAGTTTTCCTACTTTAATGCAATTCACAGCAAAATGAATGAAAACAATTCTCAGACTTTTTATAGTCTATAAAGAAATGACTGACTAAAAAAGGTAACTTTAGTTTTAAGCTATACATAAGAATTTAAGTAAGAATTAAAAAAACCCAATCTTTGAGAAATGGCTGGTTCACAAAGACATTATACATTTTTAAGTAAAAGATGTATTTAAAACTAACACACACAATTAAAAATGCATACAATTCTAAATACATACTAATACACTAAATGAATGCTATGAAAGGCTTTGTCCCTACTACATACAAGTGTTTATTTCAATCTAAAACTTAGTTATCATGACCTTTTCATTAATATGAAATCAAGGCATCTTTCCTAATTGATCTTAAACACAAAATACTTTCTACCTCTGAGGGCTTCATCAAAAATACTGGAAAATTTATCCAAACCCACTTAGCATAAATGCACTCACCCCCATGCTGAAGTAGCAGCTTGCCAATTTCTACATGTCCGTTTGACAGTGCATCATGCAAAGGAGTTACCCCGTCCACTTCAGTGAGCAGATTTACCTCTGGACAACGCTGCAAAATTTCCTGGACACACACTGTGTTGCCATAGTTACAGGCTTCATGCAAAGGCGTCCAGCCAGCATTGTCTAAATTAGAAATCAAGGCAAGTTTGAAAACAGCAAAAGTAGGACTTTGGTTAGTGAGCTATTATTGATAATCTATCTCCCATATCAGTATGTCTTTCCCGTTGCCTCACACACAATCAGAATGCTTTGATAAAATTACCCAGGGTAACCCCATAGTTCTAATTGCAATTTAAAAGAAATTAAAATATTGGTGTTGGGATGTAATAAAAATACAGACAACAGAAAAAATTTTTGCACCTGTACTAAGAAAATCAAAGTATAATTTACTTATGATAATACTTTAAAGACATACAAGATAAATATATTTACATGTTTTCTGAAAATGCTAACATCAAACAACTTAAAATCACAATACTATGACGATAGATTAGACCACAGAGATTACAGAACTTACCTTTAACATTGATGTCTATTCCTGGCAGAGAAAGAAGAAGAATCAGTTTCTCTACTTGGTTATTTATGCAAGCTCTATGGAGGGCTGTTTCTCCTGCCATAAAAATTTAATAGATTATTCTAGAGAAGACAAGGTATCAACTACAGAAAATAATCAAAGGGCATGAACTAGGAGATCTGGCCCTATGCCAGAAAATTATTTATTGAGTTCTCCTTTTGACTGGTTTAAGCATGTTTCACACTGAAAAAATAAAAAAGGGGGGAAGGGAGCCCCATCAATACATAGAGCCTCTGTTCTATCAAGAATTCTGTAATGAAATTCTACTGTAAAAGGTTTAACATAGGTATTGTCTCCTCCTAGTTCAAGGTTTAAAGCTTCAATCCCACTAGAAAGTCCCCAAATGATCACAGAACACCAAAAATATGGGGTTTTCCAGTAATAAAAGTTTAGAGTGCAATTGCCCTCTCTTAAATTTATTCATGCTCCTACGTTAAATGTATGGCTCTTTTTTATACAGCATTTATAGCTTAATTCAAATGAATGTTTCTGGCTAAGCACGAGTGCCTCTACACTCTCAAGTATAATTCAGAACTTCAAATCCATTAACAGATGGTTTGCTGCTTCTCAATAGGCTGCCTGGCTTGGCTACAGCAGCACAGAGAAGGAGAAATGGGGATTCTTAATATAAACACACACACACACACAGACACACATGAAAAAAATTTCTAGTACCATTTAAAGCTGAATAAGAATGACAAATAAAATGGTGAAGTTTTTTCTAAAAGGAATACACTTGGTTAAATATTGGTTAAAATTTCTATATGCATCTCTGATGCAAACAAGATTAATAAGATATTGAGTCTAAATGGATGTAAAGATTTTTCTTAAAAAAAGGCATTGCTTAGGAATAAACTGAATAGTTCTTTATGAAGTCACAAACTTTTAGTATTCGGTTTTACAGATTCTCTGCAACTTCTCTCAAAAACATTTCTTTTATATACATTGAAAAGCTATTGAAGTTTTCTGTATTCCTCAATTCTCTTCTTCCCTCATATTGCCTTCTGCTCTTCGGCCTAAAGTTATTTATACTCATTTTACTTTCTGAAACAATAAACAAAGAAAATAAACATGTTTTTGACATTAATATCTCATTTAATACATTTCCACAGTTTGAAACAATTGGGCAATTATTTTAAATCTGTGATAAGCCATTATAAATTTATATCGTAAGATTAATGAAAACTTTAAAGCTAATTTACTATTTCCAATGAAAACATAATAAAATTTGTTTTATAAACATAATTTAGCTCATAAACATTAAACTCAGTAATGATTTGGCCAGATACATACTCATGGAGGGCCATTTATATTTATGAGTTAAGAGATACCTAAATAAAAATGTGCTAGAGTGAATTATTATAATTCTATTCTAGTTACTCCATCCTTTAGGTACTTAGGTTCCAGAATAGTTAGAACCAAAAGCCAAACACATTTCATAGTCTGGGCTCAATGCCTGGAAGAAAAGGGTCCATATGCTAAACACAGCTATGAAACATAGCCTACTCCTCAGTCTTTGTTCACAAAAATATTTCTGTGGATGAAAGAGATGGGACTGAATTTTACTTTCAAATCAGAAGACACTATCCTAAGCTACACAGGTTGAGGTGAGTAGAAAAGTAAGGCAGGCAAATCTGGAAAGAGCTCAGTGCAAAACACACACATCGACAAATCTGGAGAGTCAAGGGAAGACTCCACTGGAGGAATACCCTATTAAACTGGATACAAAATGAACACATTTTGGTACAAATCAAAGTTCAGAAAAATAACATGCTAACCAGGAAGGTATTCCTTAAGCTTAGTTCGATACTTGAAGTCCAAAAGATTCGTGTGTAAAATATGCAAGACTGATTGAAGCCGCAAAAGTTTTTAGTCCCAATTTAGATACTTGAAATACCTTTTAGATTAGTCTTGTGAAGATTCATCTTTGTAACTAAAGAGGGACAATTCTCTTTGGAACATGACAATTCTCCTTCTGATTTCTTCTTCAATCTTTTTAAAGAAGAGGAACATTTAGCAAGGCTCAGTTCTCTGAAAAGACAGTAAGGAAAAAAAAAAGCTTTTTTTCCTTTTTCTACCAAGGCAAGATAACATATTATTAGACAACGAGCATTTAAAAAAAATAACAAAGAAAAAACCAACTAAACAAAAAACGCCCACACTTCTTTAATCTTCTATTCATTCAAGTAGTTATTACTTTATTTTTATATTTATTTTGACTGTGCAGAAAAAAGCTTCAATATACTAATTTTCATTTATCAACCTGAAACATTAGCTGCCCACTGAAAAGTCTATGTTTATGGTAAGACAGGTAAAGAGAAAAAGACCAAGTAAATAATTTTTGTCAGAGAAAATAAAATGTTAAAAATTAGAATAAACGCCTACTTTCATATTCCGAAGCTATACTTCCTAAAAATTATTTCAGGTTTTTATCCTTCTTTTTCAAATTTCTGGGTCACACCAGAAATGCTTAAGACTTACTCTGGCTTTGTGCTCAGGGAAAACTGGCAGTGATGGAAGCCACATAAGTTGCCAGAAATCAGATGGGCTTATTCACATGCCAGGCAAGTGCCTAAGACCTCTACTATCTGTATATTTCATATTTTCCTTTTTTTTTTTTTTATAAACTTTAAGAAAAGGTAGCTCTTTTGGTGAAAGCTATTCTAACAATTATATGATCTCAAATGACCACATATTCTGAAATCCATTACTTATTTTTGTTTTCAGGCCATACCTGGAGGTGGTCAGGGCTTACTCCTGGCTCTGTGCTCATGGATCTCTCCTGGTAGGCTTGGGGGACAATATGGAATAACAAGTATTAAACTCGGGTCAGCTGCATGCAAGGCAAGCACCCTATTTACCTGCTGTGCTATGGCTCAGGTCTCTGAACTCCCTTATTTGTGATCTAAATCACAGAGTAAAAATTGTATAAAATAATAAAAGACGAGGGCCAGTTTATAGCAGGAAGTTTGCCACAAAAATGAGGAAGAGTTCAGTTGTGACCAAGTGGGAACACTGCGTGACATGGTAGCTGGAATGATCACTGGAAAAACTAGGTGCTAAAAGGAGGTAAAGTGATGATACCCTTTCAGGTACAATATTGCAAAACACAGTGCCTAAAAAACAGGGAGAGAGAGAGAAAGAGAAAGAGAAGAAAAATGTCTGCCACATAGGGGTAGGTGGATAGAGAAACTGGGGACATTGGTAGTGGAAAATGAACATTAGTAAAAGGATGTGGGTTGGAACTTTGTGTGAATCAAACTTATTCATGAACAACTTTGGAACCATTATTCAATAAAAATTATTAAAAAAAACTATAAAATAATTATTTTGGGGTATTTTATTCCTTTAGAAAAGCATTTAATCTTAATAAAATGCATATATTATGATTAAAGAAAATTAAGATAATCATGAAAAAATAAAACAAAATTTTTACATAGACACACCCAAAAAATTCCAATAAATTATCAATCAAGTATAGAACTGAGATTCCTGCTAATAATGAGTATAAATCCAAAATTGAAGATGAATTATGCTTGAAACTACATCAATACTTATAAAAATAAAATTCTGGTACATAAATATTACTTACGGTAACTCTGGCAGTCCTTCAACTGGTTTCTGTTTAGCACCATTCAGCATTAGTAAGGCCCGCTGAGATTCAAGGCAAGGCCTCTGTCCTATTTTCTTTGGTACTTGCATCTTTCCAGACCAATGCATGCCAGTTTTCCCCAAAGCTGGCAAATAGGAAAAAACCTATTGGGAAATAGTATTTTATTGATCTCTCAAATATTAAAACCTATAAAGCAGTGAGAAATAAAGTCTTGATGGGGCCGGAGAGATGGCATGGAGGTAGGGCATTTGCATTGATGCAGAAGGATGGTGGTTTGAATCCCGGCATCCCACATGGTCCCCTGAGCCTGCCAGGAGTAGTGTAGAGCCAGGAGTAAGCCCTGAGCACTGCCGGTGTGACCCAAAAACCAAATAAAAAAAAAAAGTGTTGACTCATCATTATTAGTTTTATTTTTTAGTTTTATCACACTGGTTACCACCCTATTTATTCTGAACAAGCTAAAAAACAGCAAATGCTAGTTCATAAAAAATAGCTTAGAAAAGAATAAGTTCAGTTTAACTCATATAACGTGTAAGAGAAAAACATCTTCTTGGAAATAACTTTTTCAAATTTAATTTTAATACTCATTTTTTAAAGTTATTTTGATTAGTCTTTCACCCAACATTTTATAACCATATGTATAGTTTTAATATTTATTGAACTAATCATTTAAATAAAACTGGTATTTTGTCATTTCCATTTTGATAATGCTTTCTTTCCTTCAAAAGGCAAGTCTGAAGTAAGGAGAAAAAGTATAGATGTTAATAAATGAATAATTATAAAATATAATTTGCCAAACCTGGAAAATTAACAACCAAATTCATTTGTTAAGAAAACCACTAGAAACAATAGATACTTACAAAATTATAGTTATAAACAGTCCCACCACCAATGTCAACTCTTCTCCCTTCCAATACATCCTTCTACTTCCACCTGCCAGTATGACAGGCACATTACATAGTTCGGTTGTTGCACTTTAGAGCTATTGCTTTCAGTGTTTTTTAGCCTGTGCCGTGGCTATGTAGGTATGCCACTCTACCAGAAGCCTGACTTTTGCTCCTCTATTTCTTTCCTTTCTCATCTTCCTGCCCACCTTGAATTCTTTACTTCTCTGTCCTACTCCATAAGTTCTAGAGTCAAGGATAATCTAGCCATTCTCCCTTTACTACATTACATTTCTTCACCCAGGTATTCTGTATACCACAGATAAATGAGATCATCCAGTATTTGTTCTTTCTTCTTCTGGCTTAATTCACTCAGCATTTTATTTTCCAGTTCTAACCAGGTTGCAGAATATTGCTTGATTTCATTATTCCTTGTAGATGCACAGGACCACTGTATATATATATATATATATATATACCACATCTTTATAATCCAAGGCAAAATTATACCATGCATATATACTATTGTATATATACAACATTGTATATATTAATCATACAAACATTGTATTTTATATTTATAGTTATTAATTATATTTGTAATAATTATAGATCAATATTATAAGTTGATCATTATAATTACTTGTAATAGTATAAAATATTAATTGTATAAATTGCTTGATTTCATTATTCCTTATAGATTCACAGAATCACTGCTATATACCACATCTTTATAATTTATTGCAAAATTATACCAAGCATATATACAATTGTATACATACGCAATACTATATAGTATGCGATATATAGTATATACCAATGGTCCTCAAACTACGGCCCACAGGCCACATATTGTATTTATTCCCATTTTGTTTCTTCGCTTCTAAATAAGATATATGCAGTGTGCATAGAAATTTGTTCATAATTTTTGTTTTTACTATAATCTGGCCCTCCAACAGTCTGAAGGACAGTGAACTGGCCCCCTGTTTAAAAAGATTGAGGACCCCTGGTATATACTATATACTTACATATTAAACTATATAGTGTGTGTACTCTATATATTATACAGTGTATAAGCTATGTGGTAATATATACTATATATAGTATGCATGATATATGCACACACCATCTATATGCATACACACTATATAACATATCTATGATATGTGTATACTATATATGCACACTATAAATGCATATATGCCATGCTATATATACACCAATGTATATACACTATTGTAGTATATATAGGATTATTGTGTATATTGGAACATACATATATGCAGGCTTCATATCATAGATAACATTGCATATATATCACATCTTCAAAATCC
This sequence comes from Suncus etruscus, assembly GCF_024139225.1. Taxonomy (NCBI): domain Eukaryota; kingdom Metazoa; phylum Chordata; class Mammalia; order Eulipotyphla; family Soricidae; genus Suncus; species Suncus etruscus. The sequence goes on along the minus strand of NC_064849.1, from coordinate 150,922,812 downwards.
ATTGTCTATTGCTGAATATCTAGGTTGAATCCAAATCTTAGTTACTGTACTAAATACAGCAATGAATAATGGCGTGCATTTGTCCTTTGAATGAAGTTCTAAGGCTATATGCCCCAAAGTGGATTTCCTGAATCATATGGCAAATCAATTCAACATTGAATGAAGACTATATACCATTTTCCATAGGGTTTAAACCAGGCATATTCCCAAGAGAAGTAGGTGAGAGCTCTTTTCTCACCACATCCTTGCCAATACAGATTTTTTTCTACTACTTTGATATGTGCCTTTCTCACTGGTGTGAAATGTTACCTCACTGTCATCTTGATTTGCATTTCCCTAATAAGTAATGGTGATCTGCTTGTTTTCCTCTCTGAAGTCTGCTCATTCCCTCTCTATATTTGTGGATAAGCTTATCTATTTATTTATTTAGTTAGTTTTTGGGGTTACACCCAGCGGCGCTCAAGGGTTACTTCTGGCAGGCCCTGGGAACCATATGGGATGCTGGGAATTGAACTGGGGTCCATCCTGGGTTGGCCACATGCAAGGCAAACAAACACTCTATCTCTGTGTTATCTCTCTACTTCCTGGATAAGCTTTTTGAAATTTTTTTTGGTTAATGTTTCTGAGTACTTCATATGCCCTGTATATCAAGCCTGTTAGCCTGTCACTGATGGGTTGAATGTATATTTTCCCATTCAGTTAGCTTGTCTTAGCCCTTGTTTCTTTTGCTATGTAGAAACTCTTTAATTTGATATAGTTTCATTTTTTAAATTTTGTTGCTGTATGAAAATCTAAGTCTTGCCAAGTAATAATCATATGAACTATGTAAGGGGGAAGTAAAGGCTTCTTGTATTATTTCTACATCTTAATCTTTATTTACTTTTTCTTTTCTTTTTGTTTTTGGGTCACACCCGGTGATGCTCAGGGGTTATTCCTGGCTATGAGCTCAGCAATCGCTCCTGGCTTGGGGGACCATATGGGATGCTGGGGGATCGAACTGCAGGCTGTCCTGGGTAGCGCAAGCAAGGCAAATGCCCTTATGCTTGTGCCATGGCTCCGGCCCCTCAATCTTTATTTACTTTTAAGTGATTAAAATTTTTTATACTAATCCCATTTCCAAGGGATTTACTCACATGTAAATTATATTTCAATAATTAAAAGAACAAGAATATTTTTATTTAATTTATGACCTCATCTTAGAGGGGAAAAAAAAAAAAGGTTCTTCAAACACAACTTCTACTTGCAGTTAAACAGCCCAATAACTGTGCTGCACCAAACCTGAGAGGCTCCATCTCCAGGTCCAGGGCACCAGAGCCTTCTTGGGATAAGGCATGCCCAGTCTTTGCCTGCTGTAAGGTCCAGTACATCACCCACCCAGACCTGCTTCTGCTCCTATTAAACAGCTCAGCCCAGTAATCCCCACCATGCTGAATCTCTTAGGCTGGAGATGCCATGCTGCTGAATCATCCTAGTGATATAGCTGTAGGAGAGCATGGACACATATGTGGTAATAGGGTGCATTATCATCCTATAAATTTACTGTAAATTTACAGTATTGACAGCCCAGTAGGAACACAGAACATTACATGGGAAAGTTGTATAGAGGCCCATAAAACTCAAATAACAGAAATAATAGTACAAAAGGCTCAACTAGCACCTAAAAAACCCTCAGCAAATCCTCAGATAATAACTTCAATAACATCATTATGAATATGTTGTAACAAGCAAAATATATTATTTCTGCCAGCTAAGGGGGTATGCTTAGAGGGGAGATGGGTAACTTGGGTAACTGGTGGAAAGTGGTGGGATTGGTTTTGGAATACTGAAAAGACATTTTATGAATAACTTTTTGTATATCACAGTGTTTAAATAAAATTTCAAATAGGAAAAAAAGTGGTTGGTACTTACCATTTTATGTAGAGATAGTGGCTCAGAAGAAATACTGATGGAACTCTGCAAACACAACTTTTTAAAGATTGCTTCAGCAACAAACATTTGGAGCCAGGAGGAGGAAAAGGAACAAATTAAAAGCTCTAACTCCTGTGAAGAAAAGTCTGTATAAAATAAGAAAAGTAAATACTGTCACTGTTATTCTCTAGAAAATGTGCTATCCAAATCTACCGTGAGTTTTATTCATTCAAATGTTTATTCTTATACATAAGATTTATCCACTAACTGTAAATCATAAAAATGAGTTACTATTCCTAATTTCCCTTTTGAAAAAAATTCATTTTGCTCTATTTATTTATCTATTTTTCAGCTTTGCAAAATTATTACTTTTGTAATTGTTTTTGGGCCACACCCAGCAGCGCTCAGGGGTTACTCCTAGCTTTGCTTTCTGAAATCATGCAAGCCTGGGGATCATATGGGATGCCAGCATGCAAGACAAATGCCCTATCACTGTGCTATCACTCCGATCACTCCAGCCCAACAAAATTATTATAACTAAAAAGATATAAATGAATGCATGTATGGACAGGAGACAGAATTACATGGGATTTTAACACCTTAACTTTTTTTTTTTTTATCAATTGCTTTATTCAAGCACCATGGTTAGGAAATTGTTCATTGTTGGGCTTTAGTCATACAATGTATACCATCCTTCACCAGTGTACCCTTCCTGCCATCAATGTCCCCCATTTCTCTCCATACCCTGTCTGTCTCTAGGGAAGGCAACTTGTTTCCTTCTCATTTTCTTGTCTTATAACACTTTGGTCTGAACTATTGTTAATGGAGGGGTGTCTTGAGTGTCCTTTTCTCCCTTTTCAGCACTGAGTTCTTGTCTAGAGTGATCAGTTCCAAACTATCATTGTCCTAGTAGACTCTTCTCTAACTGTACTCACTACTCTTTGTGTGGCAAGCTTCCTAACCTGTGCTGGACCTCCTGACCCTATTGTTTCTGGATATTACTACTATACTATCTCTTCTTTTTCTTATATTCCATAAATCAGTGAGATTATTCTATTTCTATCTCTCCCTTCAGCAAATTTCTCCATATCCATCCATGCACAAGCAAATTTCATGACTTCATTTTTCCTAATGGTTGTGTAATATTCCATTGTGTAGTTATGCCAGTTTCTTTAGCCACTCATCTTTTGGTGGTACCTGGGTTGTTTCCAGATTTTGGCTATTGTTTTTGGGTTTTTTTTTTTTGTTCGTTTTTGTTTTTGGGCCACACCCGGCGGTTCTCACGGGTTACTCCTGGCTGTCTGCTCAGAAATAGCTCCTGGCAGGCACATGGGGGACCATATGGGACACCGAGATTCGAACCAACCACCTTAGGTCCTGGATCTTGCTTGCAAGGCAAATGCCACTGTTCTATCTCTCTGGGCCCAGATTTTGGCTATTGTAAATAGCGTTATGATGAACTTATATGAGTGAAGAGAGTAACTTTTAATTACTGCTTATGGTTATAAAAATCTATCCTAGTGGTACTTCACAGGCCCAAAGTGGTAGACCAGGGTCACCTGGTTGTTTTCTGAGATCCTCAGGGGGCAAATCAAACTGGAAATCAAATTAAGGGCTTTGTCTGTACAAACTAATAAGCATTGGCCTACTACCTGAACTATTTCGTTGGTCCTTGCTCTTAGATTCTTTGAGAATTGGGGGATGAGGAGGCTGCCACGCCTGCTGGTATTCATGACTTACTCCTGTCTCTATACTCTACGATCACTTCTGGGAGTGTTTAGTAGATTAAGATATCATGTGCAGAGCTGAGGCCAGGGTCAGCCATAAGTCCCTTAACCCCTTTACTTGAAATTTAAATGAGTATAGGTATATTTTATTTGCAATGATCAGTATTTAGTTGATTTAGTATTTCAAACTAATTTAGATACATAAAAAGAACATTTGATATGTTTTAATAAATACAAAATACAAACTATAATGGATGAACATTATCAACTAAGAAAAGCAAGAGAAAAAAAAGAAAAGCAAGAAAAATAATAAATGATAAATTATTGAGAATACAATAAACTTTGTCCATAACTCTAAAAGCATTAAGGGCAGGATCATTTTTGTAGTTCTCAAGGTTGTAAGAATACTCATTTATAAACACTTAAAAAAACACTTGGTATTTGATAGAGAAACTAAAAAATAAGTGATTTCACAGACAGCAATAATTAAAAAAATAACTAAACCAGGGGCCAGAGAGATAGCACAATGGTAGGGCGCATGCCTTTCATGCAGCCGATCCAGGATGGATGGTGGTTCAAATCTTGGTATTCCATATGGACCCCTGTGCCTGCCAGGAGTGATTTCTGAGCTCAGAGCCAGGAGTAACCCCTGAGCGCTGCCAGATGTGGCCCCAAAATAAAAACAAAACCAAGAACAAAACAAAAAAAACCTAAAAACTAAACCAAAACAATTTTTAAAGACTAAACAAAGCAGGTTACTCCACTCTCTTATTAAAAATGGTTCAAAACTTTCTATATGATTACAAGTTTCTATTCAAGCACCTCTTCCACTATATATAGTGTTTTCTGGCCACTCTTCAGTTGAGGGTGGGGATAGTAAAAAACGGGGTGGGCACAAAACCAGTGGTGCTCAAGGACTATCCTGGCTCTGTGCTTAGGATTGACTTCTGGAGAAGCTCAGAAAATCATATGTGGCCTTAGGGAATCCAACTGTGAGTGGCCACATACAAGGCCAATTGCCTTAATTTCTTCTACTCTCTCCCCAGATTTTGGTTGCTCTTTTGCTGTTTGATAGGCATCATAAGATCTCAAATGGACCCAGCATTACCTATCTCAGAATTTTAGTATTATTTTTGCATTTTGTAATTGTAAGACTCTTCCCAGACTCTGCCAAACTGCATATTCTCAAGCTCGATCATCACTACTCAATAAACAGTAAGTTCATCCATCTCAACACAGCACTTGTCTTTAAAATTTTAGCCATTCAAGTACAGTATGTACATTGACTGCAGTAGTCTGTCTTTTCCACTAAAAATTCAAAAAACAAAATTCCAGGTCCATGCTTTACTTCTCTGCTGTATTATGGTGTTTAAGCTGGCAGAATGCCAATAAAAACTTATTGAATAACTGAAGGAAACAGAAACTGTCTCAGACAATTGGTAAAAATCATAAACATTTACAAAAGAGTGATGAAGCATGGAGAGGGATTAGAGAGAAATTTATAGCAGGAATCTCCTTATTATGAAAAGGAGATATAAAAAAGTAAGTAAATGTCTAAAAAAATAAAAAGTGATAAGATAACTTGAGTAGGGCAAAGGAACCTTTTTTATAATGTCATCTAAAGATATAAAAAACATTATAATAAGTTTTGATATTTTTAATTTCCCCACAGAAAACGGAAGAAAATATTCTAAAAATTTTGGAAGCTAAATTTACTGTTTATTTTACAAATAAACTTTTCAGGGAACATACACTGGCTGCTTTCTCATTACAGTGGAGTTGAGTAAGTAATCTGTAGAGCTTAAGAGGTCAAATAAATTAACTATCTGGTACTTTGCAAACAATTTAAATAAATATAGTAAGAACTTCACTTACGCATTAAAATTTTTTCAGATCACTTTATCTTAAAATATAATAAAAAGGGGTATTTGGAAATTTTGTTTAAAATTTCAGAAATATAAAATAACATCTATGTAGAAATGATCTATCTATATGAGTGACATCTGATGAAAGGAATGGATTTTAGAGTTGAAACAATAATAAAGCGGGTATGGTGTTTGCCTTGAGGGTGAGCAGCCCTGAAGCCCCATATGGTCCCCCAAGCCCTCCAGGAGTGATCCTGAGCATTGAGCTAGTAATGTTCTCTCATCCAAAAAGAGAGAACTTTTCTATGCTAAAATTATATATGAATCAGGATGAATTTTATTAAATACTAAAATGACCATATATGATAAGGATGGATCCATAGCAACTAGAAAATCATATAATAACCTAATTACAGCATCTGTATTAATAACATGGGGAAAGAATAGAGGAACAGGTGAGCTATAAATGTAAATAATTAAAAACATTTTAAAGGAGGCACTGTTCATGGAAAAAGAAATGGTTCTTCAGCTACCAGTAAGAGTATTATTGTACATATATGTTATGCCACCATTCTCTTAAAGATCAGTTATGATGCTGCTGCTGCTGTTGTTTCTAGACCATGGTCAGCTGTACTCCGGGATTACTTAGTCCTGGCTCTCACTCCTGGGCTTGGAATAGAAAATGCTGGGGATAGAAACTGCATGTAAATACAAATACCCTAAACACTGTACCACCACTCTGGCCCATTAAGCTTAGTTTTTGGCTCTTGACAAAAGTTAACAATAAAGTTGTGGTACTAGGAAAAAATTCTAAAGATATTTTTAATCAAATTTAGTAAAATGTCAACTTTTATAAAAACGGCCTATTTGAAACCTAATCAAAGAAATTATATGTGTGTCTTTGGAAGGACAAGAAAAGGTTAAACAATTTCAAACAGGTTTACATAAGGTATCAATTAGCATTTTAAATATTGTGCTTAAATATAGATCCTAAGGAACAAAGTTAGCATTCAGTCTATCAACAGGTACCATCCTATTATTATGATAGAGAAATTTTACATTTTAGTTTAAGTCAGTCAGTTCAAACTTGTTGGATTTGAATTCATCATGTATAACTAGTAGTTAACTCTGAATGACAATGACTTCCTCTAAAATGAGGAGCAATTTAGATTATGAGTAAAGATAGCAATGAAGCTGACGTAAGAATACAAGTAATTCAAAGCTCATTATTTCATGTGACTGGCTATTCTTAGGATATATTTCCTTCAAGATGGCCAAACCGTACTAAAAGCAACACAGATAGATATGTGTATAAAATCACTGTTAATCCAATCCTGGGTTCCCAATTTAAAGAGTTTCATTATAGAATGAAAATGGAATCTTTTTAGATGAGTGTTTAGTTCTCATGCTAGAAAATAATGTCAGAAATCTTTTTCTAAAATGAAAGAAAAAAAATCTACTTAGCAGAACTGGTGGGAAAGAAATGATAAGGTTCTGAAGAAAGATTGAATTTGAGCTAAGAAATGTTAAAGTCATGCAACAAAGGACAGCTACTGCACAAAAGGAACAGTAATCACCCCTCCGTTCAATGAAAAGGAAAGGGGAGTGGGAAGAAAGGGAATAAAAATGCTTTAGATAAAAATCTAACTTTAGTAGTATGAAAAGAGACTTCTTTTTGTACCAGGGCATCATGGAATTAATCCTGAACCCTGTTATAACCTGGATTCCTATTCCAGAATCTCTCTAAGTATTAAGGTGGACTGGCAACATACTCAAGAACCTTTCACATAAAAACAAGATGCATTGAAACACATATAACAAAATAATACTTTTCTTCTAAAATACTTACTTCCTAAAATATTTTCTGCCTTATTTTCAAAAAGTTAAAAGCTAACAAGACATTTTCTGGGATGAAGAGATAGAACAGTGGGTATGAAGAAAGCATAAAATATTTTTAAGCATATAAAAATCATCTTTTATATTTGAAAGCAACACAATGAAAATTCACCTGGTTTAAAACATTCACTTAAGGAATTTAGTATACACAGTACACATAAGAACAGGAATGAAATATATGGGAAATATTTTAACCAGTAATAAAATCCAAGTTAACACAAGTGACTAATAATTTAAGTATTTTGATTCAATCAATTTCTTTTTTTGTTTTTGTTTTTGGGCTACACCTGGCAATGCTCTGGAATTACTCCTGGGATCACTCAGGGATCACTCCTAGCAGAACTCAGAAGACCATATGGGGTGTCAGGGATTAAGGCCAGGATGGCCATGTGCAAGGCTCCACCTACCCTCTGGCCCCCTGAATATCATTTTTTAATACCATTCATGAAAGGAATATTCATGAAAGGAGTCCATAGAAACTGTTTATAAGGCACAGATAAGATTAGCAATAGACAATGCTTTCTATTGAGCTTAAATGTTTAAAAGTATATATCTTTATTGAATTTAGTAGCACTTGTTTTATCTTAAGTTTAATACAGAATGTCAAAAAACCCTAATTGATTGTTTTCATTTGTCCTCTCTGGTCTACCAATTTTTAATTTCTAATTCTAAAATTTACTATTATATTTTTTGGTAAATTGGATTTTATATTTTATTGGAATGGCTCTTGACTATTTATGACTAGTACTAATTCTTTTTTCTGAATTCTTTATCTGATACTGATAAACTTATTTAATTTTTTTTATTTATGTACTTTTTTTTTTATGTCCTGAAAAGCTCAGGGGTCAATGACTGGCTCTGCACTCAGGAATTACTCCTGGAGGCAGTTCGGGGACCATATGGGATGGCAGGGATCAATCCCAGGTCAGGTGCATACAAGACATATGCCCTACCAGCTATCTCTCCAGTTCCTGATTTCATCTTTTAAAAAAAGCATTGAAAATATTTACCACCATTTGAAATTCTAAAATACCATATGTTAAAAGAAAAATCTCTCTACAATGAAGAGTAAAAGCAAATTCTGAAATCTGTTCTTCCATAGATTACTTTAAATATAAGTTAGCTGGTCATTTTTCATTGTCTTTGATTTTTATAAAATAATTGAAACAACTTTTTAAATAAAAAGCAATATATTTGTAAGAAAGCTCATACAGTTTAGTGGAATGTAAGGATTTAAAATCATATAAGGTATAAACTTTGTATCAAAATGCTTTGGTATATAATAACAAATTAAACAATTTAACAATAATTATTTGTATGTAAATAATAATCCTTGGTAATTTTTATTAAGGCTTCTATTTTTTTTTTTTTTTTTTGGTTTTTGGGCCACACCCGTTTGACGCTCAGGGGTTACTCCTGGCTATGTGCTCAGAAATCGCCCCTGGCTTGGGGGGACCATATGGGACGCCGGGGGATCGAACCGCGGTCCTTCCGTGGCTAGCGCTTGCAAGGCAGACACCTTACCTCCAGCGCCACCTACCCGGCCCCTAAGGCTTCTATTTTTATGGTACCAGGCATTGAACCCAGTCCCTCACCTCTGCAGAGTAAATGCTCTACCACACTAAATTATGCCATTGATCCCATGAATAATTCTTACCTTGCTCATTATATTTTCTATATATGAATACATGTATAAACATATAAACAAAACAATAATTTTAAGAAAAGCTTCAAAGGGAACATATGTTAAAGGAAACATTAATTTCTACAATGATTATTAGAAATACAGAAGTATAACACAGACACACTTACCATCGCATGAAAGGGAAACATAACTTCCTAAATCATCAGACATGTGTCGCATAACATTTCTACCCATCTTTAGACCAAGGAAGATCCAATAATCTATTGCTGCTCCAAGAATGCCAGTCAGTAAGTAAGCTAGTTCATGTTTGAAGACCTAATATTAAGATGAAAAACATAAAAAAATAATTTCTATCAGGATTCTGAATTATGGTTGCAGCAAAACTTGGCTTTTTAAAAAGGGGCCAGATAGATCACACAGGGGATAAGATACTTGCCTTACCTTCAACTTGCCAACCAGCCAACTTTTGTCACACCTCAGCACTAGTACCACATATATGGTACCCTGAGAAACCCCAGAAGTGAGCCTTGAGTATAGGAACAGGAGTAAGCCCCACAGCCAAGTTGGTCCCAGTACCAAAAAAATGAAGCAAAGTATAGTGTATACCATCAAAGGTATCCTTAATAATCCCAGAAAGCACTCTTTCTTTGTCCTTCCCACCACTGATCTATAACTACACTCAAATTTACATAAAAACACAAACACACACATATACATATATTTCCAAGGACCTATATGGAGATCTTATTACAAACTACTGCTTAGAATTTGGGCCATCTGCAGTAGTATTCAAAGACTATACCTAGCCCTGTGCTCAGGGTAACCCCTGGCAGTATTCAAGGATCATCTGTGCTTGTCAATAATCCAGGAGGTGTCAACTTTGTGCAAGGCTAGAACCTTAATCCCTGTAGTCTGGTCCTTCTAATCACAAACTTTGAAAAAAACAAAAAAAAATTCCTGTGATCCAATGTTTTCAAGTATTCTACTAAAGCGAAAACTTTATTAAAATAATGAGCATCTGGTTTCTGTGGTAAATTCTGTATCCATAAAATATGCCCATAAAAGCCCTTCTATTACTTTTAGCAAATAAAATTATTCTTTAGTATGAAGAAATGAACAGATTTGGGCTAGAGATAAGAGTTGTAGAGTTTATGCCTGGTATGTGAGTGATACCCAGAATCACTGATTTAAATAACTTACATAAACTATCACTAAAATTATATACAGTAACACTAACTTTGACATGTATATGAGTTTTAAAAACAAATGCACTTCTATTTTCTTTTGTAATAAACATTAAGTTCCTATATCTATATGAAATATATAAACTGGTGAAAGTATTTAAGTAGGTAGGGTGCTTGGCTTAAGACAGATAATGGGGGTTGGATCCATATGGTCCCTCAAACCCCATCAGGAAAGATCAATGAGCACAGAGCCAGAAGTAAGCATTACACACTGCTGGGTGTGCCCCCCAATTCACACACACACACTGCTGGGTGTGCCCCCCAATTCTCACACATACACACACAAATACACACACACTGCTGGGTGTGCCCCCCAATTCTCACACACACACACACACAATTCACACACACACACACACACACACACACACACACACACACACACACACACACGTATAGTTTATAATATATTTTACCCTGGGGAATAAACTTTCTAAATTTCTGGGGCCGGGTAGGTGGCGCTGGAGGTAAGGTGTCTGCCTTGCAAGCGCTAGCCAAGGAAGGACCACGGTTCGATCCCCCGGCGTCCCATATGGTCCCCCCAAGCCAGGGGCGATTTCTGAGCACATAGCCAGGAGTAACCCCTGAGCATCAAATGGGTGTGGCCCAAAAACAAAAAAAAAAAAACAAAAAAACTTTCTAAATTTCTAAATTGTTTACTTTAAAGATAAAGAGGTGTGAAAATAGTATTTTTAAACACCTTTACTTTAAATATAAACACATTTTCCCCAATGACAGTGAAACTAATTGAAATTCCTTTATTTTTGATCCTTGTGGTTTAAACATATTCAATGCATGAAAAAATAAATTGACAGTGGAAGATTTCATGCTATCCCAAAATTATGACTGTTGTGTTCTCCCATCATACTAATTAGGAATCAGAGAAATCTCTTAGCAGTTTGAACCTTCTCACTATATATAAAATTTATGTCTCTTGCCATAAGGACAAAGCATAGAGTACTTAATTAGGGCATCATTCTTATTGTAAAAAGCTCCAGATAAATAATTTCAAGGCGGGGTCAGAGAGATAACACGAGGGTGAGGCGTTTGCCTTGCATGCAGAAGGTTGCTGGTTCGAATCCCCACATCCCATATGGTCCCCCGAGCCTGCCAGGGGCAATTTCTGAGTGTAGAGCCAGGAGCAACCCATGAGTGTTGCCAGGTGTGACCCCCCAAAAAATAATTTCAAGGCTTAAATTTATCCTGTTTATTAATTTTATTTCTGATTTATTGTGCCATCAAGGGGAAAAAGTCAAACAGTGAATATGTAAGTCTAATGAAAAGAGTTCTGGGAAAAATCCAATCAGGATCTCCACAGGATCACATTCTAGGGAAGCTTGTTGCGTTCTGGAAGGTTTAGGATTAGAACATTAAAATGCTGGAGGCTGAGAGAATGGAAGAATGTTGAGAGAATAGAAGGAGGAGGAACCCACCATTTTGCCTGATATGACTGGAGAAAACTAATCAGAAACCTTTTCAGGCTTGTTAGCATTTATACAATGTTGTCAGCACCACCCTCAATTCAAATTGCTCAGAGTTTGCAATTGTTTTGTGTGGAAGAACTGGCCGTATCACCCATCTGAAATAGTTTCAAAACCTCTCCTGGTAAGAAATGAGACTAGGATCCAATCATTGGAGTTGAGCAGAACTGCTTCCTTAAATATTGGGTCTTAGATATAAAATAAATCTGCAAAAAGCCAACTCCATTCACTGTTTATAAAGTCAAAATAATCACACTGAACAAGGTAACCCATACTTTTTATTACTCAAATTAGAACATTCAAAAGAATAATGAAAACTGTATTTAAACTAGCAAACTGATCATGTAAAGTCCATGTACAGAATAGCACGTCTAACATAATTTATATAATTATCAGGGAATATACTACTCAAGAAAGTAATTTTTGGGGGGTTAGGGGGGGGGGTCACACCTTGTGGTGCTCAGAACTTACTCTGGAGCAGTAAATTTTGATTTTTCAAATTGCCATTTCAAAGGCACAGAAGATCAGAATCGCTTTAGATATCTTTTCCAAAGATTCTGAATAGGGAATAAAAAATAAGTCTACAAAGCTTGATTTCAGAACTACTAATTCCATCAATTAAAAAAAAACGTGTGTGTGGGGGGAATGACAGTAGAGAGGGTAGGGCACTTGCCTGGCATGTGATGGACCCATTCCTCGCACTTCAAATGATCTCAAGATTGCTAGAAGTGATTCCTGAGTAAAGAGAATCCCTGAGCACTGCTGGGTATGGACCAAAACAAAAATAAATGCGGAAAAAATTTCAAATCAGGTTCCTGAATCATTTTACACTACTCTCTAACAATGACATTCAATGACATTCATCACCACAAAGCCATGATACTGTGCTATAAATTACTCAATCCAACAGGGTACTTAACAATTCTAATTCTAGTATTTACTTGTTTTAGAGTAGATTAGTGAAAAAAAAAACAAACAAGAACAGAGAACAGCTTTCTTAGATTACTGTAATGTATAATAAAGTAAAGAGAACAGAACATGTATATACTAAGAATTAACGAAGAATTGAAAGATACGGGGGCCTGAGCTATCTAATATGGTCAGTAAGGTACTATCCAGCACACAGCTAACCCGGGTTTGATGCCCTGCAGTCCATATGATCTCCTGATCACAGCCAGGAATAGTTCCTGAGTGCAAAGCCAGGAATAATCATGAAGCATCACTATGTAAAGTGCTGTGGAGCCTCTCAAAGAGAAATGAAAGATAGACATAATTTACATATAAGATACCCATTTCCCTTAGAATTCCTTTCTAATATGTTAAGGTCTTGCATTAGACATTCTGTCAATATAGTTCTATTTGCGGTGACTGACTAGTAGAAATATTGTAGAACAAACTAGAATCTGGACCATTTGGCATAGTTAGGACATCCTACGCACTAGATGACAAACCGCTACTCCTCTAACACCACTTAAAAAGATGTAAATATAATTGTACACACCGTATCTGGTATGCTGAAGTAAAACCGTCTCCAGTGAAAGCTTTGCCCTACAGAACAGTGATTAGCCTCAATTTCCTGATCTTTAACTACTAGTTACCTTCCATAACTACCTAGAAATAGAGGGTTATAATGAAAAAGTAGTATTGAGGCCATCACAAAGAAAACTAGATCTACTTACCAACTAGATAAAAATTGGACCTTCTCGCGGGCCGGAGAGATAGCATAGAGGTAAGGTATTTGCCTTTCATGCAGGAGGTCATCGGTTCGAATCCCAGCACCCCACATAGGTCCCCTGTGCCTGCCAGGAGCAATTTCTGAGCCTGGAGCCAGGAATAACCCCTGAGCACTGCCAGGTGCGACACCTCCCCAAACACACACACACACATACACACACACACACACACACACACACACACACACACACACACACACAATTGGACCTTCTCCATAACCTTGACATAGGCCGCTTCACCTCTTTGCCAAGGAAAGCCCACAGCGTTCTCAGATTAAGGACTATGAAATTCACTGCCATTGTGACACTTTGCAATACTTACTAATTGACATCATGACAAGACAATATTAGCATAAACCGAGGACTTCTGTTTCGCCAATGACTTAAGTTGAATGCTTCAACTCAGCAAATAAAGAAACAAATGCTTTAGAGTACAGAAAATGATGTCTGTGAACATGTATGGAATTCCTGAAATTATAAACTTCTCATTTATATTTTTACACACACACACACATACACACACATACCAGTTCTCATTTAACAAATAATTCTACAATTTGTTGCAGCTTGCTTAAAAATGTCACTTTTTTAAAATAATTATCTTTATTTAAACACCGTGATTACAAACATGATTATAGTTGTATGATTACAGTCATGTAAAGAACACCCCCCTTCACCAGTGCAACATTCTCACCACCAATTTCCCAGATCTCCCTCCTCCCACCCCTCCACACCTGTACTCGAGACAGGCTTTCTACTTCCCTCATTCATTCACATTGTTATGATAGTTTTCAGTGTAGTCATCTCTCCAACTGCACTCATTACTTTTATTTATAAAGCTGAACAAAAGCTTTCAACCTAAATATGAATAAAACTGTTACTATTTACATCAGTATTTTCTGAATCAACTTTTCTGTGGTAATTCTTTTATGATCTAGTAAAATTGTGGAAAAGTTACTTTTATTATTTTGTTATAAATGATCCATTTCATTTATACAAATAGATATAAAAGGTTCATTAATGGAGTGATATTTTTCTTTTTCTTTTCTTTTCTTTTTTTGGTTTTTGAGTCACACCCGGCAGTGCTCAGGGGTTACTCCTGGATCTACTCTCAGAAATCGGTCTTGGCAGGCTTGAGGGATCATTTGGGATCCTAGGATTCGAACTGCCTTCTTTCTTCATGCAAGACAAACGTCCTACCTCCATGCTATCTCTCCAGCCCCAATTTTTCTATTTTTAATGATTCTAGCCTCTTAAATGTGCACAAAGACAGATACAAAATAACAAATGCTGTCAGCTTTAGCTTAAAAGTACTATGGTTAAGGCTGGAGTGATAGTACAGCAGGTAGGGCATTTGCCTTGCACGCATCTAACCAGGATTCAATCTCCAGAATCTTACATGGACCCCTAAGCACCATTAGTAGTAATTCCTGAGCATTGAAGGTATGGTCCAAAAATTTCATTTAAAAAACAAAAACAAACTATCCTCACCTGGCAATGAAATGCAGATACTTCTTTTTAATTAATTTTCAAATTACATACATATTTACTAATCATCTTTCTTTTTAAACCAGATATATGTACAAGAGTGGCCCCATATATTTGAGTTTTGTAACACATAGGATTACTTGATTCTGGATATTAATAATCACATCAAAATAATTTAGAAATTTTAAGAGATTTAAAAGATAAGACATTCATAGGAATTTCTGGGGTTTTGGACACATCTGATGTATTTGGAGACACTGGTGGAGTAGGACTCAGAGGTTCATTTGTGGTGCCAGAGATCAAGCTCAGGTAGGTTGCATGCAAGCTTGTTTTACTTGCTGTACTATCTCTGGTTCCAAGAAGTTTTCTTTTTTAATGGAAGTCTCAGAGACACTTTAAATAGAATAAAAAAAAAAAAAGTTGTGTTCTTTTCCTTCCTAATAATGTGGCCTACATAATTCAGATAAAGCCTACTCTATAAAGCCTCCAGAAATGTTGAATAAAATAAGCCAAACATCTTCTGAAAATTTATGAGGAACTGCTATCAGTATCTAGAAGATAAAAGCCTAGGTTGCTTAAAGCTTGTTGACTTTAAGAACATTTGCTGAGCCCAGAGATACAAAACTCTGTAGTTTTTGCAGCACAAGAAAAAGAGTATAAAAGACAAAACCCTGGCCCTAATACTAAATAAGTTTAGACTCTATAGTGCTTTAGTGTCAGAATAAGAATGAATCAAAATTTTTTCCACAAAAATGTTAAATGTAATTTATGGAAATAAACTATAATTGCCTAAAAATACTAAAAGAGAATAATAAAAAGCAGAAATAGCCAACTTGTTTATAGTTAATCATTAAAACTAAAGATTTTGTCTGCTGAACTGAGTTTCCATGCATGGGAGGGGTCTATAGGTCACTGAAGAGAATGAATTCTCTGGTTGATTGGTCATGTATTACCCAAAAACAAACAAAAAACTTGTATGAAATCCAAAAACTCCCAAATTAGCCAAAATAATTATTAAAAATAAAAAAAGATGAGAGAAGAGAAACTAACAAATCAATGGAAACTAACAAATCAATGGTTCAGAATTAGGACTAAGAGATAAACACTCAGAGTTATGGACAATTGATATACAACAAAGGAACTATGTACATGAAATATAACAAGGAAGGTTTCTCCTAAAAATGGTGTTGGTAAAACTGGATAACCACATGTAAAATATCAGTAAACTGAAATCTTATCTTACACCATTCACAAAAATTAATTTAAAGTAAATTAAAGATCTCAAAACTCGACCAGAATCTATAAAATACACTAAGGAAAAACAAAAGCAGAATTCTCAAGCAAAAGGACATTAAAAGTATCTTCAGTGATTTAATTCCCTACACAAACACCCAACTTTATTTAGAATAAGATAATATACAGTAACAGGAAAATTTTATATTAACAGTAACAGGAAAAATTTACAAATAAGTAGTTCAAGAAATAATGTAACATCTAGAAAGGAAGCTTCCCTTCCCTTCCCTCCCCTCCCCTCCCTTCCCTTTCCTTCCCTTCCTTCTTTTTGTTTTTGAGCTGCACCTGGCAGTGCTCAGGGTTACTCCTGGCTCAGATATCACTACTGATGGACTCAGGGAACCATATGGGATGTTGGGGATGGAAGGTAGACATTCTACAAGCTGTGCTCTCACTCTGGCTCCATAGAAAGGCAGCTTTTAAAGTACCAAAATATTTTGTTTCTGGTACACAAAAAAATCATACAAATTCACTTGTTTTTTTTTTTTTTTAAACACAGGTTAGTTAAGAAGTAAAATGTTGGGGCCTGAGAAAAGTACAAGAGTTAGGGATAAGATGTAAGTGCATTTAGCACATAATCCAACCTAAACACTCTAGATGTGATTTTGGATGTCCCCAGCATCACCAATATGGCCCCAGGGAATCCCTGGTACCAGAGAGATTGAACAGCACTGGATTCTTGGGTCCTTGAAGTAAATAGTGAATTTGTTGACTGAGAATTGCTGGTGGGTCCTTGGATATCTTGAACACTATTTAGGATTCCCCTCTTGCCATACTAAATTGAAATGTCAAGAAGTGAAAAATATTGTAAAATGGATGACCACACATTTAGTCACTATGTCTGCACCTGGCCAGCTTCGTAGATTCACTCTGTTCTTGAAAGAAATGTAAACCAAGCTGTGAAAAAATCATGGGTATACCAGCTACACAGTTGAAAGATGGACAGGGCTGGCCAAGTCCCAGCCCAACAGAAGCCATGCACCCTTCATCTACAATCACTGTTTAGCCACTGGCTCTGCTTCACCACTCCTGGATGGTTCTCTGCAGATACTCTAATCCGATCCAAATTCCAGACATGCTAGTATTTTGACTGATATCACAACAAGTTTTTTTGGAGTGAGTGAGGGTACCTTCTTCCACCTTTTTGTACCTCCAGGAGCCCTGGCATTCGAAAACACACCCCACAAAGCTGCAGTATCGGCAATAGTACTTGAAATTCCTGAATTGTGTGGCCGCAATTCTAACTATGTGACAACCCTGTTCTTGTTTAATAATACTGTCATCCCGGTAAGAATACAATTTAGATGTCAACATGTATCTGATTCCACCTAATGTTCAGAAGCAAATGAAGTAACAGAAAGGTCAACTAGCAACAAGAACTTAACCTCTGGCAATGACTCAATGACCTCATAGTTGGAGACACAAAAAGTTTCACAAATTTGTATGTTACTGTACTTTTTTTTTTTACCTTCGCCTTCTTTTTTTTCTTTTTAAAAATAATTTCTCTCCTACTTATCTGAAAACAGATGTATATACATAACTAAGTCATCAATGTGATACAAGCTCTTTTTTTTTTTTTTGGGTCACACCCTGCAGCACTCAGAGGTTACTCCTGGGTCTATGCTCAGAAATTGCTCCTGGCAGGGTTGGGGGACTATATGGGATATCCGGATTCAAATCACCCCGTCCTTTTGCATGCAACGCAAACACCTTACCTCCATGCTATCTCTCCGGCCCCATACATGCTCTTTAAATAAAGCAAATTAAATTTAAAAATTCTAAAATGAATACTATTATATCTTAGCAGTAATGCTCAAATAATCCCCTCAGTACTACAAGGATATTCCTAATACGAGACGATGAAACCAGTTTCCAAGTTCTTTTTTCCTAAAAAGTAGGTAAAACTAAAAAGGAAAAAATGTTGCCTACAGATCTCACCTTCCGACCCATAATTTAAAAAATAAAGGAAGAGAAATGAACATAATTCTCAGTCATTTTTCATAGTCAATTTATTCATTTTCATAGTAATCCTACTTACATCAGTAGACTTGCTTTTTTCCTTGTGAGAATATATAGTCCACTCCAAAAGCATATTTAGTGGTTTGGTCAAAAGCCCAGAGGTCTCACTTCCTGACCAAAAGATTTCAAGAAGAACTGCCTTGCCTGTTATATCCAGATTCTGCGAATCTGACCAGTCACACAATCTAATGAAATTAAGAATAATATGTATATTATTTTGCTACCTGATCAACTAAAACTATTAGGTAGTCATTTTTCATAAGCAATATCTTTTTTCATAAGCAATATAAGTTAGCAAATTTTGAATGGAAGATTGCAATTTATAATATCTATACAATAGTGTAAAATATTTAAAAAATGGCCTCAATTCATTTATAATCACAAAACATAGAACATATAAGCAACTTACTATAGTCATTATTAAACCTAGATAACTTTTAACTCAAGCATTCATTATAAACAATTATAATATGTAGAAGTTCTCAGCCAGAAAAAAAAGTACAGTGGACAGGGTTCTTGTCTTAAAATGGCCAACATGGGTTCAATCCCTGGACCTTGTATGGTCTCACAAATCCACCAGGAATGATCTCTGAGAAGAGAGTCAAGTGTAACACCTAATCACCACTAGATATAGCCCACTACCCCCCAAAATTAGAAATCAGAAATCATGAAAAATGATGTCTATCTAAAAGTTAAGATAATGAAAACTAATATTGAAAAAAATACAGAACATAACATTTTAGTTCTACTATCGATTATGTATATTAGTAAACAAATGATATCAAAGTAGAAAAATGGTTTTTTTGAAATATGTACATGATTCTTAGAAAACAATCATAGAAGACAATACATCAAAAAGTTTTATTTTATTATAGAAACTTACTTTTGACTCAAATGTCTCACTTCACTTACAACTAAATTGAAAAAAAATTTGAGAAGTGTCAGGTGGAGCACCTTAGATTCAATAGTACTTTCTGAAAGTTGATGACAAAAGCTTTCATTGAAAAGGCAAGATCTGAAAAAGATGAAGCCAATAAAAGCAGTTCATTAAGTGATCTATAAACAAAGTATGTCATTTTTTTAGAGCAATGTTGGAAATTTAATGGTCTCTGCTTCAACAAAATAGAAACATTTAAAAATATATTTTCTTTCTATTTCCATCATGTCAATTATCACACAACACTTAATTTTGAATTATATAGATTTAATTCTCGGTTTTTCAATGATATTTAACAACTATCTAGGACTCTTTTTTCTTAATTTCATCAGATAAAAAACAAAAATATGAATATAATAAACCTTTGATTCAAAGGACCAGGATTACTTTAAATTTAAATATGTACTCAAGAGCATCTTATTTTTCATTATTTACAAAACTGAAGTCATTAGGGGTATTTTTTTTAAGAACTCTAAAATTTCAGTATGTATTTTTTCTTTCCATTTCTATAATAGCCCATTGAATAGAATCTTCTATGCTGATGAATATGTTCTAATAGACACTTGAATTATGATTTGTACAACTAAAGATTTGAAAATTTAATTTATTTAATCTCAACTAGATTTAATATCTTTAGGACTGAAGATATAGTATAGTTGGTAAGGTCTTGCTTTACATGAAATCAACAGGGGTTTGAGACACAGCACCAAATATGAGAGCAGAGGCTGGAGTAATTATGAGCAAAAATCAAAACTATAATAAAAATTTTAAATATCCCTTAATGTGGTTAGATTACTGAGTTAAACAATTCTATGATATTTTTTAAAAAGACTAAAACAATCTAGGCAGCAATACTTACATAATCTTTTCTCAACTTTATTACAATTAACTCTTCCTCTTCCATCTCTATTTTTGAATACCAAATTCTCAGTTAAGAGCATCCTTAATAATTAATATACTAACTCATTAAATTCTTTATTCTATTCTGAAATACCCATAAAATTCTTTAACTTAGAACTTTGAGAGACGGAAACAAAAAGGCATGAGTCTGTGAGTGTACATTTTAAAACTGCTATATATTATAAAAATACTATATTTCTAAATGATGTATTTGGAAGACAGGTCCTAGAAATGAATCTCTGGGCGGTGTCCCCTGACTCCCTGTGTAAAGCTTGGGAAAGGGAGGGAGGGAAGGATGGAAGAAGGGAGGGAAAGGAGGAAGGGAGGGGGGAAGGAAGGAGGGAAAGAAGGAAGAAGAAAGGGAAGGAAGGAGGGAAGGAAAAAGGGAGGGAAGAAGTAAGGAGGGAGGGAAAGAGAAGGGAAGAAAGGAGGAAGGAGGGAGGGAAGAGGGAAAGGAGAAAGGAAGGAAGGAGGCAAGGAGGTAAAGAGGGAGGGAAGGAAGGAGGTAAAGAGGGAAAGAAGGATGAAGGGAAGGAGGTAAAGAGGAAGGGAAGAGGGAAGGAGGAAAGGAAGGGGAGAGAAAGGAAAGAGGTAAAGAGGGAAGGGAGGGAAGAAAGGAGGTAAGGAGGTAAAGGGAAGGAAGGAAGGAGGGAAAGAAGAGAAGGAGGTAAAGAGAGGGAAGGAAGAAGGGAAGGAGGGAGGGAAGAAAGAAGATAAGGAGGTAAAGAGGGAAGGAAGGAAGAAGGAAGGAAAGGAGAGAAGGAAGGAGTGAATAGAAGGAAGGAAAGGAGGGAAGGAGGGAAGGAAGAAATAAAGGAGGAGAGGAAGGGAGGGAGGGTGGGAGACGGAGGAAGGGAAAAAGGAGGGAAGGAAGGAAAGAAAAGAAAAAGAAAGAAAAGAAAGAAAATGGGCCAGAGAGTAGAGTAATACACTCGTCTCATACTAGATGACCCATGTTAGATCTGTGGCACCACATGTTTCCCCTGAGTTCCACAGAAAGTGACCCTAAGTGAAGAGCCAGAAAAAGCCCCTTGCACAGCTGGGTGTGGTGGGGGTGGGGGAGAAGAAAATGTTCTTATTTTTTATTCCTAAAAAGCAACACACTGTCTGACTTCTAGTATGTACTTAATAAACAACTGCTGAAGGAACATGTTGCTAAACTAATTAGTTTGTTTCAGATGATTATAAATCTTTATAAACACAGAGTTGACCAATGTTCTAGTTTTTTTTTTCATATTTAGTCAGGTATTCTTTCCCTCACTATTATATGGACCTTCTAGTACTAATACTTACATATAAAAATAACCTTCTAGATTAGAAAAAAGGGGAAGATGGTTATTTATGCTTGGGTAAAAGAAAGGGAGGAGTATTTCCAGAGAGTAAAATTTGAAAACAAAGAATCTAAGCAGATGACAAGATGTGCAGAAGTATAAAAACTGTCAGGAAACATTTACTTTAGTTTAAAAATCTATGTGTCAGAGCAACAGTACAGTAGGCAAGGCATTTGTCTTGCATGTGACCACCAGATTTCATCCTCAGCACCCTACATCCCTGATCACTCAGGAGTAATTTCTGGGTACACAGGCAGAAGTAACCTCTGTTCATCACTGCATGTGGCCCTCTAAAAAACCAAAACCATAACAAAGTTCATGTAAAGATGAGAAAAATATAGATATTATATGCAATTACAACTGTTTATATATTGATGACTACAATTTGATATCACATTTAAATCCCTAATTTTAATATTATGCAAATACAAAGTATTTTGTTCAAAAAATGACTACTAGCCTCTATTTCATATAGTCTGTTGCCACGGCATCATAAACTTTTAGGGGAGCTCAGCCCACCAGACATATCCTCAGATTTTCCCGATGGAGAGAACTGAGATATCCCCCATGGGGTTCCTCAAAAGGCCCGCCCGCTGTGGACGCCTTTTTCCCGTGTGGATGGTTGAGGAATTTCCAAAGAGATGCTTGGCATTACATTTCTGGCCATTATTTAGCTATCTCTTTTGTAAATCTCAAGCAAAATTGTGACCTCTATCAAATAATTTGGCTCAGAAATTCCAGCACCAAAGATTACTAAGAGAACGCCTTTTATGGGTATGTATATATACCCATGTAAATATATATATATAACACTAAAAGTTCAGACAATGTTTGTTTCTTTTACAAATAGGTCCTTGCACCTAAAGTTTCTGGTAAACAAGGGCAAAATTGACTGTTCAGAAAATAGAAAAACACATTTTAGGAGAATTGGTTTCTTCCTGTGCTTGACCCCAAAAACAATGGAGCCTAGCTCAGGATGATCAAGTTTCTAGATATTTTTTACCACCTACTAACCTTTGTTTTGCATTTGAGTTTGGTTAAAAGCTGCCCTGAGTGTTATCTTTTATTTTGCAATTAACCTTGCCTTGTTATAGTAAATATCCTTCTCTGCACCTGGGACTGGCTTATCCCATAAAAACCCGTTTGGAAAATAAACTGGTCGCCCTCCTGCCAGAAGACGTGTTGACCCCACATACTATATGTGTGATTTCATTTATTTCATATTTCATATTTTTCCCTACGCCGGCCAGGGCAACCCACTCTCCCTGAAGTGAATTCATCGAAGGAAGCCGCAAGACAGAAGCAGCTTGCAGCAGTCTGTGGTTATCTTTTAAAATTTAATGACAAGATGACTAAATGAGATATTTTTATGAGGTGTATTATAAATACATGGTTAAAAACAGAGAATACTTATTTGTTTTTGAGTTACACTTGCCTGTGCCCAAGGTTCACTCCTGATTCTGTGTCCAATGATATTTCTGGAGGGCTCAGGGGACAACATAGGGGATCAGGGATCAAACCTGGGTCAGACACGTGCAAGCCAAACATGTTATCTGCTGTATTATCTCTCTGGCCCCATAAACAAACTTCTTTTATTTATGTGCAGAAAATAAATATAGCAAACTTTAAATGAAATTAATTATCCTCAGATGTGGTAATACTTAACCTGATCAGTACTTCTATTAGAGACCATGCTCCTTTCATACAAGTGGGACACTGAAACAATTCTAAATAGTATCTTGACATGGCTGGTGACTTCCAAGGAGGATGCAGGTGAAGAAGAGCTGACAATACGTGAAAGTATCGACCAGAAAACGCATCTATATTATCCTGTTATTTAAAAACAAAGAAATAAAAGCAAAACTATAGTTATATTCAGCTAATTCAGTCTGAAACTATATTTGACTTTATCTAAGTTTCTTAGTAAATACATGTGTTTGCACATGGATCAGTTGGAGTATAATTTTCAACTGTTAAGAAGCACTCTAAATAGCATACGTATACTTGATAGTCCTACCTATTGTGACAGGTGAAATGCCCATTTTATTTACTTATTTTTCTTTCATTCGATTTTGTTTTGGGGTCATACCCGGTAGTGCTCAGGGTTACCCTTGGCTCTGAGCTCAGAAATTGGCCCTGCAGGCTCGGGGAACCATATGGATGCCAGGAATTAAACTGTCTGTCTGGGGTTGGCCACATGTAAGGCAAATGCACTACCAATGTGCAATATCACTCTAGCCCTTCCATTTGAGAATGAATTTCTACACTAAAAGAAACTAAAGGTAAGCAACTTTTCATTCAAAGACTTAGCTCTAAGACTGGCCTAAAGTATTAGTATCATAAAATTGGTATTTTCTAAAGAATATAAATATTAGAGGCCAAAGAGACAGAAAGAACAGTGGGGAGGGTACTTGCCTTGAATGCAGTCAACCAGGGTATCCCATGGTCCCCTGCGTACTATCAGAAATGTGATCCTGAGTGCAAAGTTAGGAATAAGTCCTATGCACTGTCAAGTATGGTACCAAAACAGTTTATTTAAAAAAAAAATCAAATTCAACTACCTTTGTAAAAAGCTATTTGCTACTGACTTTCAATTTAAGAAATGTTTTTACCATCAATGCTTATCATGAACAAAAATAATACACCAAATATTAAAGGAATAGTTAACAAAATGATATTTCAATTTTCTGCAATCTGACCTATTACTTTATAAAGTATGAATATAAATCAAATTTTCCCCAAGAGAAAGTTAACTTGGAAATTCTAGAAATTTAGGAATATGTAAGAGAGAAATGACAGCACAGTGGAATGGTATTTGCCTTGCATGTTGCTGATCCAGGACCTGGTTTGATCTCTGGCATCTCATATGGTCGGTCCCCTGGGCCTGCCAGGAGTGATTTCTGAGCACAGAGCCAGAAAGCACCACTGGGCGTGGCACCAAAACAAACAAACATACAACAACAACAACAACAAAAAACCCAACAAGAATAAGAGGAATAAATGATAACTGCCATTTTCTTTTAAATGGGGGTGGTTGGGACCCTAATAAGTACAAAAAGATATATAGTGTTAAGATGTAAACTTTCTTTAAAAGACAGCTCTTACCTGTAGAATATTTTCTAGAAGAGCATGAAGAATGCATACAGGGGGAATATAATGTGCTTGCAAAGAGGAAAGTTCCTCAATTGCTTCCTTATAAAACTGTCCTTCTATGAGGCTTTCAATTAAATTTAATACACCTCTGGGAAATTCAGCGTTTTTAACCTGAAAAATGGAAAGATTCTATTACTCAGAAAAAGGAAGAATAAAATTTTGCAATCAAATTTTGAAATATAAAGACCTAGATTCCTTCATCTATGAAATTAACATAATTCTTACCCTTACCACTTCAGAGCAGCTATGCCATTCAAAAAGAGTAATAAATGAATATATAATACCCATTGCAAAAAAAAAAAAAAACTCTCCCAACAGAGCTTTTTTAACAAGCACTGCATTACTGAATAAACATTTTTTTTTCTTCTTGGGACACACCCAGTAACGCTCAGGGGTTACTCTTGGCTATACACTCAGATATTGCTCCTGGCTTGGGGGACCAAATGGGACACTGGGATATCGAACTGTGGTCCTTCCTAGGTTAGCGTATGCAAGGCAAATGCCTGCACTTACTAAATGTGTCTGATAATAAGATCTTGGTTAAAGGCAGTACTTCTCAAATAGTGGAGCATGCCCGTCGGGGGAGGGGGGGCAAGAGGCTCCGTAAAGGGGGGCACGTTTGACCTCGGCAAACACTGTCATAACAAGCTAAGCCCCGTGTTTATGTCTCTGTATGTCTCTGGAGCTGAGAGTTGCTGTGTCCTGCTTCAAACCCCGCTTCAAAAAGCTATGCATTGCAAAACATGCTTATTGTAGCCATTAATCCAGACATCATCTCTGATTAAAAAATCAGCTCAAATTATGTTATATATTTTTGCTTTGCAGGTTAAAGTTTTTAATAAAGATACTATTTACAGTCATGCGGGGGGGGGCACGAAAAATGTTTTCTTTTTCCTAGGGGGGCATGACAGAAAATAATTGAGAAACACTGGTTAAAGGTAAGAAATATACATAGATCTTTTGGTACAAAAATTTTTGTTATTTTTTTATGGTAAAGGAAAATCATTTTTATTTTATTTTTTATCTTTATTTAAACACTGATTACAAACATGACTGTACTGGGTTTTAGTCACAAAAAGAACACCCCTATTCACCAGTGCAACATTCCTACCACCAATGTACTCCATATCCCTCCACCCACACCTGCTGCCTGTATTTGAGACAGGCATTATACCTCTCTCAGTCATTAACATTGTCATGGTACTTGTCAGTGTTCTAACTGCAATCCCCCCTCCTTGAGGTGAGCTCTCTTTTGTTGTTTTTAAAGCAAATTACATGTATTCAGATCTACTATATCAATGATGCTGTTAACATCTGTAGAAAATGACAATTCCTAGAGTATAATTGGAAAATTACTTTTAGGATGAATTTTTACTTTAAGTGTTCTCTTCCTGGCATCATATACGATTCTCTGAACTGTACCAGGAGTGATTCCTGAGCATAGGAGCCAAAAGTAAGCTCTGATCAGCACTGGCTGTAGCCCAAAACATAAGCAATATTTTATAAGGAATAAAAGTAACACTATAAAAATGATGACCTAGAAATAGTAATCATAAAGGCTAAGAGGAATATCAAGTTCCATCTCTGATGAATACATGGTACTTTTGATTCTCATCAGATTTTACTACTCTAAGACATTTTTATTTGTAGACTACTGAGATTTTCTTTTTAACTTCTGGTTAGAAAATTACATTTTAGTTTTGATAAGAAGCTTTGTCAAGCAGCCACTATATTTCTTTATAGCAAAATTACTAAAAATAACAGAAGATAAGGTGCTTGCTTTGTACATTGCTGACCAGACTCAATTCACAGCATCCCATATGATCCTCTGAGTACTGCCAGAAATGTTTACTGAGTGCAGAGCCAAGAGTAAGCCCTGAGCAACTGCAGGTATGACGCCAAAACAAACAAACAAACAAACAAACAAAATAAGGTTTGGGTTTTTTTTTTCCTTCCATAACCATTTTATAGCAACTCTGATCCTTACCTCTACACCATATACTGGTTGTTTTTCCCTTTGAATGCAGCTGTACCTGACAGCCTAGAAAACAGCAACAACGTAATTAAAATTAAACATTTTTATGCACATTGCTGCACGCAGAGCATAACACCTTGGCCAAACTTACAAAGAGTTTGAAGAATATATTAAAATGGCCAGGGAGATAGGGCTTCAGGGTATACTTGGTATGTGGAGGTTCTAGATTCAGTTGCTGACATTGCACAGTCCTTTAATAAGCCAGTTGAGGTGGGGTCATCAGCAATGCTGGGCCTAAGTAGCATTGGGCTTAGTAGTGCCAGGAGTGGCCCCTGCTTGGGAGATTCCGATTAAGGGGGGGGCAACACTTTAGAGGAAGTAATGAAGTGCTGCAGGGAGAGACCTCTAAGTGTGAGAAATAGCTCCCATACACCACCAAGTATGATCCCGGGTCACAAGCTCCCATAATATAAAAATCCAATAATCTCCAAGTAATCTTATACACGTTTGCTCAAAGCAGTGGCATCTTTTATTACTTTAAGGCAATAGCCCTCATAATTCTCCATTTTTCCATTCTAAATTAAAATGACTTAAAAATTCATGTAAGCAGAGCAGAAGAAACCTAATGTCCTATTTTCCCTTAATCCAGACATCATCTCTGATTAAAAAATCAGCTCAAATTATGTTATATATTTTTGAGGGAGGGACTTCAGAGCATAAAAGCCGGCTATCCTTTGCAAAAGCTGGCTCCCTGTGTGTGACACCAGGCGGGGAAAATCCGCGAAAGTACACCGGCCCAGTGGGGCTCAGCTGTGAAAGACTGTGAGTGTGACCTGTCTATGTCTGTCTACTGTCCTCTTGCGTGAAACTCTTGCGAGTGGGGCAAAAAGAGGCTCAGAGGAGCACGGCCACTCCGCTTCGCTACGCGGCCGTGCACTCTTTCTAAGGAAAGAACTCCATTGCAACAAGAAGGAAAAATCACACTAAGAACGGCGCTATATCACAGAAGCAAACATTTCTCTCTGGACTGTCTTCTCTGTTACATGCTCGGGCCTAAGATTTGACCCAGTGTGAGGCTTCATCCACGGAGGACTCCCCTCCCTTAGAGGCAAGTCAGCCCATCCAGAAAGGGAGGAGCCAGAGGAGTGTGCTGCCTACATCATATAGACAATGAATACCACTACAACACGTAGAAAAACCCACAATACAAATGTGACAATGGGGAAACAGCGCAGGCCAGCATCAGACATAGAGAATGAAGATGACAATTCTGAGGACCAGATAATGACTGAACAACTAATCAACCTCTCAGATAAGGACTTTAGACTAGCAATATGGAAGGTGCTCAACAGACTCCAAGAAACCATGGATCGAGTTGAACAGAACACTAATAAGAACCAAGAAAATATGAAGGCAGAAATGACAAAACTCCAAACTGAAATAACATGTCAACTAACAGGCCTGAAAAACTCAGTAAACGAAGTGAATGACAAAATGGATAAGCTCTGGGACAGGGTATCAGAAGCTGAGAATAGACTTGGTGCTGTGGAAGATGAGATACATAGCAATTCCATACAGCAGGAGAGATTGGACAAAAAACTTAAAGCAAATGAGCAGACAATGGAAAAATTAGTCAAAGAATGGGAACAGACGAAAATAGAAGTCTATGATAAGATCAACAGAAACAACTTAAGAATCATTGGAGTCCCAGAGACCCAGGAAGAAAATTTCCAGGAAGAATCAATGGTCAAGAACATCATTAAAGAGAAACTTCCAGAGCTAAAGAATATATGTGATCAAATCCTGCATGCCCGAAGAGTACCAACCAAAAGAGACCCCAGAAAAACCACCCCAAGACACATCCTAGTCACAATGACAAATCCCACAGATAGAGACAGAATTCTGAAAACAGCAAGATCAAAAGGGGAAATCATGTTCAAGCAAGCTTCCCTGAGATTTACAGCAGACCTGTCACCAGAAACGCTCAATGCCAGAAAGCAGTGGTGGGATATTGTGACAAGACTGAATGAAATGAATGCTTCACCCAGAATACTATACCCAGCAAAACTCACTTTCCGGTTTGATGGAAGAATACATGGTTTCACAGACAAAAAACAGCTCAGAAACTTCACAGACACAAAACCAGTCTTAAGAGAAAAACTGAAAGACCTAATCTAAGACAAGACTACCCAAAAGACACACCAAATTTTGAAATAAAGATGGCGTTAAATCCCAGGACAATTCTTTCTCTCAACGTCAATGGACTAAATGCACCAGTTAAGAGACACAGAGTGGCTAAATGGATCAAAAAACTCAATCCAACCTTCTGCTGCCTATAAGAAACGCACCTGAATAGTCAGAACAAACATAGACTCAAAATAAAAGGCTGGAGAAAAGTTATCCAAGCAAACAACACCCATAAAAAAGCTGGAGTGGCCATACTAATATCAGATAATGCAAACTTTATACTCAGGAAGGTTGTAAGGGACAAAGACGGACATTTTATATTAATCAAGGGGTACGTAGAGCAGGAAGAATTCACTCTCCTAAACATATATGCACCGAATGAGGGGCCAGCAAAATATTTAATACAACTGCTGACAAATCTGAAAAATAATATCAACAACAACACAATAATTGTGGGGGACCTAAACACGGCTTTGTCAACACTGGACAGGTCAACCAGACTGAAACCCAACAAGAATATACTAGACCTGAGGAGAGAAATGGAAGAAAGAGGCCTAGTGGATATATATAGGACACTCCATCCCCAGAAACCTGGATACACATTCTTCTCCAATGTACATGGGACATTCTCCAGGATAGACTACATGCTGGCACATAAAACATACCTCCATAAGATCAAGAGGATAGAAATTTTGCAGACTACCTTCGCTGACCACAAGGCTCTGAAATTATTTGTGAACTCCAAAGGGACTCAGAAGAAACACTTTAACACCTGGAAGTTAAACAGCCTCATGCTCAATAACCAGTGGGTCCGAGATGAAATCAAGGAGGAAATAAAAAGGTTCCTGGAAACAAATGACAATAAAGACACAAACTCTCAGAACTTATGGGACACAGCAAAAGCAGTACTGAGAGGAAAATTTATAGCTTTGCAAGCACACATCAGGAAGGAAGAAGGAGCTTACCTGAGTAGCTTAATGACACAGCTAATAGAACTAGAAAATGCTCAACAAAAGGACCCAAGAACAGGAAGACAGAAGGAAATAACAAAGCTGAGAGCAGAAATCAACGAAGTGGAAACTCAAAAAACAATCCGAAAGATCAACGAAAGCAGAAGTTGGTTCTTTGAAAAAATAAACAAGATTGATAGACCACTGGCAAACCTAACAAAGAAAGAGAGAGAGAGAAACTTGATAACTCGTATCAGGAATGAAAAAGGAGAGATCACTACTGATATGACAGAGATTCAAAGGGTAATCAGAAACTACTTTGAAAAACTCTACGCCACTAAAAATGAGAACCTGGAAGAAATGGATAAATTCTTGGACTCTTATAATCTTCCACGGTTGAAGGAAGAGGATGTAGCATATCTAAACACCCCCATCACCATTGATGAAATTAAAACAGTAATCAAATGTCTGCCGAAAAACAAAAGCCCAGGTCCAGATGGATTCACTAATGAATTCTATCAAACTTTCCAAGAGGAACTACTGCCAATCTTGGCAAGACTCTTTCATGAAATTGAACAAACAGAAACACTTCCAAATAGCTTTTATGAAGCCAACATCACCTTGATACCTAAACCAGACAGAGACGCTACCAAAAAAGAAAATTACAGACCAATATCACTGATGAATGCAGATGCAAAGATCCTCAACAAAATCCTGGCAAATAGGATTCAATGCCTCATTAAGAAGATCATCCACTACGATCAAGTAGGTTTCATCCCAGGAATGCAAGGCTGGTTTAACATCCGTAAATCTATCAACATAATACACAACATCAATAACAAGAAAAATAAAAACCACATGATCATATCAATAGATGCAGAGAAAGCATTTGATAAGGTCCAACACCCATTCTTGATCAAAACTCTCAGCAAGATGGGAATGGAGGGAACCATTCTCAATATAGTGAAGGCCATCTACCACAAGCCAGTGGCAAATATTATCCTCAATGGAGAAAAACTGAAAGCCTTCCCTCTAAATTCTGGCACAAGACAAGGCTGTCCTCTCTCACCACTCCTATTCAACATAGCACTGGAAGTACTTGCTATAGCGATTAGGCAAGAAAAGGATATCAAGGGAATCCAGATAGGAAAGGAAGAAGTCAAGCTCTCACTGTTTGCAGATGACATGATACTCTACTTAGAAAACCCTAAAGACTCTATCAAAAAGCTTCTAGAAACAATAGACTCATATAGCAAGGTGGCAGGCTACAAAATTAACACACAAAAATCAATGGCCTTTCTATACACCAACAGTAATAAAGAAGAAATCGACATTAAGAAAACAACCCCATTCACAATAGTACCACACAAACTCAAATATCTTGGAATCAACTTGACTAAATATGTGAAGGACCTATACAAAGAAAACTATAAAACTCTGCTCCAAGAAATAAGAGAGGACACACGGAAATGGAAACACATACCCTGCTCATGGATTGGCAGGATTAACATCATCAAAATGTCAATACTCCCCAAGGCATTATACAGATTTAATGCCATCCCTCTAAAGATACCCATGACATTCTTCAAAGAAGTGGATCAGACACTTTTGAAATTCATTTGGAACAATAAACACCCTCGAATAGCTAAAGCAATCATTGGGAAAAAGAATATGGGAGGAATTACTTTTCCCAACTTTAAACTGTACTACAAAGCAACAGTTATCAAAACAGCATGGTATTGGAATAAGGATAGGTCCTCAGATCAGTGGAATAGGCTTGAATACTCAGAAAATGTTCCCCAGAGATACAACCATCTAATTTTTGATAAAGGAGCAGGAAATCCTAAATGGAGCAGGGAAAGCCTCTTCAACAAGTGGTGTTGGCACAATTGGATAGCCACTTGCAAAAAATTAAACTTAGACCCCCAGCTAACATCATGTACAAAGGTAAAATCCAAATGGATTAAAGACCTCGATATCAGCCCCAAAACCATAAGATATATAGAACAGCACATAGGCAAAACACTACAGGACATTACAGGCATCTTCAAGGAGGAAACTGCACTCTCCAAGCAAGTGAAAGCAGAGATTAACAGATGGGAATATATTAAGCTGAGAAGCTTCTGCACCTCAAAGGAAATAGTGCCCAGGATACAAGAGCCACCCACTGAGTGGGAGAAACTATTCACCCAATACCCATCAGATAAGGGGCTAATCTCCAAAATATACAAGGCACTGACAGAACTTTACAAGAAAAAAACATCTAACCCCATCAAAAAATGGGGAGAAGAAATGAACAGACACTTTGACAAAGAAGAAATACGCATGGCCAAAAGACACATGAAAAAATGTTCCACATCACTAATCATCAGGGAGATGCAAATCAAAACAACGATGAGATACCACCTCACACCCCAGAGAATGGCACACATCACAAAGAATGAGAATAAACAGTGTTGGCGGGGATGTGGAGAGAAAGGAACTCTTATCCACTGCTGGTGGGAATGCTGTCTAGTTCAACCTTTATGGAAAGCGATATGGAGATTCCTCCAAAAACTGGAAATCGAGCTCCCATACGATCCAGCTATACCACTCCTAGGAATATACCCTAGGAACACAAAAATACAATACAAAAACCCCTTCCTTACACCTATATTCATTGCAGCTCTATTTACCATAGCAAGACTCTGGAAACAACCAAGATGCCCTTCAACAGATGAATGGCTAAAGAAACTGTGGTACATATACACAATGGAATATTATGCAGCTGTCAGGAGAGATGAAGTCATGAAATTTTCCTATACATGGATGTACATGGAATCTATTATGCTGAGTGAAATAAGTCAGAGAGAGAGAGAAAAACGCAGAATGGTCTCACTCATCTATGGGTTTTAAGAAAAATGAAAGACACCCTTGTAATAATAATTTTCAGACACAAAAGAGAAAAGAGCTGGAAGTTCCAGCTCACCTCAGGAAGCTCACCACAAAGAGTGATGAGTTTAGTTAGAGAAATAACTACATTTTGAACTGTCCTAATATTGAGAATGTATGAGGGAAATGTAGAGCCTGTTTAGGGTACAGGCGGGGGTTGGGTGGGGAGGAGGGTGATTTGGGACTTGGGTGATGGGAATGTTGCACTGGTGATGGGTGGTGTTCCTTTTATGACTGAAACCCAAACACAATCATGTATGTAATCAAGGTGTTTAAATAAAAAAAAAAATTAAAAAAAAAAAAAAAAAAAAAAAAAGACTACACAGCTATCAAAAGTAAAAGCTCAATAGGTAATGGCAATAAAATATATGGGCCTCAAGGAATTGTGTATCATGAGATAAGTCAAAGAGAGGCCAACATCACAGGATTTGCCGCTGAAGTACATAAAGAAACAATACAGATGGCCAAGTTAATAAAATAAAAGTGAACTTTGAATGATAGGCCCAAAATGGTTAGTTACCAGAAAAGAAGTGGGAAGAGAGTGGATCAGTTGAGCCAAAGGGTCGATTTCATGGCAAAAGGTAGAAATGAAAAAAAAAAAAAAAAAAAAAAAAACAAAAAAAAAAAAAAAACAAAAAAAACAAATTATGTTATATATTTTTGCTTTGCAGGTTAAAGTTTTTAATAAAGATACTATTTACAGTCATGTGGGGGGGGCACGAAAAATGTTTTCTTTTTCCTAGGGGGGCATGACAGAAAATAATTGAGAAACACTGGTTAAAGAGCAGAAGAAACCTAATGTCCTATTTTCCCTCCACTTAAATAATTATAAATATAAATTAGGACATTTTATAAAAATCTATACAAGAAAAATCACGCTTCTGTACTATAATCACATAATAGTCTTTTGGTATTCTTTGAAGATATCTATAAAGGTGTATTTTTGTCATGGACTATATTGAGAAAAGATTTTCAATAAACATAAAAGATAATATCTTGACCAGAGTAAATTAGAATTATTTTATAAAAATTTAATAAAGAATATAAATATGCAACTGACAGAGAAAGAAATACATAAGCACAATAAAGGTATAATATATGCCCAACTTGCAATTAACAGAAAAAATACAAATTAGTGATACAACTGTAGCTTCCACTAAGGAAGTAAAAAGCTCAACAGAACCCTTTACTATGAACAAGAAAAGGACAAAAGGTGACCAACTCATATTTTTTCTTGCAAACCATCAAAGAGCCTATTTTTTGATGCAACAAATTAATCTATAAAGACAGATTAAGATAAGGGGCAGGAGAACTGATTTCCCTAAGACTGAGAGCTTACTAGGAGAAAGCCTCCATCTGTTAACATACTGATGCTAGTCTGGACTCCAGTGGCTCACAC
Source organism: Suncus etruscus (assembly GCF_024139225.1). Taxonomy (NCBI): domain Eukaryota; kingdom Metazoa; phylum Chordata; class Mammalia; order Eulipotyphla; family Soricidae; genus Suncus; species Suncus etruscus. Next base: position 150,888,750 of record NC_064849.1, on the reverse strand, counting down.
TCGACAGTCACAAGTATAGTGTGTACCATCAATGTCTCATTCTGACATACTCACTCAGACACAACAGAAATAATTACTGTAACCACAATTTCATATTATACTTTAGTCTGATGCCATCTAACAAAGTGAAGCACTGTTAATGAAGATACCAGACGGGGAGAAAACAAATTTCAAAGCAGGCATCTTAAAAAGGGTAAGAAAATTAAAGCTAGGAGGTGGAGATGCAGTTCAGTGCTAGAGTTCTTACGTGGCATGTGTGGATCTAAGTTTGACCGCCAATACCACAAAAACAATGATTAAAAATTTCAGCTGTAAAATGCAACTATAACACTGAAAATCAGACACCAAGGAAATTAGTACCCAATGGCATCTCTGTGGACCTTACCAGATGGCTACACAAAGGAAATTGCCAAAGGAGGAGATTGTAATAGCCTCCCTTCCCTCACAAGGGCACAGGAGATGGTAAAGAGTAGTGGCTTTAAAGAAAGACATGTGTTTTCCCAGCTGATAAAGAGAAAAACCCACATTCTTCAAGAGTAAGGAAACTAGAGAAAAAATAAATGACAGCCTTTACACTTGAGAAAGGGCAAGAAACTACAATCATGCTTGTAATCATGGTGCTTAAATAAAGATGGAAAAAAAGGCAATGTGGTCCCAGATTATTAATGAACCCTATTACTGAGGGCAAGGGAAGAACTAAAAGAACCACACTTCCAGATTCTGGTCCTTCTGCCAGACTGAGGCTGAAAAGAGAACACAGACTTAAAAATCTCATAGCACCCATCCTCCATCATCAGCTAACCAAGTATCCAGCAATAAATTCTAATAGGTAGTAAGCATATCTGTCATTACTGAGGTATATATAGCAGGGAAATTAGAATTTTTACTAAATGTTACCAATTATGAATAAGGAAGAACTACAGAGATTATATAATGGATAAGATGCTTGTCTTGCATGTGGACAAACCAGGTTTGATCCTCGTCACCAAATATGATCTCCAGAAAACAAAGCCAGGTGTAGTTCCAAAACAAAGGAAACAAAATTAGGGCCTGAGTGATAGTGCAGTGGATAGGTGCTTGTCTTGCACACAATTGACCTGAATTCAATTCTAAGCAGCCCATAAGAATCCCTGAGCAACACCATTAATAATTCCTGAGAGCAGAGGCAAAAATGACCCCTGAGCACCACTGGATTTGACCCCAAAACAATAAATGCAAAAACCACAAAACAAAAATCAATGAGAAAAATATTTGAAGACCAATATAACAAAGGGTATCAGAGATTACTAAAATTATAGTTTAGTTACACTAGAAAAGGAGAGAAAAACTATACATTTTAAAAATGCTAAGATCTACCTGAGCTCTATATATATGTTTCCGCAATGCATTTTTTATTTCAACAATATCCACATCCAGCCGAATGTCCTTCATTTTTGATTCTTTGGCATGAACAGCAAAAACAGAATTCTTCATTTCTTTCTACATATACAAAAAATACTTTAGACACATACTAAAAATAGTGTCAAGAGTGAACATCCCAAAAGGCAACACACTACAACACACTTATGCTAACACTTACATTCAGTACTTAACCACAGCAAACAAATCCCACAAATATATAAAAATTCTGCAATGAGATAGAATATTAAAAAATAAAAAATTTAACTTAGAAAAAAAATTACCTGCTTTACAGTATTTTCTCTCTCTCTCTTTTTTTTTTTTTTTACTGGCTTTTAGTTTACTCTAGAGGTGCTCAAGGGACCATATGTCATCCCAGGTATGGAACCCAGATCTCCTGCATGCAAAACATGTTCTCCAAATCTTTGAATTATCTCTTGGGTCTCATGTCCACACATTTTGCTTGGGACTTACTCCTTGCACTATGGTCAGAGATCCTAGTGAACTAGTGGCAATATGGGGTGCCACAGACTGAATCTGAGTCAGCTATATTTAAAAAAAAAAAATCACCCTAATCATTGTACTGTCCCAAGTACTTTATATTTTAACCTGTTTAAATGTTTCTGGGATTAATTTTTAATCTTTGCTGCCATTTTCAAAATATTTATTTACTTTTAATTTCTCTAAAAATCATTCTCATATATATAAGTCATATGTGTATACAAACATGCCATGACTAGACTGTAATATAAATGTGTACTCTAAAAAAACTAACTCATGAAGGATCCCATTTAAAAGCCTGGAGAATATAATGTCTTAAGATGCATGCATGTCTTGCATGCACTAGTTCAATTTCCATATTACATGATCTCTTGAGAATTGCATAGTGTAGCCCTGGATGCCCCTAAGCAAAGCAGGGTGGCCTAAGTAATCCCTTTAAGAGCAGTGTCCAGCAGCATCACATCCTTGGAACTCTGTATTTAATCTCTGAACTGCAAGAATACGAACCAACCAAAAGAATAACTGGGATGGTTCCTGACTCCTCTATGAACTGCTTGGGAGACTCCTTCCCCTCAAAAAAGGGGAAGGTCCCATTTAAAAAACAGCTATCTTATTATAAATAAATTAGGCCATGAAAGACACAGTTTAAAAAGTAAGACTTCCCCAAACCTATGTAACCACAGAGTATTTGTTATTTTAAGAATTTTATTTTTTATTTTGTTATTTTAAGGATTTTTTGTTCTTTTTTAATTGTTTTTTTCATGTTACATGATACAAAATATAATATCTTAATATCCCCATTAACTAAATATTTTGTGCATTCATGTACCAAGTCAAATGAAGATTTTTTTTTGTTAAAAAGATCATATATATTTAACATAGCAAATCAACACATACGCACAAAACCATATTCTATGTCTAGATCATTTTACCAAGGAATTGTCAGAAAAGATGAAGAGTTAAGATTACAGTTTTACCTGATCTTTATATATATGCTTCCTTAATGCACTTTTAATTCTGTGGTGCTCGATGTCCTTTCTGTAACTTCGTTCTTTCTCCTTTTTATATTTTTTCCTCAAAGCAAAACTTCTTTGAATATCTTCATCCTTTTTCTTAATTTCCTTCTACATATATTTAGACCATTATTAACCAAATTTGAACGTGGATAATATTTATTATAGAATTCAAATATAAACCTAACTCAAGGTTAACACATAAAAATACAAATAAAAAATCATGTCCATTTTCAAAAGTAAATAAGTCATTTTTCAAGAAGTTTGGGCATTATATGGCAGCACTAAACACTTAACAGTAATACGGCTGAGCAATTCCTAAACAAGAGAAACTCTTGAACAAGTATACAAAGGGTCACTTGAAAAAATGTTCATGACTTATGGTAGGTATTTTAAGTAACTTCCAAAAGCACCAAACAAATACAGAAAAACATAAAACAACAACAATAAACACTTAATAGCTAGAAGATATGATGAAGCAATGAAACATTTTAAGTGTCATCCAAAAATTATTTAAGAAAGATTACAGTACTATAAGCTAAAAAACGACTGGCAAAATAAAACAATTTATTGTTAGACACATATAACTACCTGGTAAAATAATAATAATGAAAGAACGAAAAGCATATTCACAGAAATTCTAAGACGGAGGTTTTCTCTGGGTAAAAAGGAAAACAGTTTGAAAATAATTCGCTGAAGGATTTTATCTAACTGTGAATGCTCTATTTCTTCAGTTAAACAGGTACAAAACTATCAGTCAGAATCTTCTGAAAACTACCCAAATGCTTTAAGCACTTTTATACATAATTTAGAATAATTATAAATGATACTAAGTTTATAAAGGTCTTCCTTCAGAAGATGCTCTGTGACACACCGGTTTCAACAAAGAATCTGCGCAAAAACCAAGATCTCTAATTATAGAAGTCTAACTTTGACAACCGCCACTGAGTAGAACTTTTCTGTGACCATGAAGAAAGACCTTGGGATTGGAAAATTAACATGCCCGAAGTCAGTAGTTGATCTTATGACAGTATGCTTCATGGATAGAGACACCCTTTTTTTTTAGGATGAGAGTATTTCTTTTCTAATTTCCCCCAACGTTTACTGTTCCTATGAAAAGCAATAACAACAACAAGCAAAACTGCCACATCTGCCCTCCCCTCTTTATTAAAATTTTATTTATATCTTCTGGAGAGGGTCTCTGCCTTTTTCACAGAATGTTGGGACATGAATCACTTTGTTTTACCTCATACTCCCACAGTTTTCTAGGAAAAAAAAAAGTGGATGATACCCAGAAGCCAAGTAGTCTCAGGTGCATTGGGTGGAAAATAAAATGGTAAGAACCAAATACCCAAACCTAAGTCAATGACAATAGAATCAAGAGACCCGAACTATAACAAAAACAAAATGGATCTGTTAAACTAGCAGTCCATGGGGTTAAGGGTGGAGGTATGGGACGCATGCTGGAAACTTTGGTGGAGGAAGGTCAGCACTGGTGATAGGAATGGCCCTAATTCACTGTCACTATGTGCTTGAGATACAACTATAAAGGACTTGTAAAAAAAAAAAAAGTATTTCTTTTTCATATCTAGATAGGAAAAGAAATATAAAATACAAATAAATTCTTTGATTTGATAGATCTTACCTTAATTCCATATGTGTGCCTTCCTAAGGCATTTCTCATTTTCATAATTTTCAAATGTTTACTGGACTCTCTAAGTTTTTCTTTTTTGTGATGGTCAATCAAAATAGAACGAACATTAAGTTTTTCAACATGAGGGTGTAATTCTTTCTGCGTGTTCAAAAAATACTGTGGATTAACCACAGACTCAACATAATCAACAGAATTCATAAAAGAAAAAGTTTAGGTTTGATAAAACATTTCAAAATTAAATTTACTAAAGAGCCTTGTGAACAATATTATATCTTACTAAAACAGAAAAATGAAGGATTTTTTAAATTAACTAAATGCATTTACACATAGAATTTAGGTATTTTAAGTTTTTTTAGGATCTTCATATTTTTCATTTGTGATACAGTAACAATTTGTTTATACTCATTATTATATTTTTCCTATTACTTGTAAAACTAGTTTAAGTTATGTATCAAATTGAATCAAATAACATCTGGAAATCTTTTCAGAGGATATAGGGATAATAATATTAAGTAGACTAAGGCAATAACACAACATAATTTGCTCATTCACCATACAAATTTATTTTAAAAAGTAAACAGTTTCAGTAGGAAAGACAGTACAATGGATTGGAATGTATGCTTTGAAAGAAAGAATAAGGTCAGGGTTTGATCCCAAATACTACATGATCCCCTACTAGTTCCAGGAGTATAAACCAGAGTGAGCCCCAGAGTATGGCAGGGCTGGACTCTGCCCAAAAAGATGAAAAGAAAGTGTTTACCTGTATTATATTCCTTTGCATTACAAAAGGCATTCAAGATGTATACAGGTCTATTTTTTTTAACAATTTTCTTATTTCATAAAATCAGAATTCTTCCTTATTAAAACTATGCTATCATTATTTTATATTCATTCTGTATGTAGATTTCCAATTTTTGTTGAAAATTTGTGTTTTGGGCTGGAGATACAGCTCACACTATCTTTGATTCATTACTTTGCATATAGAAGTGCTAGGTTTGATCCCTAGCAACACAGGTTTCTTAGATGTTTTTAAAAAAACTTGCCCACAATAGCCTAGGAAGGACCGAGGTTCTATCCCCCGGTGTTCCATTGGGTCACCCAAGCCAAGAGCAATTTCTTTTTTTTTAATATAATTTTTATTTTAATCATAGTAGCTTACATATCATTCACAGTAATATTCCAGGTACATATTTACATTGAATCAAGGGAGTTCCCACCACTGAATTGTCCTCCCACATCCACTCCCATCCTGCCTCCCATATCCTCCACTCTCCCCCTAGGGCTACTAGAAGAGCAATTTCTAAGCACATAGCTAGGAGTAAACGCTGAGCATCACCGGGTATGGCCCCAGAACCAAAAAAATAAAAATAAAAACAACAAACTTGTTTAAATGGAATGAAATACTTGAATATAAACTGTAAGTTAAAATATACATAATATTAAAAAATAAGAATACTTTGTGAATACTAGAGCAATACAGTACATCGTGTAGGGTACTTGCCTTGTACATAGCCAACATGGGTTTGATCCCCAGAATCCCATATAGCCCAAGCCATCTAATAGTGATTCCTAAGTGCAGAGCCTGGGGTAACCACTAAGGACCAACAAGTTTGGTCCAGCTCCTTCATCCCCCCAAAAATATTTTATTAAGTAATTAATAGAGATATTGAGCCAAAAAATGTATTGACACTATGCTTTCATATAAACATATATAATTTCATGAATCTTAAAACAGTGAACAGAACAAATTTCTACTATGTCAAAATGATGGACTATGAAACAAAGAGTTTGACTGAAATGCCAACTTCCATCAGATAGTCTCTCAAACATTCTTTAAGAAGATTCAGAAACATAAGTAATTTAGCTTTTACATTTTACCTGGGCTCTATACATGGTCTCCCTTAAGGCATCTTTCATTTCAACAAGACCTTTATCTTTTCTGAAGCCTCTGATTTTTTCTTGATTGTTATGCTTATTCCAAAGAGATTTAGAGTGGATATCTTCATTCTTTTGAATTTCTTTCTAAATATTGACAAAAAGTTTAGGCAATTAATGAAGTATAATTTTAATAATGTTCCTTTCAAAATATTTGACTTTATAATTACAAACTACCTTGGCAGTCAGGTGATAAATAAAACACCAACTAATTTTTTCTTTCTTTTTTTTTTTTTTTACAGTAAAAACAGGTTTTATTTGGTGAAAGGGAAGGGAGAGGATAAGAAAGGGAGAGATAAAGTGTTCGAGAGAAAACATAGGTTTCTCCAAAGATGCGAATAGACCTAGTACAGAGCCAAGTATGAAAGCATAAAAACATACATCTCAAGAGGGGAGGGATGAAGGCAAATGTGTTCAGATACGATATTCTTGGCAACACTATGTGCCAAATGCACTTTCTTAATCAAAGCTTATTAAACATAAGCAAAAAATTTTTCGTAGTGTCAAACAGACATTTTTATTTTTATTTTTTTTTAATTTTTTATTTTTAATTAGAGACCAAAGATGCAAAGAAAGAGGACAAGGTAAAGTTAGAGTGGAAGGACATCACCTGTAACATAATTCTCAGAATCCCCTTACTGATGTTAACTTTGAACTTTCAGCCAAAGAACATTAAGATAAATAAAACAGAATCCATGTACAATTACTTTGTCCCTCAAGTCCCCAGATTGTAATACATTATATTTCTTAGCAGCAGACAAGGCAATCTAAAGCCATAAAACTTATATAACTTCTTAGACAGTAGAGGCATAGTATTTTTTTACATTTCCATGTACATGCATATTAGTTTAAGTTAACCTCAAAAGTTTAAGTGGTTTTTTTTTTAAGGATTAGAGTCAAAGGAGCACAGTAAAAACGCTGTTAAGAGTGGCAATTGTTGTTTGCATAGGCCCACCAAAATATGAGGGGCATGGAAAGGAACAACCTTGGCCTAAATACAAAGAGACCCTACCCATGAAGTTTCCTGGCATAAGACCAACTCTAGGCTCCAGGCAAGCTAGATCGTCCAATCCAAGACATTGTCTGTAGTGCCAACACACTTTTATTTTTCACATAGTCTCTGTTTTGGTATCATGTTTCTGTATTAAAGATCCTGGAATCTGCATATCCTACATTGAAGTCAGGATGTGGAGCGTCCTCTAGTTTCACCTCACAACTAAAGGGCAATGCAGAGAGCCCTGTCCTGTAAGCAGGTCGCTGTTGTTTTTAAGTCTTCTCAGTGTTAAGGAAAGTCTCTTTTGAGCAGGTCTATGTCTGAGCAGTGGTAGGGTCTTCCGTGGCAGAGGACTGCTTCCAGGTGATGTTATAGACAAACTTGGATGTTTCGTGGATGGCTTCCCTGGTTCAGGGGTGAATGGAAAATGCCCTTTCTTCTGAGGCCTGTGCCAGGTCGTTATGTCAATTTTCAGGGTGTAAGGTCCCTTTGCACTACAAGATTTGTGTGTTCCAATCTCTATTAGGTAAGATCTTATTTGTATATATAGTATTTTCCCATTTTAATGTGCTTATGCAAAAAAAGGAACAATGCCACGTGGCGTTATTGGCGCATATGAGGGCCATAAGAACAAGTCCAACAATCCCATGACAAGGTTCAATCAACAGCATTAAACTGGGGACTCTTTCACCAAAATTCCTTATTGAACAGATCACAAAGAGAAGATAAAAAGTGGTTAGAATCGTCACTATAAGAGAATATTTAGTAAAACTTATGGCTGTCAGAGAAAAAACACATAAAATATTCAAAAGAAATACATGTCCATTTTATGTCTTTTGAAATAGTTGGGAGTTGTTACACACAATGCACAGCTTTGGTCTGTGATTAGGATTGTGCAGTACTGATTAAAAAGAATAATGTGGGTTAGTGATGTTTGTGGGGAATGAGAGAATTAAGGAGTAAAAATGAGCTTTACAGGGGTGTGGGAAAGGGCAGAATACAAAATGGACATTCTGGATATGCAAAACATAAGTGTATGATCTTCTTGATGATGCATTGGATCCTATTTGCCAGGATTTTATTGAAGATCTTTGCATCAGCATTCATCAGGGAAATTGGTCTGTAATTTTTTTTTTTTTTTGGCAGCATCTCTGTCTGGTTTTGGTATCAAGGTGATGTTGGCTTCATCAAATTTGTTTGGAGTGTTCTCGTTTTTTCAATTACATGGAAGAGCCTGGCTAGGATTCGTAGTAGCTTCTCTTGAAATATTTAAAAAAAAAAAAAAAACTCATTAGGAAATCCATCTGGGCCTGGACTTTTTTTTTTGGGCAGATGTTTGATTAGTTTCATTTTCCTCAGTAGTGATGGGGGTGTTTAGATATGGTACATCCTCCTTACTTAAATGTGGAAGGTTATAAGTGTCCAAGAATTTTTCCATTTCTTCTAGGTTCTCATGTTTAGTAGCATAAAGTTTCTCAAAGTAGTCTTTGATTACCCTTTGAATCTTTGCACTATCTGTCATGATATGATCTCCCCCTTTTCATTTCTAATATGGGTTATCAGATTTCTCTCTCTCTTTGTGAGTTTTGCCAATGGTCTAGCAATCTTGTTTATTTTTTCAAAGAATTAACTTCTGCTTTCGTTGATCTTTCAGATAGTCTTGGTTTTCCACTTCATTGAGTTCTGCTTTCAGCTTTGTTATTTCCTTCTGTATCTCTATTTTTGATTCCTTTTGTTGGTCATTTTCTAATTTTTTGAGCTGCCTCATTAAGTTATTCAGGTATGCCCCTTCTTCCTTCCTGATGTGTGCTTGTAGAGCTATAAATTTTCCTCTCAGGACCGCTTTTTCTGTGTCCCCTAGATTCTGGCAGTTTGTGTCTTCATTATCATTTGTTTCCAGGAAAGTTTTGATTTCCTTTTTTATTTAATCTCAGACCCACTGGTTGTTCAGTAGCAGGGTGTCTAATTTCCAACTGTTAAAAGTTTTTCTTCTGTGTGGCTTTGTAGTTCACATCTAATTTCAGGGCCATGTGATCAGCAAAGTTAGCCTGCCAGATTTCTATCCTCTTGATTTTATGGAGGTATGTTTTATGTGTCAGCATGTAGTCTATTCTGGAGAATGACCCATGTACATTGGAGAAGAATGTGTATCCAGGTTTTTTGAGATGGAGTGTCCTGTATATATCTACTAGTCCTCTTTCTTCCATTACTCTTTTCAGGGTTAGTATGTTTTTGTTGGGTTTCAGTCTGGTTGACCTATTAAGGGTTGATAGGGCCGTGTTGAGGTCTCCCACAATTATTGTGTTATTACTGATTTCATCTTTCAGATTTGTCAGTAATTGTATTAGATAATTTGCTGGTCTCTCATTGGGTGCACATATGTTTAATAGTCTGATATCTTCCTGTTGCACATATCCCTTGATTAGTACATAGTGTCCATCTTTGTCCCTTACCACTTTTCTGAGTATAAAGTTGGTGTCATCAGATATTAAAACGGCCACCCCAGCTTTTTTGAGGGTGTCATTTGCTTGGATGATTTTCCTCAAGGCTTTGATTTTGAGTCTATGTTTGTTCTGACTATTCAGAACAATTTCTTGTAGGCAGCAGAATTTTGGATTCATCTTTTGACTCATTTTGCCACTCTGTGTCTTTTAATTGGTGAATTTAGTCCATTGACATTGAGGGAGATGATTGTCATAGGATTTAATGTCATCTTTGTAGATACGTTTGCTGTATTTGTTGGTCTCTCTTGTCTTAGAGTAGACCCGTCTGTTTTTCCTTTAAGGCTGGTTTTTCATCTGTGAAGTTTTTGAGCTGTTTTTATCCATGAAGCTATGTATTCTTCCTTCAAACCTGAACGTGAGTCGGGCTGGGTGCAGTATTCTCGGTGAGGCATTCATTTCATTCAGTCTTGTTACAATATCCCACCACTGTCCTCTGGCCTTGAGAGTTTCTTGTGACATGTCTGCTGTAAGTCTTAGGGATGCTCCTTTGAATGTAATTTCCCTTTTTAATCTTGCTGCTTTCAGTATTCTATCTCTATCTGTGGGATTTGTCATTGTAACGAGGACGTGTCTTGGGATGTTTTTCTTTGGATCTCTTTTAGTTGGTACTCTTCGGGCATGCAGGATTTGATTGCATGTAGTCTTTAACTCTGGGAGTATCTCTTTGATGACGTCTTTGACAGTTGATTCTTCCTGGAGATCTCCTTCCTGGGTTTCTGGGTCTCCAATGATTCTTATGTTGTTTCTGTTGAGTTTATCAAAGACTTCTATTTTCATCTGTTCGCATTCCTTGAGTACTTTTTGCGTTGCCTGTTCGTTTGTCTTAAGGTTCTTTTCCAATTTCTTCTGTTGTGTTGAGTTTTTCTGCATCATGGCTTCCAATACTCCGATTCTCTCGTCAGCTGCTGATACCTGCTGGCAAGGCTATCCATTGTGGTTTTCAGTTGAGCAACTGTATTTTTCAGATCTGTTATTTCAGTTTGGAGTTTTCTGATTTCTGTCTTTGTGTTCTGTTTAGATAGAACTATGCTTTCTTTGACTTCTTCAAACATTTTCCATATTGCTATTTTAAGTTCCTTATCCGAGAGGTTAATCAGGTGGTTGGAATTTATTAGGTCATCCGAGCTTCCGTCTTCATTCTCTTTGCATGGTGTTTGCCTGCGAGGTTTCCCCATTGTCTTGCTTGTAGTGTGTTTTTTCCTGCGTGTTGTGGTGGGGTTCTTTGGTTAGAAAGAGTGTGCGGCTGCGAAGCGAATCTATTCTGCTGCCTCTAGTTGACATTATTTTGGGGGTGCGCTCCCTAGGCCTCTGAGGAGACCTTCAGGGATTCAGAAACACAGTCAGACAGGCGCAGAAGTTTCCTTTCAGGCACAAATATTTTAATTCAATGAGAAAGCTTTCTTAAGATCAGAAAATTTTCTCTCTAATATAAAAAACAAACAAACAAACAAAAATGAATGCGAGTTGGGACTAGATTGACAGTAGAACAGTCAGGGCATTTGCAGGCAGATAACTTGACTTTGATCCCTGGCACCCAAGATGGCGACCCAACCAGGAATGATAGCTGAACACAAAGCCAGGTGTGAGCACCACTAAGTATGACCTCCTCTCCCAAAACTAAATTAATTAATAAAAAGAAAAGAAAGAATTGAGATCAATTGCCTTAATTCCTTTAAAATATTATTCTATCAAAAATCAAAACAATTTAATTTTAACATCTATTCATCGATACTGGTATTTTCTACTATTGATTTTACTTACCTCTAAAAGAAAATCACCTAGATACTGAATTGGAAAAAATGGAGCCTTAAAGTTGTCTTTTTCTTTTTCAATTTTGATTCTTGCATTACTGGCAATCACATGTGTTATTCCACTTGGTGAACCTTTTGGTAAAATAATATTTGCTTTTCCAGCCTCCAAAACTCTAAGTAAAAATATAAACAGTAATCAAAGTACTAAAAATTGAATATAGTCAATCAAATTTTATGTCTTAATTAATTCCCAGAACTTTCAGCAAGGTCATAATTCCTGTGGGCTATTTGAGTAAAATGTAGAGTAAATAATGCAATAATTTCTAAAATTTTAAGTTGGCTAGAGCAGATGTTTAAGAAATCAGGTTTGGGAACATAGTACAGTGAGTGAGGCACTTGCCTTGCATATGGCCCATCCAGTTTAGATCCCTGACATCTATATGGTCTCCAGACCAGCCAAGAGTGATTTCCTGAGTGCAGAGCAAACCCTGACCACCACTGGATGTGGCCCCCAAACAAACAAACAAACAAAAAAGAACATGCTTATATTCCTATGAAATAAGAAAGGCTTTTATTAATCAAGAATATGAAGCTTATTCCCCAAGGAAAAGTGATATCAAAAACAAAACAGATCAATAGAAGCCCAAGAAAGTAGTTCTCCAAAAGACAAAACTCTATCATTGTGAACACACCAAAAAAATACTTACTTGGTTCTTTAATTTTCTCTAAAAATAAAATTAAGCTTTTGTTTACATTATGTCACATTACCACCTAAAATAAAAACCAATAATTTATAAAAATCGTAACTTTTCACAACCCACCAACAAACTGTTAACCAAGTAATTCAACCAAAAAATTGAATTACCCAAAGAATGATATTAATTGAGAACCTCAAAGTATTTTACTTTTGCCAGAGCACATAAGAGACTATAATAAAGAGAGGAGAGATTTTTTAATAAAAGAAACAAATATTGGTAAAGATGACATTTTAGAGAAACTCCATGTCCCTAATACAAGAGAAGCTCATCCTCACTTGCTACCTCTTTGCTATAGACCCTACTAACTATTCAGGCAAAATAAATAGGGGAAAATAACAAAATCACCTTCTGCTGATAGCACTGGTAAGACATGCATGGATCTTCTGCCAACAGACATTAAACCAGGTCCTTTCCTGAACCTTATTCAGAAAAGCTAAGAACATCTACCACTTTCCAAGTCAAAAGGCAAAAAAAAAGCATTGCTTCTGTGGGAAGAGTAGAAATGAAACCCATCTTGTTAATGGGAAAAGGAACAAAAAATTCTATGACAACATAAAATGTTTGTGTCTCAGTCTGTCTCAGTATCCTGATGAGAGGCAGAAGCAAAAGCCATCTTTGTAATGCAGAGGCCTAGCACGTTGTACCAATACCAAGCAAAGATCAAATACTGAAAATAAGTAACAAGCAAGAAAGGAAGACTATGAAGAGAGTCCTGTAATGCAGGTACAACTAAAAACTGAAACTCAAAAAAAGAACACTAATTAAAAACCCTTCATTCTGAGCATGTAGCTCAGTGGCAGAAAATAGGTTTTAACCAGGGTTCGAATGGCAGGACTCAGAAAATTTCTAAAAATAATCACAGTTAAACCTCCCAAGACCCAAGGTCCATACTAAGGACAAAAAACTATGACCTACAGCTAGAAAAAACTAAAGGAAGACACTGACAGTGACTATACTGTTTTTATAAAAGGGGAAACTCAAGGGCCAGAGAGATAACATTGGGATTAAAGTACATGCCTCGCTTGCAACAGACCCTGTTCTATTCCTGGCACCACAAGGCCCTTCTTAGTATCCAAATGCTATGTTGGAGGTTTCACTGCAATTGCACTACCACGATGGTCCAGGTATTTCCTAACACATAAGGGGCTCAAAATTTCCCATTTTTCTTTTGCTGCAAGTGACACAAGAAATAGGTTTAAATGTAAAATAGAGATGAAAAGTAAATCTCATGCAGGGTCAGAGTAATAGTACAGTGGGCAAGGTGCTTGCCTTGATCCAACTGACCCAGGTTCACTTCCTGGCATATCATATGGTCTCTGAGCCAGCCAGGAGTGATTCCTGAGTGCAGAGCCAAAAATAACAATGAGCATCATTGGCTGTGTCCCAAAAAGTAAAAAACAAAAGTCTCATGCAATACTGTAAAACAGATGTTGTTCCATAAGACATAAGATTCATACATGTAAATGTGCACAATGGCTTAAATAAATGAACAAGTAAATAATCATGGCCCCCTTTAGGCTAAATTAGTAATGACAATAAGCAAACTAAAATTGTTTCTTCATTCATTGCTTAAGCTTTTATGAGATCTATTACCTTATAAGAGAATCACTTCTTTTATCAGCTCTAACAAGAAGGACAACTTTCCATCTGTGGAAGGCTCCTGGAGCACCAGTGCGTTTCAGTTCTTCCCGCCATCTTTTAGGTGCAGACTGCATTTGAGGTGAATAATGGGAATCTTTTTCAATTTTATATCCCCATTCATAAGTTGTTTCATCAAGCCATCTGCCACGTTTGGCACTGTGAATTATGTAGTCCTTAGTTAGTACCCATTTTCCTAGAAAGCAAATGAACCGAAAGTCACAAAAGAATTTTGGCTCTGAGACATGGTAAATAGTAAAGGCCAAATATCACATACATTGACTCTGTTTGTTTGTTTTTGGGCCACACCCAGCAGTGCTCAGGGGTTACTCCTGGCTGTCTGCTCAGAAATAGCTCCTGGCAGGCACGGGGGACCATATGGGACACTGGGATTCGAACTAACCACCTTTGGTCCTGGATAGGCTGCTTGCAAGTCAAATGCCACTGTGCTATCTCTCCGGGCCCCAAAATCAGACTTTTAAGTTACATTGGCAATATCCTATATGAACTATGTTTTCTTAAATAATTTGATAAGATCACTGAACATTATAAATATTTAATCTTTCCATGATATAGTTATAAATGTTACTAGATAAATTACAAATCTATTATTTATTATTCTAGACTTAAATTCTTCCTATATTAAAAATCTTTTCAATGTTATCTATTGTACATTTTACAACACAAAATTGAGTAAAAGAATTTTGGTATTTATTGCTTCTCAGCCTTTTGGCTAAGATCAAGTGTAGAAAATTTTGGTATTCAATGTTTTGTAGTTTCTTTTTTAATGTTTTTTGTTTTGGGGACACACCCAGCAGTGTTCAGGGTTACTCCTGCCACTGTATTCAGGAATTACTCCTGGCGGTATTTGGGGGACCATATGCAATGCCAAGGATTGAACGCAGTTCAACTGCATTCAAGGCAAATGCCCTACTTGCTGTACACACTACTATGGCCACTGTTCTGTATTTTATCTGGATAATAGTAAACCTTTTGCATAACAAAAATAATGTATATATCACTCATTGTGTGTAGTAATAAATCCAAATGTTTTACTAGTAAATGATTCTAAAAGCTAAATAATTATCCTAAGATGAATCAATTTTTTTGATTGAAGTCAAAGGACTATAATAACATAGACCAATCACAACCTAAAAAGATAACCTATAAAAAAAAAACCCTAAAACCCAATTAATATAGTCTCTTGAGCATCATGAGCTGTGAGTGCAAACAAACAAACAAATGAAATCCAAAGTTGAATATTTCCAACGATCAGAGAAAATTAGATATAGCTAAGACTTCAAGAAAATTTGGGGCTTTTGGTATTTTTTTACTAGCTAATCCTTTGACAAAATAGTTTCTCATATGTAATATTTCTACTTACAAAATTTCAAGTGCAGCGAAGTTTTACACAGAAAAATAAGCAAAGATATCACTCAAAAATATTTTCCAAAAATCTCTATTTATTCCTAATGTAATAAATACATAATCTATCTAGAGACTGAGGTACTTATTTTCTTTAGCATTAGAGTTTACTTCTTAAAGCTAGGCAGAATGTACACAACTTACCTGCTGCACAAGCTGCTAGGAATTTTTCACTCTTACATAGGCGCTGAGCTATAAGATGTGTACAATTTTTATATTTCTGGAAGAAAAATCCAGACACATTAAAATATTATCAAGATAAGATTTCCTTTATAACATATTTTTAAAATTCTGATAATAGCAAATTATATCTTAGTTCAGAACAGGTATTTCTCAACTTATTTATAGAGTCATAGCCCCTAAGTCTCTCTTAGGTCAAAATATTATCATTAGAAAGATGATTTTAAGTAGCTAACCTACTGAAAATCAGTTTATATTACACCTAAACTCTGAGAACACTTATCTATAGTTGGGCAAAATTATCTAATACAAAGTCTTTTTAATAACAAAATATTAATTTTTTCAGATAATTATTGACATTGTACGAAGTGAAAAACAGTTTCTTGAATATATGTTTATCCTCATGATCACACAGCTGACTGTAACCTCACTGCTCCCTCTATGCAGGTGGGAAGAAATCAAAATTAAAAGTATGGAGGCAGGATACATAGTATACAAGTGCTTGCCTTGCATGCAAATGACCTCTGGTCAATTCCAGACATTGCATATGGTCCCCAGATCACTGCCAGATGTGGCCCAAATCCTCCTGCCTGAAAATACTAAATATGAGGGCCAGGAATATATGGTTTAGTGGCAGAGTATTTCCTATGATGTGAAGCCCAGGTTTGAACACATTTTTTTTAATTTAAATGGTTTCTATTGAATATGTATTGCTTTTATATCACCATTAACAGGGTGAAAAATCACTAAGGCAAGATATTTTGTAAGCCAACGTCTGCATTTTATTATTTTTAAATAACCACTATATCAGGTGAACAATTTTTTTTGTACTCACCTCACTCTTAATAAAAGTGCAATCTAGTTTTAAAAGCAATTTGCCAAGAGCTTCCTTCTCTTCCATTTTAAATCCTGTCATCTGAATAATATGCTTTGGAGCACCATCTTCCATCTATCATATATACAAACAAAGAGAATAATATGCTAAAGATTCACAAGGTTGACATATTTTTCTTAAGTATTAGTTCTAAAAATAAAAACTAAATCTATTCAGTTAAACATTAAACATAAAAGTCTTAGCTGTATGTACCAATGTTAAATCACTTATTTGTTCGAGAAATCATTAAAATGTATCTTCTGAATTCAGGGGCGTTGGTTTGAACACTTTGCAATATTGCAAAATTGCAAGAATTTATGAATATAATACATTAGAAAAAACAGATGCTTTATAAATATCAGATTAGTAATACAAGTTTTATTTTAAAATATTTTAGTCATCATCGTGATATTATTCATGATTGATTTTCAAGTATACACTGTTTCAACACCAGTTCCACTTCACTACCTCTCTCCTCCACAATCTTGACCTACCAATTGTCTCGTATCCACCCACCGATCTACCTCTAAGTGGGGCACTTTTTATGATTGTTTTTGCACTGTGATTTACAGTAATGCTGTTGATAGTTACATAACAGTCTACCACCACCATTTTCATTTTTATTTTATTTTTGGGTTTTGGGCCACACCCATTTGAAGCTCAGGGGTTTCTCCTGGCTAAGCACTCAAAAATTGCCCCTGGCTTAGGGGAACCATATGGGACGCTGGGGGATCGAGCTGTGGTCCTTCCTTGGCTAGCAATTGCAAGGCAGACACCTTACCTCTAGCGCCACCTCGCCGGCCCCAATTTTTTAAAGCTGAACAAAAACTTTACTCTGTCTACCAAAAGCTTCAACTGACTGATCTGTGTTGTCTCTTGCAGGAGACAACCCCAGCCCAAGGTTTTAATAGGATTATATTGGGAGGAGACATAGGGAAGGAATACAGGGAGGTTCTAGCTTTTTGATGATCTTTAAAATGAATTACTGTTGTTTAGGAGTACCTTCTTACTACTTACTCCCTGTGTCCCTCCCCGAAAGGCTACCTAGTACGTCCAGGTAGCTTGGGACAGTGTTAATGGAAATTGGCTTGAAAAAGTCCAATATGTGGTCCTTACAAAAATGGTGTCTCTCCTGTTCAGAGCCTAGGACCCTGCATTCCCTCTTCTTCTTATGGACCTGAGTGAAATCTTTGACTTTCCTTGAGGCTCCTCATCCTCATTCCTACTTATGGGATCTTAGCACAAGCATCTTGCACATATGCATGATTGATTAAAACAGGTGAGGAAATTAATTTGCAAGGACCTACTAAAAAAATAGTCAAAAAATGAACAATGACCCAGCCAGGGCAGTTATCAGGGAGGTTTTCCAGGGTGACTGAGTGAACTACTGTTCATACTAGGAGGTAGAATCGTTCCATATCCTTTCCCACTCCTGCAAACTAGCTTTCACGTGCTGCAGTGTCTCATGGATGACACCTGATTTGTTAGCAATAGAAACAACATGGCTCCCTAGAGCCATGCTTCCTTACTTCAGGAAGAGTAGGACTAGTCCCTGCCTGTTCTGGAGAGCCACTTCAGCTAGGCCGGCAACGTATTCTTCTAACATCCTGATAAAAAAATGATATTGTCTCATATCAGTGTCCACTTGGTGGGCACTTGACAAGGGAGGCACTCCCACACCAGTGGAGCCTACAATACCAGCTGCTAAAAGTGCTGAAATGGGGATGATAACTGCTCAACTTGTTCCCACCTACCCTCTCCCACCAGGTATGATGCTTGGGGTAGGAGAATGACCATGATGCAAAACTCATCTGAGTTTGCAAAAGCAGTGGCAAACACACAGAGGTAAGTACCTCGGCACTTGCAAGCCATGTCCCATTCAGTCCCCAATGGGGATTACTTCCCCATTGGCTATATTAACTCACACAGTCTCATTGCAATAGTCCAGGTAAGGGGAGTGGAACCTGGTGGCTCCTCCAGGAGTGGATAAGAGGCATGTGCCCATGCCTTGTATACCCTGCAGAGTGATCTTCCCCACAGCACAGTGGCAGCCAGAGTCTGCTGTTTAGACCATTGCCCCTAATATTCCCACTCCAGTGAAATATGGGGGTCCAGGGTCCAAGCATAACCAGCAGTCTTGGCCAGCACTGGCCAGGTGGCACTGAGAAAAAGGTGGGTTGCTTCTATAGTCCTAAGTGCCTCTTCCCCTCTAGTTATTGGGTCAAGAAAAGGTGCAGGGTTGTGGAGCTTACACTGGCATCCTAAGGGAGTGTTGAGCTGCTTGCTGGCTCTCTCCTCCTTCGTCTTAACTGATGCTTCTCTACTAGGAAATAAGTCTGAGCACATTGTCTTAAAGGCCCTACTGATACTTGGGCCAGATAGCAATGATTAAGAGCATTCTCAAAATAGTTTCATTTTTAAAATACAGTTTTACTAAGAGTTTTTCCAGCAAGTAGACTAGTGGTTGATGAAATTAAGCCAGATCTTACACTTTTTAAAGTGTACCCGGGAGCTGAAGGGGCAGCATAGTGGTAGGGCCTTTGAGTTGCACACAGCCAACCCAGGACAGACCTGGGTTCGATTCCTGGCATCGGATATGGTCCCCCAAGCCTGCCAGGAGAGATTTCTGAGTGCAGAGCCAGTAGTTAACCCCTGAGTGCCTCTGGGTGTGGCCCAAAAAACAAAATAAAAATAAATAAATAAATAAAAAAGTGTACCAGGACAGTTCTTAAAAGATATGTTTCCAGATTAGAAGTGACAGAATTCATGGTCCTAACAGTAATACTAATACTAAATAATTCAACATAGTAGATACATATAATATTGATCCTACTCTATTCAGCATTTCTTAATTTATTAAGACTAAAAATGTGTTTTTTATTTTACTATGACAGGTTTCTTAATTCTTTTTTTAAACATACCATACAATGTATTTTGTATCTGATGATGGAACAGTCACTAAGAAAGAGGGCAAATACCATTTATATTTAGAAGAATTATATTTAGGATTTTCTTGTTTACATGAGATTAGAATTAGCATTTTAGAGAAAACTCTAGTTTCTTATTACAGATAAGCAATGTAAGAAATTAGAGCAATTTTTCATTTTTCTTACCAATTTTGTCACCTCAGCTCTAGATTACTATTTATGCATAGGCAGAACAAGAACAGTTGACTTTTTTTCAAAACAATTACTTGAAAAATTCAAATATAGAATTTAAAGTAATATACAATGATGCTGAATTTATAAGGCTATATACAAACGAAGCTTATGTTATATGTTAATTTTTTCAAAAGAAATATTCTGAGACCAGTACAATAAATAGTATGGTGAGTAAGGAGCTTGCATTTCATGTGGCCGACCACAAAAGGTTTGATTCCAGTACCTCATATATCCCCAAAAAATCAAGGGTGAGCCCTGAGCACAGAGCCAAGAGTAAGTCCTGAGCATAGTCAACAACCCTCTTGCCCAACCCAAAGAGAAAACTTAATCTTTTTTTTTAAATTGTATTTATTTTTGGTTTTTAGGCCATACCTGGCAGTGCTCAAGGGTTACTCCTGGCTATGCAATCAGAAATTGCTCCTGGCAGGCTCAAGGGGCCATATGGGATGCCAGGGATCAAACTGGGTCCATCCCAGGTTGGCCGCATGCAAGACAATGCATTATCTGCTGTGTTATCTTTCTAACCCTGGTATTTAATCTTCTAAAAGTTGAAATATAGAACATAAAGGGTCTTTATATAAAAGGTTTTTCATGAAATAAAAAATTTAGTCATGAATGTTTGATCAATATACAATAATCAAAAACATACAATAGGATTTGGTGTCTTAAGCAAGAAGATCATACTTATTATCAATGAAACATAGTTTCTTCGATAAATAACTCTTCTTTAGATAAATAACCAAAAAATTTAAATACCTTATATCAATTATACATACCGTAGCTCTTGAATAATTCCCATTCATATAGAATGAAACTATTTAAAATTTTTAATATAAAACCTTAAAAATTAAAAACAGGATATGTTGCTGCTAGAATTTAATCTGATGCAAAAAACATTAACATCAATGCATTAAAGCAAGTTTATATAACAATGTACATAATCATAACATATTAAAATTTTAGCTTTCATTAATTCAAAGGATATCTTTAAATCATTTAAACAAATTTTCCTTAGAAAATTGTAGGTATTTTCAGAAATGCTAGGTAAATTAAATTCAACATATGTATATTATTTTGGAATCCCAATGAAAAGGCAATGTAACTGTTTTTCACTTCTTGAAAGACATATAACAGAAACAAAAATTCCAAGAACCACACAAGAATCACATATTATCTTTCCTATTATTTATATTTTCCTACTTAAATTTTATTGTTCTCTGAGAATTAATACTGAATGAACTATGCAATAGTAGAAAGTACAAAAGCGTTTTAAAGGTGATTTCTTTTTTAAAATAATATGAAACTAAAATAGACTTATAAAAAAGGTAAGTAACAGATTAAAAAAAAATGTCCTAACACAAACACCAAAAAAAAAAGAAATACAGGATAACTAAACTACTGGCTATATTTTGCTTCAGAACTGTGATTCCCAATGATGGTATAATATATAACTAGTACAACTTTTAAAACAATAAATCATCTTACTTTAATCTAACAGTTGATATAATAAATCTACTCGAATCTACTTGAAACAAGAAAGTTTACATTTGGTAATCATTCATATCATACTCCATGACAAACTGACAGCCTAGTTCCTATTATATGACAAAATTATTTAAGAATATAAATAAACTATTAATATTTATTTATTTTTAGTCAAGAAATTATCAGCAGTCTGA
Source organism: Suncus etruscus (assembly GCF_024139225.1). Lineage (NCBI taxonomy): Eukaryota > Metazoa > Chordata > Mammalia > Eulipotyphla > Soricidae > Suncus > Suncus etruscus. The sequence continues at coordinate 150,867,285 of NC_064849.1, read as the reverse complement.
TAGGTCAGTGAACACAAAGACAACTGTACACATTAGCATAATACTTAACAAGGACAAAGAAAATTTAAACTCCTTAAAATAAGATCAGGTTGTCTAGTGTATAGAGGATAGAGATAACTTAAAAAGTCTCTCAGCATAAATAAAACTGTTTCAGTGGTATCTCTAGAAAATTTACAAATTTTATTTCCCTGAAATTTATGTAGGATGTTCCTTCAAGCCTCATACAGAAGACAGCAGTATATCTCCCAAAAAAAACCCAAAAACAAAAACCACTTATTTTTAGTAATATCTTATCTTTACTGTCAAAAAATTTAAAATTTTATACTTGTTTCTTAGCACTAACAAAATGATTTTAACTTAATTTTACAAAGGTATACAGTACTGAAAAAATAAAAAAACTAACCACTTACCTTGAACTATACAATACACACAACTAAAGAGATAAGTGTGAACTGAGATCGTATTTACGCAAAGCAAGCAACTGTCTCTCTGGTGTGGACTTTCCCAAAATATCTCTCACTTGGGCCTATCCCTGATGCTTGAAATTCCTTTGCAGTTGGGGCCAGTTAAATGCAAGTGTAAACCTGGAGCACTTTTCAAAACAATTACAAATGTATTATGAACTAGCTGCTTCGTTCCTTTGAATTGTCTACAAATTATGAGACACATAGCTAGACTTCACGTATTTAAAGAATGACACAGAATAGATTAAGAGGATCCAGAAAAAGGAGGGAGGAATACAAATATGAACACAAAGGTCTCTGGAGGAAGGATGAAAGAGCAGGGTATAATAGAAAAAGTGATGCAGAAAAAAATGAAGCCGGGAAACTTAAAGAGGTATATATAAACCTTCCCTATCTACATTACAATTTCTTTTTTTTTTTTTTTATCATTTGGTAGCTTTAATTTTTTTAATATTCTTCAATAGCATTTTCCAAAGAAACCAAACTAAATTATCTATCTAAAAAGGTAAATAAGGATTTACTTTTCTTTTTTAATATTTTTATTTAAACACCTTGATTACAAACATGATTATGGTTGGGTTTCAGTCATGTAAAGAACACCCCCTTCACTAGTGCAACATTTCCATCACCAATGTCCCAAATCTCCCTCCTCCCCACCCCACCCCCACCTGTGCTCTAGGCAGGCTTTCTACTTCCCTCGTTCATTCACACTGTTATGATAGTTCTCAGTGTAGTTATTTCTCTAACTGCACTCATCACTCTTTGTGGTGAGCTTCATGATGTGGGCTGGAACTTCCAGCCCTCCTCTCTTTTGTCTCTGAAAATTAATGCAAGAATGCCTTTTATTTTCCTTAAAACCCATAGATGAGTGAGACTATTCTGCATCTATCTCTCTCCCTCTGACTTATTTCACTCAGCATAATAGATTCCATATACATCCAGGTATAGGAAAATTCTAAATACAAAAATCCCTTCCTCAAACCTATATTCATTGCAGTGCTATTTAGACTCTGGAAACAACCAAGATGCCCTTCAACAGATGAATGGCTAAAGAAACTGTGGTACATATACACAATGGAATATTATGCAGCAGTCAGGAGAGATGAAGTACAATTTCTTTTATGATCAATTATGGGAGAGATTTTAGAAACTTGAGAATACAATTTAAAAGTTGTATGCTATTAACTAAAAATTTATTAAAAAGTTGAATTTTGGGCAAGTGGTGGCGCAAGCAAGTAGGGTGTTTGCCTTGCATGTGCTGACCTAGGATGGACCAATGGTTCGATCCCCCAGTGTCCCAACTGGTCCCCCAAACCAGGGGCAATTTCTGAGTGATAGCCAAGAGTAACCCCTGAGCTTCACCAGGTGTGGCCCAAAAACAAACAAAAAATAAAAAAAGTTGAATCAACGGGAAAAGCTTTTGGTTTGGACAGGACCAGCCCAGGTTTAATCTGACATCTCATGTGGACCCCCGATGTGACAGGAGGGATCACTGAACAGTCAGGAGGAAGCACTGAGTACTGCTGAGTGTGGCCCAAATCAAATAAATAAGTTAAATAAAATTATTTTTATTTAAAAACTAAAAAAAATCCCCAAAACTTCTACTATCTTTTAATTTTAATGTACTCATCACAAAACATTTGAAAAACACAACAAAATATTATTGGAAAAATTCAATCATCTCTAATTTTATCACCCTTTTATACCTGTTAACAACTTATGGTATGGTTGACCTGAATATTTTTTATGTGTGGCAAAAGCATATAAAATATTTATATATAAACATACACATATACATATGCATACACATACTTTTATAAATAATAAATTTAGGTATTAATACTCTGTATGTTAACTGTTAAACAAAATTCTGTTTATTTTCTATGCCTGTGAATATTCTTCATGACTTCATGGTCACAGGAAGAAAATCATTTGTTTTCTTTCTTTTAAGTAGGCCACATCAGTAGTGTTCAGGGATGAGGTGTCAGTTAGATAAGGGCAGAAGAATTTTGGTCTGAGCAGTGTTGAGGGAGCATGTAATATTAGGGATCATATTTAGGGTACCTGATTGCAAAATCCCAGACCTCTGCACCATCTTCCTACTCCCAATTAGGTGTAAATTTGATTATTAGAAATTATTTCTGTTATATTCTACTATGGAAAATCATTTCGATCTTCTGGAAAGCTTTAATACAGCCTGTATTAGGACTCTGAATTTAAGAATTTGAATGAGTTCCATTTCTTTTTATCAAATACATTTAACCAAGGAAGAAAATTAGTGATAAAACTAAAAGCAGCCAATAAGTGTTGAATATCTGTTTTAGTCAACAGTGCAAAAGAAAGACATGAAATAATAATACTCTTATTTGAGGGAGTGACAAATTCTATGGCCCTTAATGCTGTAATATTAATTGGAGTTTAGGAATTCTATTCCTTCTTGGTCCCAAGGAAATTTAGGTCTTTGCCTTATCATCATACAATTGATTTTTGGAAATTTTTATAATACAGTTGGAAGATTACACATAAAATTAATTTTAAGTAGAATATCTGATTAGTATAATAGGGAAAAAATGGATAGTACAGCAGGCTGGTTGCTTGCTGTATAAAAAGTTGATCCAAGTTCAATCCCTATCACCCCAAAGGTACCCTACAGGATGCCACACCCCTGCTAGGAGTGATCCCTGATAATGAAGAATAAAAAGAAGAATAGTTTTTAAAAAAAAGTTAGGGTTAGGGTTAGGGTTAGGGTAGGAGCTGGAGAGATAACACAGCCTTAGGGTGTTTTCCTTTCCTGCAGCCAGTCCAGGACAGATGGTGGTTCTAATCTCAGCATCCCATATAGTCCCCCAAGCCTGACAGGAGCACAGAGCCAAGAGTAACCCCTGAGCATAGCGCTGCTGGGAGTGACCTCAAAAAGAAGGTAGTATATTAATCTGTGGGTTGCTTGCCTTGTTCAATCAATTATTTATATTATTCTATATATTGTAGTCTTTGAATACAAATGCAAAAGAATGGTGAAATTTTGATTTTACCATGGTATCTTCCCCCCCCCAAATGAATGGGCTGAATATCATTTTTAAGATGCTTTATAAAAGTGCCTGTGTGTTCTATTTTTAAAAGGGGTTGTGAGTGTGTGTGCTTGCATGCACAGATAAATCATCAATGAAGGTCTCCAGTGTAAAATAAGGTATGTTCTTTTTTTCAGTGGCACTTTGGTGGAAAGGAACAATTTCAATCAGTCTTTGTGATAAATACACAAAGAGAGAATTAGGCAAGATAAGAGCAAACTTGTGAGGAAGAAAGAGACTAAGATAAGAGAACTCAAGGAGATATCCATTCTATACAAGGCCCAGACTGGACAGGATACACCAATTTTCAGAGATAAAGGATAAGCAAGGTAGACAAGTGAGAGCATAATCAGTAAGCTCATAGGGAAAAAATCAGTTATACACTAGAAATGGGGTTCAAAGTCAATTCTGTTTTACTATCCTAATAACTGTATTACTTAGTATCTAATTTCCTTTCTTGACATGGAAGTACTATTCACCCTTTTTTTTCATGAGGGTAAAAGAATCTGAGAATAAACTGCTAGAAAATGGTAACATAGAATGAAGAATTTTAAGTGTGCATTTCTGCTAGAACTGACATCTTTTTGAAAATATATAATGACAATAACCACATGAAGGTTTCAGAATTGAATCTTATACTCTGAGTTGTTATATGCACTGGGTTGTCTACTGGGTCCAGAAGTGTGGGCCTTCAGGACCTCCAGTGATTAATGTGTAGAGGAGCAAGTTCAGTCTCAAACATGTTAAGCATGTGCTCTATCTACCACTTGAGCTATCATCAAGGCTCCTTAGTTTAATACTTTTAACTATTTTCTAATTCTGTACAGAAATCTATTTTCTGGCATCATCAGAGAAATTACACTGCATGAAAAGAGATTTACAAGACTAAATCACCCAGAATCAATTCTCTGATCAGCAATTTCACTGAAAATATTTTAATAATCAAGTTCAGAAAAAAAAACCTCTAAAATTTTAAGTATTTCTAAAAACCATCAAAAGTGACTATTTTCTTTTTCATGAGAAAAAATTTGATTAATTTCTTTTCAAAAGGAATTTGGAACTAGTCACTGAGCTAATTTTCTTTTCAAAAATAAAAAATTCTATTCTTATTTCAAAATAACATTGCTATTTAGAAACTAAGTAAGTGAACAACTTGAAAATTCGCTTTTAAGCAATGTCTTTAGAAGATAAAGAACAGTACATAGTTCACTTGACAGTATTAATTTCCAAGGAAGATTTAAGGACAACTGCAAGAGTAAAAATGATATATTAGACTCTATGTTTCAGAGTCTAAAAACATTGTGTATTTCACTTAAAAATATTTTAAATGGAGAAAATACTATCTCAGAATAATCAGCAGAAAGCTGTCAGGTTAATAAGCTATTGATTTTTTTCTAAAAACAATATTTTGGATGTTAGTAGAAATCATGGCTACTATCACAAATTATTAAGGATTTTATAAGATTTATGATCTAATATCATTTTGATGATGTAGACTAACCACTTTTAGAAAGACAGTTTCACATGATTCAAGCTGCTATATCAAAATACAGAGATGATCTTCAGTTAACTCTAAAGGCAAAAGAATAGTGTGAACTAAGGGAAGATTTAATTGATGCTTAGAAACATTCCTGAAAGCTAATTTTATCTTTTGATACAATTCAAGGCTCTGCATCCTAGCTCATTTATGGATATTTTGTTTTAACATAGACATCAAATAACTCCCTTGTAAAAAAAAAAATCCAACCTATCAATTTTAATGGCCCAAATCCTTGCCAACTTTCCTAAATTGAGAACATCGTGCACAGCAAGCAACACTTGGGAGGAACTGAAGCTTTGATAAAGAGGAATTGAGGCATAACGTAATCCCATAACGTAAGGTCACGAGGCAGTATCACCTACCTACTTGAGCAATTTCCCTGCATAATGTCTCAATCGAGTTATTTACCCTTTTTCTTGTTAAAAAGAAATAATGCAAATTCATAAAAACAAATGATTAAGACTTGACACTTTGGAAATCCAGCTCTGCCTAATTTGGGCGGGGGGGGGGGGAATCAAAGCCTAATTGGGCTTTTTAGTTCCAGGTCCATCAGATCTATTGTCCATCAAGACTGATCCACAGGCCTTGGGAGGGTCAAATTTGGGGGCTAAGGTTCCAGTTTCTTCCCTTTTATTTAGGAAAAGTGTCTGCGTTTGCAAAATGTGTGCATGAAGGCCTGCAGGAAATAGCAACTGAAAATCTGATGACGTGTGGGTCCGAATTTGTACTGAGTGGGATGATGATGGTCATGGTGGTGGAAAGTGACAGAAGAAGGTGGGACTGGGGGGGGGGGGAGGGATCCCGGACCCCCTTGCAACTGAGGTGACATTAGGAAAAGCAAGCCCAGAAGCCACCTGGGAGTCGGGGAGACGCATCCCCGTCTGCAGACAGCGCGAGAGGCCAGGCCGGCCGCGGCTCAACTAGACCAGCCCCCCTAAGCGGCCTCTCAGCGGGGAGCGGCAGAGGAAACGATCCCCCGATCAGGGTCTTCGGAGCGGAAGCCCTTTACCTTCCCGGCCGGCCGGAGTGTCTGGGCGGCTCCCGTCGTCGGGTGGCGGCGGCGACACGGGAGGGAGACGGACCGGACTGCCGCGGCAGCCAGCAGCACTCGCCGCTGGGCTTCACTAAGGCGAACCCGGGAGCTGGGAAATAATTTCCCGCCGCGCGCGCGGCGACCCCGGAAGCTCTCGTTGCACTTCCGGGCCGTTGTCAAGGACGCTCGACCCGTTGTCAGGATGAGCTGAGCGTCAATTCTGGCGGGCCAGGCCAGCCCAGCCCAGCCAGCCTGCAGCAACCCCGGGAGGTGGGAGATAAGATAGATAGATAGGTAAGTGTTTTTTTGTTTTTTTTCTTTCCTGAATTGCTTCTCGCGCTATTTCCTCTTCTAGGTGGAACCTCAAGAGAAGGCTTGATGCAGGAGTTTTCTCCCAACTCCCCTGGTGCTTGACCCTGATTGCTCCTGAAGAAGGAAGGCCCTGGGACGTCACTTCTTTTTATGCCACTTTGCTGGAGCTGTTTCCAACTTGGAACTTAATCTCGAACCCGAGTGTCCTGGGATGCATCTCTGGACACCCTCTACCGCTATTTGGTTTAGTAGCAAGTTCCTTCGTTTTGATTTGGGCACCCTGGATTCTCCAAAGCTGGCTTTCCAGCCTTTTCCTAAAAACTGGTTTCATTGCCTTTTGGGGGTGTTTTAGTCAGTGCCCACTGGTTAAAGTGGACACCTCTTGCAAACATTTGGGAAGACAGAAAAGGGCTGGTTCTGCTTCTCTAATCACTTCTGTGTTCCTGCTACGATTTGAATATGGCTTTTTTGTTTTGTTTTGTTTTCCTGACTACTCTTTAGAGAATGAGTAAAGGAGAACTTGGTTTTCCAGGCTAGGCTAATGGGAACTAATGAGATCTGACAATCAGCTTATCTTTTTTATGTGGACTTTAAATTTTTTCAAAGTTAAGATATCTTGATTTACGATGTAATTCATAATTGAGTTTCAGGCATAATATATTCCAGCGCCAGCCCCACCTTCAGTGTCAGCTTCTGTCCACCAGTGTCCCTAGGTTTCTGCCCATCACCCCCGCCACTTATGGGCCACCTCTACAGGCATCTCTTTAGGTTTTTTTGTTTTGTTCTGTTTTTTGTTTGTTTGTTTGTTTGTTTTTGTGGTTTGGATCTAATGCTTTCAATGCTGTCCACTCCTGTGCAGATTTTAGAGGGACGTTTTCCTTGGAAGCCAGTGATAGGAAATCAGCAGAGCTGTCAAAAAGGCTTGCTTTTAGTCTTCCAGAATACCACAATTAAAATTTTTGGTGAATTTCAGATGACTCCAAGGTAGGCAGAATAGCTTTAAAGAGAATGGAAGAAAGAGAAAGGAAGAAATAATATGCAGAAAGATGCTTTTACAGCTCACGATTTGAAAGGTGGGATATAGTGAAGTTTAACTACTCCCTTTGAATAATGTAGTTTCTGCAGATAGGTAGTTTCCATTTACCACCTTGTATATAAATAGAACTCCCATTTTCAACAAAATTCAGCAGATTGCTTTTTTTTTTTCTCCTCCAATTGCATTTCTAGAGATGACAGAAACCTGTAGAGATAACAGAAATGCTTCCTGTTCAATTCAAGTGACTTAGTATCTTTGGTGGAAGAGGGATTGAAGCATTTGGAAGTGAGGGGACACACTGAGTTATTCTGGGGTTACTCCCAGAGAATAAGTCACCTCTGACTGTGCTGGAGAACTCAGAGGAACCCACCTTGCTTGCAAAGCATCTGCTTCATCAGTGTGAGTTCTCTCTCTGTCCCACATACCTTTTGAGAATAAAGCAACTATTTTAGATAACACTTGATTTTGTTTTCTCCTTTTTGATGATTCAACAAACATTTAAATGTCCCTTGCTCCCAATTTTGATATAAAGCATGTTTTAGAATTTTTCAGTTGTAGGGATTATAATTTAAAAGATATGTTTTTCTAAAGTAACTATTGTTTAGATAATTTATGTTCTTTTTATAATCTTTGTTCTTGCTTTGTGATAACTCTTTATTATTTGGCCAGTAATACTAATTCCCAAGGGCTAGTGTTTGCTAGTCACTTTATATTCATTATTTTATTTAAACTTTTATCCAAGAAAGATAAAGCTGTTTCAAAAAATTATCTCCTGACTCAAAGATATTGTGATTCTCAAAAGATGTTCCCACAAAATAAAGTAACCAATCCACAATTGAGATTTGGCTCCAGTCTACTTGTCTCTAAAATTTTATTTCCTCAGTATGTTTTATACTTCGTCATAAGTAATCAGAATCATTCTTTCACACAGGTAAAGCTGGATAGATAGTGTGTCACATTCAGAAGTCAAAAACAGCAAAATGAATTTAAGGAAAATTTAAACAATGTGTTAAGGAATTTATATCTTATGTTATTGTATAAAGAATTAAGGAAGTTGTACTCTTTTTTGGGGGGGGGGTCACACACAACAGTGCTCAGGGGTTCTTCCTGGCTCTTTTTCGCTCAGAGATCTCTCCTGGCAGGCTCGGGAGACTATATGGGATACCGGGATTCTAACCACCTTCCTTCTGCATACAAGGCAAATGCCTTACCTCCATGCTCTCTCTCTGGCCCCGGAAGTTTTACTCTGAATTTGAGATTTGTGAATCACCATAAATTAATTGGGACATACATTATCTAGGTTTTCTCAGCATTAACCTTGCCATTTTTATTAAGCTAACTCAAATACATGCTCTCTATATATTATCAGTATACAGTATGTTAGTGACTTTTAAGTCACTAGATATCAGCCTATCTACTTGACACTCATATTGATACACACCCATTATTGCTGTGCTGTGCCTGGCATATAGTAGGGGCTCAATTAATAGTTGTTGAAAAACTAAATGAATGATTCCTGTTTTAAATTATTTATTTACAGTAAGTAGATATAAACAAGTATGTAAATGTATATGTAAATTTATGCAGGCATGTTTATCTATATTTATCCTGAAATGTAATGTGCCCCCCCATACACATTCATCCTTAAAAGGCAGTGTAGTTTCCTACCACAGAATAATGGGACATGATCATACCAAACTGAATTACGGTGTTAAAAATATCAGGGTTGTGGGGCTAGAACAATAATATAGCAGGTAAGGTATTTGCTTCATACATTGTCAACCCATATTTGATCCTTGGCATCCCAAATGGTTCCCCTAACACTGCCAGGGGTAATTCCTATGTACAGAGCCAAAAATAATCCCCAAGCATCACAGGTGTGACCCTAAAACCAAAATAAATAAAAGTTAGTGCTTTCAATGAATCTTTATTTGATGCTCTTAAAAGGTCCTGGGAAACCTTGACTTTAAATCCAATACACAATTCCTAATCACCGATGGGTATCACCTAGAAACAAAACCAAAATCTGCAAATAATGAAAGCAAGTTACTTAGTTCAACATAGACCGATTGTCTTTCATCAATATAGCCAAACAGTGTTGTTTGAAATACTGTTAGTCAAGGACTTGCTTTGTGTGCCTGGTCTTCCAGCTAAAAATACTGAACCTCTTATCTTGTATGAAGAGGCCCTAAGTTCATTCCCCAGCTCCGTACTGCCCAGAGGAGTCCTTGTGCCTCCAATACCATCGGATTCTAATAGCATCACATTGCTCAGTCAAGCACTCCAACCTGCACAGTTATACCAAGTATAAACTGGAGTGACCCACTTCACCTGAGCACTTGCTTGTGAAGCATCCTCTTTCCCAGATAAAATAAATAACATGTGTCTTTTAAAGAAGGACCTGCTATAAGCAGTGATTTGTGGTATTCAGGATAAGGGAGATGATAGAGTTTATTTTCCTTGCTATGGAATGATCCATTTGTTACAAGAATAAACATATCAAAAAAGTCAGGAACTTGTGTACTGATTCCAACATTTCTAAGCTGAATCCCTTCTTGGCTGATGAGCACTCCCTTTCCATCTGTGGAATTCTGCCTCTGATGGCTTTTTCTGAGGCTCAGACCAGCCCAGAAGTGGGACTCTGAGGGTCATTTAGCATCTTGAAGAATAGGGAAAGCTGGTTTGTGTGATTGTTCTGAAGGTTGGTTGCTGGGAATAGGCACCAGTTATGATGACACTCCAGGACAAATAACTGTAAGATCTCTCTCCTTTTCTTCCTTTTCTTCGTGTTCCTGTCCCTTCTGATAATATGGAACTCTTGCCCCTCTTTGAGCCTCAGTTTCTGTAGCCAAAGTAACAGACCCAGGAAAGCTCTTTTCTATAGTATAAAAACTTCATTACCCATTCTTGATAGTAAGACCAGCCCCATGAGTTTTCCCTTCTGAACTGTGTGAGTCTGGGTCCTTCAAGATCATGCCTTTCTGCTTTATGATTTTTCCAGGATGCTTCTCTATCAAAAAATAGTATTATTGTAGACAGTATTTTGAGTAGTCTGTCAGTCATTTTCTATAAACATTGGTGCAAGTACAAGTAAATAAGAAGAGACTCAGCAAGTTTAAATCAGACAGAACAACATACATTTATAACACACACACACACACACACACACACACACATACACACACAACATTATGTAACAAACATGCAGAGCCATCAAGAAGAAAACATATATAACTTCAAATCATTTGAAGGATATTTTGCTGAAAATGTCAAAAATAAAAACTATGTCATACTAGGGGTCTAAGTTTAGGCTCCTATGTGCAAAGCATGTGCTCCTGCCCTTTCCCGGGGTCCTCAAACTTTTTAAAAAGGGGGCCAGTTCACTGTCCCTCAGACCATTGGGAGGGTCTGACTATAGTAAAAACAAAACTTATGAGCGAATTCTTATGCACACTGCATATATCTTATTTTGCAATGAAGAAACAAAACAGATACAAATACAATATGTGGCCCACAGGCCATAGTTTGAGGACCACTGCGTAAACCATCTCAGCACATACAATTTTTATTTTAGAAGATAATTTTGTTAAAGGATATAAATTCTCAATAACTGCTTAAAATTCAAACATTAGAAATCTAAAATTCTAAATTCAGCCAATAAATTTAACCAATTAAAATAGCTAAGTAATAATAATACCCTGAATATTAAGATATGCTTGTCTCAAAAGAATGAAGATAATTTTGGAGTCAAGAAGAGTTCTAAAGCTGGAGTTTGTGCTGGAGCTCAAGTTCATTTTTTTTTTTTACATTTTCATAGTTCCTTAAATGTTGTAGGAAATTAATCAAGAGCACTGTACAGATTGATCCCTGAACACAAATAGCACTTCCCAGTATGCCCTCTGCCAGAAATTTCTGTTGGTTTGTTTTTAATAGTGTGGAATTTATCACATTTTTAGATCTGTATTGTTTCAAGATTGGAATATAATATGAGTTTTAGTCCAGTTTGAAAATTACTTGTTTAGAATGACACTACATGAGGAAAGGAGACCTAAAAGGTGCTTTAAACATGCGCAGATAAATCAGGAGACATGTAACTTGAGCCAGAAGTTATATCTTAAAGAATCTAAATTTAGGAATCTTGCTTTTGTCATCTAAGGAAAGACTTCTTTTACTTCTGATGGCACACAATTACTATTTTCCAATTGCTAATATGATTGTACTTTTCTGTTCCTTGTATTATTTGTTTACCAAGATTTACTGAAAGTAGAACTCTTTCCCTGACAGGAACCTTATTGCTACAGTTGTTTCTAGCTGTTTGTAGCATTTTAAATAACTGCAGAGAAAATTCATGCCACTTCAACTGAGTTTTCTGCACACTTTCCCATTTGGGGAACATCACTAATACATTAGTTTAGAGTTTACCTATTTTAAACTGAGGTATGAAGGAAAATTATTTTGAGAAGTACTATACTAAAGACTTCATTTTAAAAATGCCATGAATATTATTATAGTGTTGCTTTACCTATCCTTATTTGCTCTTTAAACTTTAGCTCTGGCTAAGAAATATTATGTACTACAATCTGGGGACTTGAGGGACAAAGTAATTGTACATGGGTTCTGTTTTATTTTTCTTAATGTTCTTTGGCTGAAAGTTCAAAGTTAAGATATCAGCAATGGGACTACTGAGAATTCTGTTTATGGGTGATTGTCATTCCACTGTAACTTTACCTTGTCCTCTTTCTTTGCATCTTTGTTCTCATAATTAAAAATAAAAAAATAAACTTTAGCTCATTGAGCACTGTTTTTTTTTAATGAAAACTTTCTATTTAAACACACAATAGTGTATTTTTTATTTAAAATTTTTTCATTCTCCAAGTCGTGCTGGAGATTGAGCGCAAAGCATGTTCAATCTCCGTGCAGTTCTCATTGAGCCAGATCACCAAGAAGATAATTTTTTAAATATCTGAGTTATCTGGGCAAATTAAATTACTCTTTTTGTTTTTTTGTTTTTGGTTTTGGGCCACACCCGGAGGTGCTCAGGGGTTAGTCCTGGCTGTCTGCTCAGAAATAGCTCCTGGCAGGCACGGGGGACCATATGGGACACCGGGATTTGAACCAACCACCTTTGGTCCTGGATCGGCTGCTTGCAAGGCAAATGCCACTGTGCTATTTTCTCCGGGCCCCAAGATAATTCCTTTTTGTGTACTGTTATTCATTAAACGGGCTTATGTATGTGCTTTGCATGTTAAAAACCCTTGTTCAGTCCCCATTTTTACATTCCTCTTGGTTCTGCGTACCACCAGAAATGATATTTGGGCACTACTTAATGCAGCCATAAATGATTTCACAGCCCCAAATATTTCACCCCTTTATTAGGGCTTAAATCTTATCTTTTTTTTTTTTTTAATTTTTTGGGCCAGGCCCTGCAGTGCTCCGGATTTACTAGTCACTCAGAGTTCAGGAATGCTTCTGGAAGTGCTCAGAGGACCATATGCGATGCTGATGATTGTACCCAGGTCAGCCATGTATAATTTGCCTGGTCCTCATTTTTTTTTTTTTTTTTTTTAGCTAAAATGTGTTTACCTTTTTTTTTTCAATCTTATTTTGCTAACTTCCTAACTGACTCTCCCTTTTTTCTGCTAGCTAATCCTTTATTTTGGTTAAAATTTTGTTGTGTTGTTGTTATTGCTGTGTTTTGCTTGTTTGGGGGCCACTGGTTTTCAATGCTCTGACTTATTCCTGGCTTTGTGCTCAGGGATCAATCCTGGACTTGGGGGACATATATGATGTCTGTTAGCTAATACATTTTATTGTTTTTTTGTTTTGGTTTTGGGTCACACGCGGTGATGCTCGGGGATTACTCCTTGCTATGCGCTCAGAAATCGCTCCTGGCTTTGGGGACCATATGGGACGCCATTTATTGAACCCAGGTCCGTCCTGGGCCAGCTACGTGCAAACGCCCTACCGCTGTGCTATCGCTATGGCCCCTAGCTAATACTTTTAAGTTAATGTCTTAAGCCATATTAAATACTCTACTTTTCTAGGTCTTTTCCATAGTTACAGAAGACATGCATATTGCTAATAAGTCTATTTTTTTTTTTTTTACTTTTTCTCTGCGAATTGAATTCATGTTTGATCATTTGTCATCAATCTCTTGAAGAAGCTGTGTACTGAATGTTTTCTCTGTCTTTGTTGCAGTTCTCAAATGCTTGGTTTTAGATTTTAAACTCTTAAAAATTATTGCTAGATCATATGGGAGCTCAACTTCCAGTTTTTTGAGAAATCTCCATATTTTTCATAAAGGCTGGACTAGAAGGCATTCCCATGAGCAGTGAATGAGAATTCCTTTCTCCCCACATCCCCTCCAGCACAGATCGTTCTTTTCTTTGTGATGTGTGCTAGTCTCTGTGACATAAGATGGTACTTCCTTATTGTTTTAATTTGCATTTTCCTATTGATTATTGATATGGAACATTTTTTTCTGTGCCTTTTGGCCATTTGTATTTCTTCTTTGAGGAAGTGTCTTTTCTTTTCTTCTCCACACTTTTTGATGGGCTTAGATTTTTTTTTTCTTGTTAAGTTCTGTCAGTACCTTGCAGATCTAAGATATTAGCCCCTTATCTGATGGTATTAGTTTCTTCCATTCTGTTGCTGGCCTTTGTACCTAGACACCATTTCCTTTGAGGTACACAAGCTTCTCAGTTTAATATAGTCCCATTTGTTTATCTCTGTTTCCACTTGTTTGGACAGTGGTATTTCCTCTATGTACCTTATGGTTTCAAGTCTGATATTAAGGTCTTTAATCCCTTTTGATATGCCCTAGAAATACAAAAACACAATACAAAATGCTTTCTGCACATCTATATTCATTGCAGCATTATTTACAATAGCCAGAGTGGAAACAACCCAAATGGCTAACATCAGATGAGTACAAATACACACTGGAATATTTTTATATAATTTTTATTGTGACCAATATGAATTACAAGTTTTCACATTATATTTAAGGTACATAGTGACAGTGAATTAGGACGATTCCTACCACCAGTGTTATCCTCCCTCCACCGCTGTTCCCAGCATGCATCCCATACCTCCCCTTTTACCCCATGGACTGCTAGTATAACAGGTACCCTTTGTGTATAGCTTGTAGATTGAGATCTTGATTCTCTTGTCATTGACTTTGGGTTTGGTGTTTAGATCTTATCATTTTTTATTTCTACTCAATATTCAAGCATTTGTTTGTTCCTGGGATCATCTACTTTTTCCCCTCTCTTAACTTATGAGGCAGAACGAGATGATTCAAGTTCTGTGGTTCTGTTGGGAAAAAAAAATACAACAGAACAACAACAAAACCAGCAATGGCAAAAACCACAACAGCAACGAGAAGAAAAGCAAAACAAAAATAATAAGAAAGTAAAAAAGAGGAGCCAGCACGATAATGCATTTGCCTTGCATGTGGCTGACCCAGGACTGACCTGTTTCAATCCCCGGCATCCCATATGGTCCCCCAAGCCAGGAGCGATTTCTGAGTGCATAGCCAGGACTAACCCCTGAGCATCACCGGGTGTGGCCCAAACCCCCCGCCCCCAAAAAAAGAAAGGAAATAAAGGACTAGTGTGGCAAGTTTTTTATGGTTTTTTTTGTGTATGTGTGGTTTTTTTTTGTTTGTTTGTTTGTTTTGTTTTGTTTTACATAGGCACAGTAAGTATTGGGATATTAGAAAGGGAATTCCCTTGGCCTAAGAGCTACAGGGTTTCTCCACCTCTGAAGCATACTGTCATAGGAACAACTACAGGCTTTGGACATTCTCATTATCGAACCCCAAGGTCTTAAGACTATGCAGCCATCAGGGAAAATGAAGTCATGAAATTTTTCTGTATCTAGATGGACATGGAAACTTTCATGATGAGTGAAATAAGTCAGAGGGAGAGACAGAATAGTCTCACTCATCTG
Source organism: Suncus etruscus (assembly GCF_024139225.1). Taxonomy (NCBI): domain Eukaryota; kingdom Metazoa; phylum Chordata; class Mammalia; order Eulipotyphla; family Soricidae; genus Suncus; species Suncus etruscus. The sequence continues at coordinate 150,851,879 of NC_064849.1, read as the reverse complement.
TGGGATTTAAGAAACATGAAAAACAGTATGCTAATAATACAGGAGTATGCTAATAATACGCAGAGGCAGTAGAGATGAGGGATGGAAGGGCCAGCCCAGAGTATGAAGCTTACCACAAAGAGTGGTGAGTGCAGTTAGAAAAATAACTACACCACCTTGACAACTACCATGACAATGTAGTGAGTGAGAGAAATAGAATGTCTGTCTCGAATACAGGCAGGGCTTGGAGGAGGGAGACGGGGGGCTTTGATTGTGGGAATGTTGCACTGGTAAAGGGGATGTTCTTTTTTGTTTATTTTGTTTTGTTTTGTTTTTGTTTGTTTTTGGATCACACCCGGCAGCGCTCAGGGGTTATTCCTGGCTCTACACTCAGAAATCTCTCCTGGCAGGCTCAGGGGACCATATGGGATGCCGGGATTTGAACCACCAACCTGCTGCATACAAGGCGAACACCTTACCTCTATGCTATCTCTCCATCCCCGGGATGTTCTTTTTAATGACTGAAACCCAACTACAAATATGTTTGTAATAATGGTGCTTAAATAAAGATGTTATTATAAACAAATTATTGCTGACTTTGGGCTGGAGAGATAGCACAGCAATAGGATGTCTGCTTTGCACACAGTCGACCCAGGACTGATGATGGTTCAAATCCCAGCATTCCATATGGACCCCAAGCTTGCCAAGGGTAATTTCTGAGGGCAGAGCCAGGAGTAACCCCTGAGTACCACTAGTGTGACCACCCAAAAAATTATTGCTGACTTAAAGGAGGTTTTGTTCTTAATGATTTTTTTAGTATTATAAATTAAATTCCTCAGAAATTAATTAATCAATGACAAAACCACTATGTTAACATAAATAATATTAAAAGTACTTATACAATAAAATTTTTATTGAAAAAATACATTGCTTTGCCTTTTTTATTTTGGTGTTTTGGGCCACACCAGTGGTGTTCAGTTGTTACTTTCCTGGTTCTGGTCTCAGAAGTCACTCTTGGCAGGCTCAAGGGACTATATAGGATGCCAGGGGATCGAACCCCAGTCATACTTGCAAAGCAAGTATGCCCTACTTGCTGCACTATCACTCCAGCCCCATTGCTTTGCATTTTTGTGCTTTTCTTTAATGCCTGGCTTATAGAAAAGAGCTTAGTTGTCAAATGTGCTTTGGTGTTTGGTTTTGGTGAGACTGAACACAAAAATTACCCAGATGTAAAAGAAAATAATCGCCTTTTCAGAAATGTTTTCCTTTGATCTTACAACAAAATTTAGCCTGCATGACCTTCTTGTATGATTAATAAAGGATAATTAAAGTTTAATTCTAGTGTTGACTCTGAAGCCATATGAAAGGTCTCTTTTGAAGTAGACACTGTGAAGAGATTGGAGTTAGAACATTGTATGCCTGAAACCCAGTCATGAATAACTTTGTAATTCGTGGTGACTAAATAAGATTTAAGAGGTAATAAAATGAAAGAACTTTTTGTACCCTTTTACTTTAAAAATCTCTTGACCTATCTTGTACAATGAAAGGCTTTTTTATAAACACATTCTTACACATTGATTTATTACATAAAAAGTCACTGAGCTATGTTTATCTCCTAAATGTTAAAATATTTCAAAATAATGTATCAAAAATTCTGCTTGTTCATTTCACTAAAAAAAATCTTAAAATATCAGGATATCATCCATCAAAGAATAAATTTTCCAAAAATTCTTATTTTTGTTTTGAAAGTTCACATTCCATCATTATCAATACCACAAGGATACTGATGCTTTCCTTAAAGAAATTGCTGAATTAACGTGTTTGAGAATGTGTGTAAGTATATTCAATGGTTCAGTTTGTAAAATTTAATTATTTTTTATTTATGGATACTTTTGACCATCTAGTAGCAGGATAGAACACAGGGTCTTGGGGCTGGAGAAATAGTACAGAAGGGTAGGGCACTGGCCTTGCACTTACCAGACCCAGTTTGTATCCCCAGTACCTTATCTGGTCCCCTGAGTTAATCAGGAATGATCCCTGAACACAGAGATAGTAGTTAAAGAAACTTTCATTCATATATCATTCCAACATCCTACCTACCACCTGAGTGCTCTCCTCCCTCCACCAATGTCCAAACTCTTCTCATCTACCTGCCTAGACACCCCAAGTAGGCTCAGATTTTGTAGACAAAATATCTAGTTCAAATGCCTTCCGCCATTTATTCCCTTACGATGTTTCTTTATATCCCATATATGAGATATCATTTATTGCTTATGGGGGTGGTAACACCTACACACATACAGATAAATGAAGCTAAGATCAAATTCCACAAAATGGTAAATCAGTAATAAAGTTTTTTTTCAAAATCTATTTTACAGTATTTAAGTTAAAATAATATGAATATGTTAATGCATTTAAAATAGAAAATCTTCCAAATATACAATTTGGGAAGTGTGAAGATTTATTTTTAAATATAAAGGAAAATATGAATTGGTCTTTAAAAATAGAAAGATAGTGTTAGAGGGACAGAGCAGGTAGAGTGTTTGCCTTGGACGCTGCCAAATCGAGTTTAATCCCAGCATCTCATATGATCCCTGAGCCTGCCAGAAGTGATTTCTGAGTGCAGCTAACTCTTGAGTGCTGCTGGGTGTGGCCCAAAAACCAAAATAAAAAAAAGAAGGTAGTGTTAAAAAAATACTTTCTCCAGGGGCCAGAGTAATGGCATAGCATTTTTCTTTCAAGCATTGGACCTGGGATTAATCCTTGACATCCCATATGATCTCCTGAGCACAAGCACAGTCAGGAATGACCCCTGAGTGCAGAGGCAGGAGTAAGCCCTGAGCACCACCAGGTGTGGAAAAAAATAAACTTACCCATTTGTTTGCCAAGGCCTTCACCTGTAGAGAGTAGAGAGTCTTGCAGGATATGATATTCTTAATATTAATCTGAGTATTTTGAATGTATTATTTCATACATTTCTAGAATGTACATTTTCTGCTGAAAAATCTAATGAAATTCTGTTAGTAATCTGAAGAGGGCAATCTTAAGATTAACTTGAATATATAACTAAATATACCTAGAGTACAGCCATCATAGTAATAAAGCATCCCTTTGATGAGCTATTTAGAGCTTGAAGGAAAATTACTGTGACTTAGACTCCTAGGCTGGCTGGCAACACCTATAACTGCAAATGCCACACAGGCAAAGCTAGCAGCAGGAAAGTTATTGTAATAAAAGCCCCTAGACCAACTTGCAACACCTACCGCACCCTTAACCACAGTCCTTCATTCACCTGAAAGATATGTTTATTTTGCACTTGAATCAAACAGCCCACCAACCAACCACCTGTCAATATAAAGAAAAAGAGGAACAAAGTGGGTTGGCAGCAACCCAAATTCCAGGAACAGGCTTCCTATAAATGAAGGCAACCAATAGACATCTGATGCCCCTAGACACTTTTGTGGCTTTGTGGTTTTAGGGCATAAAAAGGTTTTGAATTTGGGAACAGGGTCATAAACAGGCCTTGAAATTGGGGTCGGGTTCAGGGTCATTCATATCTCTATCCAGTCAGCTTCTGGATCTGCCTGCTTGACTTGTGCTAAAATAAAATCTTTTGATACAGAGCACTTGCTTTGTGTGGTCTTTTGGATACCGGACCCTAACATTTGTTTTATTTTGTTTTTCTCTAGCAAATTTCATTGTAAGGAATATCCATCAGTATGATTAAGAACTTGTGATAGTGGAATACCATTTTTCTAAATACATATAGGGAAAAGAAATTCTGCCATTTACACCATTAAGAGTAGACCTACAGACTATTAAACTTAGTGAAATAAGCCAGAAGGAAAAAGACAAACACTGTCATTTCATACACTATCATTTCACCATGTCAGATAAATATCTGAATTAAGTAAATAAAACAAAATTAAATTTATAGTCTCTGAGACAAATTAAAGTCTATAAAATAAGACAGAGAGGGATAAAGAAGACAATTATATTGTGAAGGAAAGAACTGTCCTTTTGTTGTAAAGTAAATGCAATATTTGCACGTTCTGATTCTTAATGATAGAGAACTGAAACCTAAGTTATAGTGCTACGGCAGTAAAATCAATAAAATGAAAAAATAAAAGTTAACTGATATTACCCATTACAATCACACTCGCTTTTACAAGTTTAAGTGGACAGAAGAGGAAATCAGTAGGTTACAGTGTGAAATGGCCTCAATCCACATCCTCAGTAAATGGTAAAAAGACCATGAACACAAACTGTGTTGAAAATGTAAGAAAAGTCATCTGCAAAGAGCCTTCAGAGAGGAATACAACCCTGCTGATCTAGCACAGGATCCATCCATGTCACGGTTAACCCAGAGAACTATAAAATAATAAAATTATTGATGGCAAATGTGATAACTTGTTATAAAAGCAATATAAAAGTCCTAGTACAATGAAAACAGTTCTTAGTGCATCATTGTCACTGGTATTTTTACAAATTTTAGTCAGATGGCATAGGATCTCTTTTTTTTGAAAGTAGTTTTGACCTTGTAAGCCCCATTACAGAATACTACAGCACTTTAGTCCTAGTAATCTGTCTATCATACTTTTAGGATCTCATATCTGATCCTTCTTTTCTATTTTTGGTCACCTTTTTGTGACCATCCATCATGAGCTAGATATCTTTATGTAAAAGTAAGGAATACACTAATATTTTCATTTTCTTTTATGGTAAGGTTTATTATAAAATATAATTTAATTTATACATTTTCAATGAAAATCAAAAGTGCATTTTTTTTTCTTTTCTTTTTTTCTTTTTTTTTCTTTTCTTTTCTTTCTTTTTTTTTTTTTTTTTTTTTTTTGTTTTCAGCTACACCCAGTGGCATTCAGGAATCACTCCTGGGAGGCTTAGGAGACCATATGGGATTCTGGGGATCTAAGCAAGGACAGCGGCTTGCTATTGCTTCATCCCCCATATATATAGTTTCTTGGACTATACCCAGTGGCACTCAGGGTTTACTTGTGGCTTACAAATCACACCTGGCAGGTTCCAGGATTCTGGGTATTGAACCTGGGTCGGCCATGTGCAAGGCAAGCTTCCTACCTGTTGTGTTATCATACACTCAGGACCCAGGTCCCCATAATTTAAATCTGTTTCTTTTGCCACGCAGGACTTTATTTAGCTTCTTGTAGTCCCATGTGTTAATTTTTGTTTTTATTTTCTTTAACAATAAAGTCAAATCATTAAGACATTTCTGATATTTATCAAGGAGATATAGATCTATGCTTGTGCTTCATGTATTCTATGGATTCAGTTCTAACATGTAAATCTTTAACCCATTTTGAATGAACTTCATGCTTACGAAGTAGTAGTCCAGTTCCATACTTTGCACACATGGCTAACCAGTTTCTCCAACACTATTTGTTGAAGAAGTTTTCTGTCCCCCGCTTCATGAATCTCCTTTGTCTTTATATCAACTCCATTTGTATGAGGGTAATTTTCTTAATCAGTAGTTCATCTTGAACCTATTGTTTGGTCTATCTTGTGAATTTTCTTTGATTTATTTACTTTCAGCTCCCAACTTTTCATTTGACTTTTTATTCCAGCTTTATAGAGCTATGTTTAAAATACAGCAGTATATGTATTTCAGGCAAATAGCATAATGATGTGACTCATATATTAGGGACTGATGACACAAATTTATTTAACATCCACCAACTCACATAGATACAACAAAAAGAAGAAAAGATATTTACCTTTTTGATGAGAATTCTTAGGATTTATTCTATTAACAATTTTCAAATATACTAATATAGTAGTCTTAATTATAGCTTTCATGTATATTCCTCAGTTTTTTCTTTTATAATTAGCAAAGTACCTTTTACTTCTTTTATCTAATTTTTTCATAATACCTTACCATATACAACTCTGGTAACCACAAACCTGGTGTTTTTATTTGTGATATTTTTCAGAATTTACATATAAGTGAGCCTTCAAAATTCATCCATACTGTTGCACCTGGCAGTATTACCTTCTTAATAACTTAATATTCATGTGTGCATGCAAGTAATGCTTGGTTAAAATGAACAATGCTGTGCTGATCTTGAGGGTATATATTTCTCTTTAACATCACTTTTTCTTTTCCATTAGTACATAGCTAGAAATGGAATTATTGCATTTTAAAATAAACTTTTTTAAAATGTTTAATGGAAACTCTATGCTGCCTTTCTTAATGTCTGCATCAATATATAATTTTAGTATATAAAATTCAATATATAAATCAACATATAAAATATTCAACACATAGAATCAACATATAAAATCCATATTATATATTATATGTAATTTATATGTGTAATATCAATATATATACACAGACGTTCTATTTTCTCCACATCCTTAGCAGCATTTTATATATCCCATCATTTTGATATAGCCCTTCTAACAGACCAGAGATATTATGTCATTTATTTTGTTTGTTATTTTTCTACTGATCAGTAATTTTGAGCACCTTTTCATTAACACATTAACTTCTTTTATACATTTTTTAAATTTAAACACCATAACTTGCAAATAACTGGCTCATAAGTTATTTCTGGCCTTCAGTATTCCAACACTAATCACACTGCCAATGTAATATTCTGTCCACCATTATTTCCATTTCCCATCCTTTCCTAACCCTATTCCCTGGAAGCTAAGAATAATTTACTTAATATTAATTGTTACAATTAAATGGTAATGAAATTATCAGGAAAAATTCATTAGAAGAAAATTGGTGAAAGTTGGCATATCTTTTAATGGGTCATATGTCATAGTCTGAACGTTTGCAAAGTGATTTGTTGCTAGTTCTAGTTGAGCATTTTGTTGTTGTTGTTGTTGTTGTTGTTGAACATGGGTGGATTCTGTGATAATTCCACATCTAATTTGGTGCATCTCTACTGGAATGTCACTAGAAAAATATGGAGGTGCCATGGCAACATACACGCATACTTTGAGGAACTGTGGAGCTCAGCTGATGAAGTGACTTGGCAATGTTTGTTCTACAATTTGTTTTTTGTTTGTTTTATGGATTTTGTGGATCATGTGTATGGCCTCTGGGCTTCTAGAAGTATGGAGGTGTAATGGGGGGTAGCCTCACCCTGTCCCAAAAAAGACCCAGTAAATCTTAGTCCAAAACCAGGACTCCTGGGGCTTTGGGAGTTACCGTATTTTCCAGCGTATAAGACGACTTTTGAAACGGAAAAAAAAAATGTCAACTGAAAATCAGGGGTCGTTTTATACGCGAGTGTATCCCCCAAAAAACGTTTCGGTATGCCACTAAA